>NC_135479.1:212620795-212949512 GCF_052094955.1 Ictidomys tridecemlineatus | reverse complement strand
GGAACAGGCCACACCACCTGCCCATGCAGTGATGTCTTGCCTGGCCAGCCCTGGGGCAGAGGCTGACTTCAGGCCTGCAGGTCGGAAACTTGAATTCCGTCCAGTGATCCTTTCCATGGGTGCCAGCCCTGCACTGTGTCTCAATGCTGCAGACCCGTTCCCCTTTCTGATACTTGGGCCTGCTGCTGACCATGCATTTTACTGGGTTGGTTGTCCCCTGGGCGCCAACACTCTGGTGTTTTGTAGACTGCCTGTTAGGAGGAGTCCTCCTTAGCCACCTGCTGTGTGTGTTGGGCTATGTGTGCTGCAGGGATCAAACCCCACACATCACACATGCAAGGCATATGCTCTGCCACTGAGCTACACCCCCAGTACTGTTTATTTAGAGAAGGGGTCTTAAAAAGTTGCTGAGGCTGGCCTCAAACTTGGGATCCTCCTACCCCAGCCTCCTGTGCACCACTAGGCCTGGCTCTGTTAATTTTAATGGGCCTTGTTTTCAGAAGATGGTTTTTCACTGTTCTGCCCCAGGTGCTCTCATCCTTTTTGGGGGTGGACTGGGGACATCTCCCTGGAGGAGGGGATTCTGGGTCTTACCAGCCTCCTGG
This sequence comes from Ictidomys tridecemlineatus, assembly GCF_052094955.1. Lineage (NCBI taxonomy): Eukaryota > Metazoa > Chordata > Mammalia > Rodentia > Sciuridae > Ictidomys > Ictidomys tridecemlineatus. The sequence goes on along the minus strand of NC_135479.1, from coordinate 212,948,907 downwards.
GTAGAACGTTGGGGGAGAAAAAAGGCTGTGCAGGTTTGGAAACACGTGGCAGACAGGTGAGGTGGACCCAGTGACTAGAGGCAACAGATGGTCAGTAGAGCTGAAAAGGGTGGTCAGGGCCAGGTTCAAGGTAGCCAGAAAGAAACATCAGTAGCTCCCATGGAGAAGGGTGCTCCCGGGCCTTGGTTCAGATCTGGCGCTGCTGACGCCTCGCCCTGGTGCCTGGGAGCGTTTCCTCCTGGCTCCTCAGAACGTGTGTCAAAACCCAAGTCCATCTGGGCAGGTCCCCTTCTTGTAGAACTGCCCCACACCCCACCTCTCTTCCTACATCCCCTGGAGGATCTTCTTTCATGTGAATCAGAAGAGTCTTAATTTCATGTGAATCTGGATTTCAAACCATGGAGTTGAATTTTTGTGTTAAACAGCAGGCTTTTATCCTAACACTGGGCCAAGAGTCCTGAAAGATGAGGCCCAGAAACATCCTGTGATGTCCCCCGTGCAGGAGGTGCCGTTCAGGGGTCAGGCTGGGAGCTGGAGGGTGTCCCAGGAGGCTGGCCAAGTTTCCAGCTCCTGCGTGGGGTTTTCCTTCTGCCTCTTACTTCCCTTTCTGAATGTGGGAAACGAGCCGTCTTGCCATTCCTAAGCACCAGGCTCCTCCGAGTTTTACTCCCTTCATCCAAACACAAGGCACTGGAATCACTAGTGATTTTAATTTGCAAATTGACAAAGGAGGACCTCAGGCGTGGCTTCTGGCTAGATCTCAAAGTGGGATGCTCGCTCAGTCCCTGCAGGTGAAGTGTGACCTGGAGGCTATGCACATCCTGAGGTGCTGGCCCAGAGCCCAGGTTAGGTTCCCTGACCCCCAGCCAGGCCTTGAGGAGCCGGCGTCCTGGCTGAACTCGCCTCTCCTCTCCCTGCAGACCTGGGCACCACAGACGTCCAGAAGAGGAAGCTGGTGGATGCTATTGTGTCAGGGGACACCAGCAAGCTGATGAAGATCCTGCAGCCCCAGGACGTGAACCTGGTGCTGGACGGCAGCGCCAGCCTGCTGCACCTGGCCGTGGAGGCCGGGCAGGAGGAGTGCGTCAAGTGGCTGCTGCTCAACAACGCGGACCCCAGCCTGACCAACGGCAAGGGCTCCACGCCGCTGCACCTGGCCGTGGAGCGCAGGGCGCGGGGCGTCGTGGAGCTGCTGCTGGCCCGGAAGATCAGCGTCAACGCCAAGGACGAGGACCAGTGGACGGCCCTGCACTTTGCGGCCCAGAATGGGGACGAGGCCAGCACGCGGCTGCTGCTGGAGAAGAATGCCTCCATCAACGAGGTGGACTTCGAGGGCCGGACACCCATGCACGTGGCCTGCCAGCACGGGCAGGAGAATATCGTGCGCATCCTGCTGCGCCGCGGTGTGGACGTGGCCCTGCAGGGGAAGGACGCCTGGCTGCCCCTGCACTATGCTGCCTGGCAGGGCCACCTGCCCATCGTCAAGCTGCTGGCCAAGCAGCCAGGTGTGAGCGTGAACGCCCAGACGCTGGACGGCAGGACGCCCCTGCACCTGGCCGCTCAGCGCGGGCACTACCGCGTGGCCCGCATCCTCATTGACCTGGGCTCCGATGTCAACGTCCTCAGCCTGCTGGCCCAGACACCCCTGCATGTGGCCGCGGAGACGGGGCACACGAGCACCGCCAGGCTGCTCCTGCATCGTGGTGCCGGCAGGGAGGCTGTGACCGCAGAGGGCTGCACTGCCCTGCACCTGGCGGCTCGGAATGGACACTTGGCCACTGTCAAGCTGCTTGTGGAGGAGAAGGCGGATGTGCTGGCCCGGGGGCCCCTGAACCAAACTGCACTGCACCTGGCCGCTGCCCACGGGCACTCGGAAGTGGTGGAGGAACTGGTCAGCGCAGATCTCATTGATCTGTCTGACGAGCAGGGGCTCAGTGCGCTGCACCTGGCCGCCCAGGGCAGGCATGCGCAGACCGTGGAGACGCTGCTCAAGCATGGGGCCCACATCAACCTGCAGAGCCTCAAGTTCCAGGGTGGCCAGGGCCCCGCGGCCACGTTCCTCCGGCGAAGTAAGACCTAGCCTCCTGCCTCAGAACCAGAGGTCTGTGGGCTTCGTGTCCATCTGTGTTCGTGTGGGATAGGAGGATGCTCTGCTGGGACACTCCACTCACCCTGCTGTGGCTGCCAGAACTGACCCGGCAGAGGCCAAGGGATGAGGCCATGCCCCATGGGGGGTGCTGCTAGTGTGTGCTGCCTCCCAAAAGGGCTTGGCTGGAAAGACCCACCACCAGCCTGGGCACCTGGCATCATAAGGGACAAAGGGTCGGGATCATTTCGTTGTACTCCTAACGGGTCCTTTGGTGACAAGGCCTGGGCAAGAACGGCTGCTTTGTCCCACAGCGAGCCCCTGTCACTGCTTGAGCATGTCCGTCACAGGTGAGTCACGGGAGGACGTGTCCTCTGTCCTCACACCCGTGGTGGCAGAGGTGCCTGCCTGACCAAGTGCAGCGCATTTTGTGTGGGAAGCACTTTGGCAGATGGTGTTAGGAGCGAAGCCGAGGTGGGACTGTCTGGTCTAAGGACTGGCCATGACATCACAGGGTGGGCTTTAAAAGCCGTCAGTCATACCCACCTTGGTGTCCTGCTCGTTTGTCCCACGAGCAGTGAGGGCACCCTGCCCAGCCCCCTGCACTGACCCTGGCCGCCCGACATTTCTTGTTGCATAAAATGTTTTCTGAACTCCAGAGCCACGTGTGTAGAGTCCTTGGAAAATCCTCCAGCTTCGCTTTGGACTGAGGAGTGTTACCGTGCGGAGAAGCCGCTTGTCTGGCTGCTTTCTGGGTCTTGTTTTGCTGGCCCTTGGCACCGAGGGGGCGCTTGGGGTGTGTGGGGTTTTCTGACCTCTCTGCATTGGCACCCTGGGTACTAGGCCTTGGCAGTTGAGGTGTAGCCCCAAGGTGGCTGCAGGAGTTGGTTGTACTCAGACACGTAAAGGATTAGGTCACTGATAGTATCACTGCAACATTGTCACACGAATCCTGCGGTTGCCCTCCAAACACTGTTATTAGAATTAGTTTGTTGCAGAACGTGACCTTGATACAAACGTGCTGTGGCAGGGGCGGTGATACGGACGGAGATTGATGTTAATGTACCATGTATGTCGATGTGACCTGTGGGCAGGATGCAGACTCTGCGGCAGGAGTGCCCACCTGTGACGTGGGCTGTGCTGTAAGACGCCTCGACGTGCCCGCGCTGCGGGGCTACTTTTGTGTAGAACACGTGGACCTGTGTGAGGTCTGTTGACATCAATAAAGTGAAGTACTCTCCTACTACTTGGAGGTCGAGTGGCTACTTTTACTTATAAGTAAGCTTTAATTACCTGGTTCCTGAAAACAGAGCCCAGGGCGGTGGTACGCGGTCTGGAGACAAGGTACCTCACACACTGAAATTACCTGTGACCGGGGTCGAAGGGAGCAGAAGAAGGGCTTGGGCGTCCCTCCTCTTGGCCCAGTCCCACACATGGAATGCAGCAGGACAGAAGTCCATGTTGTTAAACGAAGCTCCCAGCACCTCAGTTTGTATTCTGTTTTAAGTGCTACTCATTTTAATTTGTTTTGTATTTTGAAATAACTTCAAATATAGAAAAGTTAAGAGAATTGTTTATACCAGTGTACCTTTCCCAATTTCCTACTTTCTACATTGTGTCCCCCCCCCCCCCCAGAATCGTGTGCCCTGGCAGGTAGGTCAATGTTGCCTGCCATTCTTTTCTCTCTCATCCATATACCCAGTCCCCTTCCGATACACCTGACATCTAAAGGTTCCACCTGCCTATCCATCCATCCATCACCCCCCCCCCCCCGTCCACCTACTCACCTGTCCACAGCCACCCACCATCTGCCTCTGCCCAGCACCACCCACCTGAGACAGGCTGCAGATGGTGTGCGCTTCCTTAAATCTTCATGTGTACATCCTAAAAACAAGGACTTAGGACTGAGGGGAGAGTAGTAGCTCAGTGGTGGAGGCTTGCCTAGTAGGCACAGGGTCCTAGGTGGGGTCCCCAGCTGTAAAAAAACAACAACAAAAAAACCCCTTTTCTGATATCTGCAGTCTACCCATCAAAAATCAGGAAATAAACCCTGGGCACATACCACCACCCAATCTATAAATCCTTTCCAAATTCTACTGACTGTCTCAAAAATGCCCTTTATAGGACAAAAAAGGAATCATGCTGATGGCAAGAGGCAGCTCTTCCTCTCCCTCTGGTCCAGGACCTTGGTCCAGCTCGCCCGTCCCCCGTCCTGCCCTCATGACGTGCCTCTTTGGGGAAGTGGCTCGGCCCGGGTTGTCTAGCTCTCCATGAGGCTGGGGTCAGGCTGAGCATGGCCAGCCGCAGGAGCACTGGTGTGATGACTGTCGGTGCACAGACGGGTTCCTGCTTCGCCTAGGCGGGTGGCTCAGGCTGAGGGCCTCCGCATACCCTGTCCCCCAGTGACCCTGTGAGCCGCTTTGCTGGAGTCGGTGAGGCTCCCCAGCCTCAGCAGCAGCCCCTGCTGCCAGAGACAGGTGGAGGGTGGTGTTGGGAAGCAGGTTGCTGCAGGGCAGCTCGTGGTACCCGAGATATTCCGGCTTCTCGCCTCTCTGCAGAGGTGGAGGGGAGGCGTGTGGTCACTCACATGTATGGACACGCTCTGCCTGGCCACACCAGGCCTTGTGGACGAGCCAACACCCAGCACCCTGACTGTTGGTCATACCTATTGATATCTTGGACTCCCTCACCCTCCATTCAAGCCCCTCAGCTCAAACCTGGTGTGTGGCAAGTGCCAGGTACCCCTCACCTGCGGGGCCAGCTGCCTGGCCAGCTCCCTGGTCCTGCGCAGGGACAACTCTTAAGCATCACCTGTGCAGGACCCCAGCCTGCATCCCCTTGCTCACGCCTCGCCTCTGGCCAGCACTCCAGCCCCTGTCCCCTGGCAGGTAGGTCAGTGTCCCCCCCGTATTAGAACCGTGTCCCCTGGCAGGTAGGTCAGTGTCCCCCCTGTCTTGGAACCCTGTCCCCTGGCAGGTAGGTCAGTGTCCCCCCCGTATTAGAACCGTGTCCCCTGGCAGGTAGGTCAGTGTCCCCCCTGTCTTGGAACCCTGTCCCCTGGCAGGTAGGTCAGTGTCCCCCCCATCTTAGAACCCTGTCCCCTGGCAGGTAGGTCAGTGTCCCCCCTGTCTTGGAACCCTGTCCCCTGGCAGGTAGGTCAGTGTCCCCCTCCATCTTAGAATCCTGTCCCCTGGCAGGTAGGTCAGTGTTCCCCCCGCCCCCTCGTCTCAGAATCGTGTGCCCTGGCAGGTAGGTCAGTGTTGCCCGCCATCTTAGAACTGTGTCCCCTGGCAGGTAGGTCAATGTCCCCCCCATCTTAGAACCCTGTCCCCTGGCAGGTAGGTCAGTGTTCCCCCCATCTTAGAACCCTGTCCCCTGGCAGGTAGGTCAGTGTCCCCCCTGTCTTGGGACCGTGAGGGTGTGATTCGCACGTCCCTCCTCAGGGAAGGAGGGAGATTTCCTCACTTCACCCTCTGACCCCAGTCCAGGCTCTGGCTCAGCACCAGCTCCCTGGGCTGAAGATTCAAGACCCCTTCACTGGCCCCTGAGAACAGTGCCCCCTCTCCTGGGAGCCAGAGGGTCCCAGAAACCCCAGGCAGCCCTTCCAGGACCCCCACCCCAAGCAGCCAGAGAGGGGTGCCAGCCCACCCTCTGCAGCCCCAAGACACGGGCATAGCAGGTTCTCAACAGGCTGTCCCTGGCTGGAGCAGGACAGGAGCCCTCCTGGAGGCCAGGCCTTTCCTTGTACCCAGTAGGACATTGACTTGGGGACCACTCAGCAGAGGCCCTGCCCAGCCCCCGACCCAGGCCCTCTAGTCACACCACATGCTGCTGGGCCCTGGGAGGGCTGGGGACACTCTCTTTCTCCTGGGCCAGCCTGCCAGGGGCCATGGGTCAGGTGCAGGAGACTGCGTCCTCAGCACCCTAGCCAGAGGCCTGAAGCAGTGCCCTCGAGGGCAGAGGAGAAACACTGACCCATGTCAGCTGTCCCTTGTGGTTCCAGGTGCCAGGCAGGACTGTCCTGAAGGTGTTAGGAGGGTGTAGCTCCTGTGTGGGGTCCTTCTGGGGTGAGGCTGGGAGGAGTGTGTCAGCTGGCAGTGACAGTGACACGTGCCCAGCACCTGCTGCCTTAGGGACTGCCAGCTCCACTGTCCAGCTGCGGGGCCCACAGTCCTTCCAGGTCATGGCACCTGTCCTCAATGCCAGAGGCATTCTGAGCTCCAGACGCTGGCTCTTGCCTTCTAAAATGTGATTGTGCTGGGGCCTCCTGTGGGTGCTGCAGAGCAGAGGAGGAGAGGGAGGAGGGGGAGGGGGAGGGGGAGGAGGAGGGGAGAGGAAGGAGGAGGAGGAGGGGGAGGAGGGGGAGGGGAAGGAGGAGGAGGAGGAAGAGGGGGAGGAGGAGAGGGAAGAGGGGGAGGGGAAGGAGGAGGAGGGGGAGGGGAAGGAGGAGGAGGAGGGGGAGGGGAAGGAGGAGGAGGAGGGGGAGGGGAAGGAGGAGGAGGAGGGGGAGGAGGGGGAGGAAGAGGGGAAGGAGGGGGAGGGGGAGGAGGAGGAGGTAGGGGAGGAAGGAGCTGACATTTGTCCTGAGCTCACAGGTTGGTGGCCAAGGGCTTGAAATCTAGCCTAGTGATTGGGCAAGTTTGTGTTAAACCGGACAAACCTCCCTCCCTCCCTCCCTCCCATCCTTTGTAATTACCTGTCAGTGTGGTCAGGAGTTTAGCACTCCGCCTGGCCCCGCCCCCTTGCCCTCCTCAGCTGGTGAGGGCCGTGGGCTTCCTTCACATCTGTCCATCCACAGGGTTCATGTTCGGGACAGGGAGATGGTGTTTGCTACAGAGAGGCCGGAAGCGCTGGGTGGGCAGCCCATCCCCCTCGTGTGCTGCTGGCCACTGTTTAGGCCCCAGCCATGAGAAAGCCTTATGTCCTGTGCCAGCCCGAGTTGGTGGCTGGGTCCGGCTCCCAGCACTGCCCTTTCTCCAAGCTGGCATCACTCACGGGGAGAAAATCATCTCTCTCGATGCTCTCGGAGCTCACATCTCTGCTTGAGGGCCCGGTAGAAGGACAGCTCCTTCCTCTCCGTGGTCCACCCCAGGACCCCAGCCATACACGGCTCACAGTCCTCAGACGCACTTCCCACAGTTGGGCAGTGTGGAGAGCTGGCGGCCTCCCACCTTTAGGTGGGCAGCATTTCCCCCTTTTTGGAGGGGATGTGATCAAGGCACATGGAGGGACCCATGGTCTCGCAGAGCTGATGAGGGTCCTGGCCCCTCTGCCTGCAGTGCAGGGCCCAACCAAAGTCACCGTGGAGGCCAGGGAGGAGGCGCTAACTGGTCAGGTTGAATCTGGCTGCAGACACCACCCCCAGTGTCCCAAGGACAGTCAGGGACACCTTTCTGGAAAGGTGGCCTACCAACTGCAGTCACAGTCACAGGGGTCCCCCAAGGGGTTCCCTCTTAGGGTCCTCTATAGAGAGCCCACAAACAGCCTTGAACACCCAGAAGTTGTGCATGGAGCGTGTCTGTGCATGTTCTTAGGAGAACGGGTCGTAGGGCCCCACCTTGGAATCCCAGGAGATTCTGGAAGGTTCCAGGAGGACGACCATCCGTCTGCCTGGAGACTGGACAGAGGTGGTGAAGCTGTAGTGGTGGGTCAGAGTGAGACCCTGGGGCCATCGGAGGGGAAGGGCTGGGTCCCATCTTCAGTGGTGGCCCTGTGCTTTTAGATGCTGGGTGGGGAGGGGGGCGTGGGCAGGCAGGACATGGGGACGCACCCTCCGCTCACCCTCACCAAAGGACCCGCACCCAGTTAGGTAGAAGTCCACAGCCGAGCGTGACTGGTCAGCAGCCACCCCAGAGCGGGTGGGCTACTCCAGAGCGGGACCCCCTCGTATGTCACCACATCAGGGCCAGATGTGGGCACCTGGAATGGGGCCTGGAGGTTACAGTAAGCCACGTCCTCTGCGGCAACCAAGAAGTACAGGCCTCTCCGAGCCGCCTCTGTCCCCTCCCGTTGCTGCCTGCACCAGCTGTGCTACTGGAAAAACGAGACCCAGGTGAGGTGGCAGCTGGTGGAGGCAGGGTGGGGATGGCGGGGAGGTGGCCCTCATTAAGGAGAAGGGACGCAGTGGCGGCCGCTGAGAACTCCCACCCGATCCTTTCCATCTCTCTGGGTGGCCATGGGAGGGACTCAGCAGGACGCCCCCCTTGCCTTCAGAGAGCAGCTGAAGTGGAAAAGAGGGAGATCCAGAGCTGTCGAGGACAGGTGGCCACACGCTGGCAGGAGGAGGGGAGCTGCAGTCTCCCTTCTGGTCATGGGCCGAGGTGTGAGCTGGCAGGCTCACGGCCCCTCTGAGGAGATGCCTTCTGACAGGGTCTGGCTTGGTAGTCCCCCTGTGGACCACCATGGGCCTGACGGGGACCACGTGGTGCCTGAAGCAGTAAGGCTCTGCAAACTGTTTATTCTTGGTTCTCAACAGGGGATATGCCCAAGCTGAGAACAAGCATCTAGAAATGTATAGCAATTAGAGTCACCTTACAGCTGTTGAATCCACCACTAGTTATGGAGCCTCCCAGACAATGAGGGGAACAGAAAAGACCAGCAGCAGCTCACACCAGAGCTCTGCTGCCCCCCGCCTCCAACAGCACACGGGACAAGTTTGGATGCAGTGTGCTTGGACCCAGGACCCCAGAACTCCCAGGCGCACCTGGAGTGGTGTTTGGGGAAGGCACTCAGTAGGTGGAAGAAAGTTAAGTTAGGCCATCCACGTTGGTGTAAGCTGCCCCACCCCACCCCTCTGGTCTCCTCCCTTCTCTCAGCACTGCCCCACTGAAGGTGAACCACAGATCAGCCAGTTAGAGCCCGTCTCCCTGCATTGACACTCTCCCACTGATAAGCCCCCCTGGGCCCACAGAGCTTCCAGTTATCTACTCCTCACTCACACCTGCAGAGTGAACAGGAGCCACCAGACACAGAGTGCTCCTGTCGTGGAAGACCAAGATGCACAGCACCCCAACCAAGCCAACAAGCAGGTCTTAAAATCGGAGAAAACAGGCAAAGTATGATCAGGAGAGAACTTTCAAAGCCGTACAATCGTATCTTAAGTAAAGGAAAACCAGCCCAGGAGGGTAGCTGTGTGTGATCATTTAGAGAAAAGTTGAAAAAATGCTAAATGCGATGAGAGAATTAAAACTCTCAAAAGAAGAAACCAGAGCCTGGAAGTTAAGAATGAGAAATGTTCCCAGAACAACAAGTGGACAAAAGGTGGGACACGGGAGAGGGGAGACGAAGTTAGAGACTCAGCCCAGGAGCTACAGCAAGAGAAAGAAGAGGTGTCACCTAACTAAGGAGGGGCCTCTGGACAGAGCAGGAGCACGCAGCGCTGTGGCTGGGAGGCAGCTCTGCCAAGCACAGCTCTGGGGGTGGAGAGGTAGCCCTCGGGCTTTCAGGAAGGGCTGGGGTGCCAAGTCAGACTCCCAGACAACAAAAAGAGAAGACAGAGAACAATAGGTTCAGCGCTCTAAGGAATGTGTCTTCAGTCCAGAACTCCTTAATTCTCTCCAAATCACAGCTTCCTGTTGGTAGCTCACCTTATTGTCTCCTGTGCTCTGCACAGTTTACCTCAAATAACAACTGTCCCTTCCAGTTACTGAGTGCCCTGACCTTGATAATGAGGCTGTGTCTACTCTCTAAGTTAACCTATCCATTGAGGCCTTTATTTCACTCACTGTATTTCTCATTTCCAAAAGTTCCCCATTCTTTCCAAATTTGACTCCCCCCATTTTTTGTAGTGTCTTGTGCTGATTTTTTTGTTTATGATCACCCTAAATATACCTGCTTAAAACAGTCACCTGGTAATCCTGTTACCCAAGGTTCTTAGGGATCTAATTCCTCTGTTTATTGGGTCTGTTGGTGGATTGTTTCCTTGAGTGCCATATAGTTTCGGGTTGTGAGTTCATTTTTGTAGTAGTGGTCTATCTGGGAATCTTTTGTGCTTGGGCTGAGAATGTCTTTGCTGAGAGATTTTGTGCTTGTAAGACTCTCGGTCATATTGCCAACCTGATCATTTTAATGCTTTTTTTTGTGGGTCCTGGGCTGTGTAGGTAGCACATACATTCAAATTCCAGACCTGAAGAAGACAGGCGAAGATTTTTCTCTTTGTCCCCAGCATAGGGTGGGACAGATATGCTTTGGGGCCATCTCCTTTGCTGTGGGGAGGTGTTCTCCTTCAAGGATTTACCTGCTTCACAGGGCTCCCATCTTACTTCCCCCTCTGGGCTGTTCACACCTAGCCCTTTGGGTTCTGAGACTGTGCAGCCCCGCAGCAGATGAGGGCTAGCTGCAGCCCACCATTCTTTGCTTCTCTTTTGGTCCCTGGAGATACCATCATCCCCTTTCCTCCCTGTATGTTGAGCTAGGTTTTAAAAGGATTTTCAGATTTGATTAACATTCTAACCATGCAGTGGGATCACTTTCATGTCTAGTCTATGCAATTGCCAAAAAAGAAAGGCTCCTCAAGCTACGACTCATCATTCTGCCCCACTAGCCGGCCAGGGGTGGGTCCAGGGACATGGACCTGCTCATCATGTATCAGCAGCAAATTTGGGTTTGATGGCGACACAGCCCGTCCATGTGGGTGGGGCTGTTGTGAAAGAGCTAAACCTTCTTCTTCCAGGTCAGGATTAACTCTAGGATCCTCAACAACAGGGGCAAGGAACAGATGTGACAAGAAAGTCCTCCAGGCAGCACCCTGGCGCCCTGCTGGGGGACGGCTAGACGGGGGGCTGCTGCTCTTTTCTCAAGGATCTCCCACTTTCTACTGTGGTTGGGGAAAAACAGCAACACGGGAGAGACTGACGCCTGCTGTGGGAGGCCCAGGGAGGAGTGAGAAGGGCGTGCTGGGGGCCTCCCGGGTCGGAGCCTGGGCCGAGGCCTGCTCTGGCTTTACGGCAGCAGCCCTGGTTCCAACGCCAGTTCCCGCCACCTCAGAGTCTTCAGCATCACCAAGTGCCTGTGGCCAGGCCCATGTGGCCCCTGTGAGGAGGAGCAGAAGGAAGCCAGCAGGTGATGTCCAGTGGACAGTGACGTCCAGTGGACAGTGACGTCCAGCGGACAGTGACGTCCAGCGGACAGTGAAGCTAGGGCTGCTCATGACCGACTCCGCAGGGTTAGGATGATCGCTGGCTTTGCAAGTCACATAAAACAAGAACAGCAGAGCCCGGAAGGCCACTCAGTCCTCGGGAGTGCGTGCAGGGAACTTTCCTTCCCATTCCTCCCGCTGAGTGGGAGAGCCTGGGGTTTCCTCCCTGCTGCTGAGGACCTGGGTGGAGCTGGGCCCTTCTGCTGTCCTCCTCCCAGCCTTGAATCAGCCTGGGAAGGGAGCAGACGCCCTGGGCCGGAGCCCTCACCTGGCCCTGGGGCCCTGACCAGCTTCCCTCTAGCTGCCCACTCTGGCACTCTCACAACTGGTGGCCTCTGGAAGGCAGCAACTGGGCCCTGCCTTGATAGCACTGCCCTACCTGGTGGGCGTGGCCCAACCTGCGGAAGCCACTGGGATATGCCTCCTCTCCATCACCAGGGCGGGGCGGCCTCTGCAGAATGTCCCCATGGCCACAGTGTCTGTCCAGGCAACCGCTGAGAAAGATTGGGGGGGGGGCTCTATGTGGGTGTCCCTAGAGGGAGACCCTGGGGCTATGGAGACATGTCCCTGGGGAGGCTCTGGTGGGAACCATGGCCTCTGGCTTTACAGCAGCACCCTGGTTCCGACGTCACTCCCCATCACCTGCATTTCTTGTCAAAGGTCCCCCAGACTGTCCTCCTGCAGGTTTCATCCCCCTGGCAAGACCCCCTTGAGCTCCCCACGTGACAGAGTCTTGGCTCGTGGGAACTGTGTCCTGAATGCCCTGCCACCCAGGGGACATTTCTGCAGTCGTGATGGAATCGGCCGTCCCTGGACATGTCATGTATCAGTTCCCAGACTTGTGCAGACGCTCAGGACCCTTGGGTGACAGGTGCTGTTTTGCATTGTCTCCGTGGACTTGAAAGCGCCTCTAGATGCCAACATCGAACACCAGGTGAACCCCAGGCCAACAGCTGTCATGCCGTGTGGCTTAATTTACAGAACAGATGCAATTAAAAATAGATTGAATTAGACATTAGAAGATGGAAAGATCTTGGATAGGCAGAACTAATGTTGTCAAAATGACCACACTACAAAGAGTTATATAGAGTTAATGCAATTCCAGTAAATTCCCAACAACATTCTTCATAGAACTAGAAAAAGCAATCATGAAATTCCTTTGGAAAAATAAGAGACCCAGAATAGCCAAAGCAATCCCTAGTGAGAAGAGTGAAGCAGGATATATCACATTACCAGACCTTAAACTGCACTACAGAGCAATAGTACAAAAACGGCACGGCACTGGCACCAAAACAGACTTGTAGACCAATGGTATAGAGTAGAGGACACAGAGACAAACCCACGTAAATACAGGTATCTCATACTAGACCCAGGTGCCAGAAACATTCACTGGAGAAAAGGTAGCCTCTTCAACAAACGGTGCTGGGAAAATTAGAATCCACATGTAACAAAGTAGGCTAAAATCCTCTCTCTCACCCTGCACCAAACTCAAAGTGGGTCAAAGACTTGGGCACTAAAACAGAGATCCTGTGCCTACTAGAGGAGAAAGTAGGCCCAGACGGTCACCATGTCAGCCTAGGACCTACTTCCTTAACAAGACTCCTCACATGCAAGAAGTAAAACCAAGAATTCATAAGTGGGATGGAATCAAACTAAAAAGCTTCTTCTTGCAAAGAATAACGTGCAGAGAGAGCCCACAGAACGGGGAAATGGGTACCAGAACCAGGTGTGCAGGGACAACCCGGCCTGCCCCTCCATGGGGCCGGGGCAGGGCTGGAAAGACGAGCTGGAGGTCAGAGAGGCAGGAAGCTCTGAGACTTGGCCTCTGCCTGTGGCTGGGGAGGGTGGGACAGCCATGCCCCTTCTCACCAACAGTGCTAGCACGGGCTCCTGTAATGGGGTCACCACCTCTCAGCATGAGGGGACTCAAGGGGACGGATGGGGTGGGGTTCCTGGGATGCAGGGAGGCCTGGGGGCCCCGCGCGGAGGCCGGGCCGCCCTCCAGGAGGGAAGGGGTTAACACAGACACGGTGAGGCCCTGGAGCTGCCAAGTCACCAGAAACCGCTTTGACTTCTCTGGGCACATTTTCCCCTCCTTTCTCAGAGCCAGCTGCCGCCTGTTGTGACCTGCCACCGGAAGCCGTCACGTGGCTGCCCGAGCTTGGCCTTCCTGGGTGGGGGCCTTGCGGGCAGCCTTCTCCATTGTCCTCCCTGAGGATGCAGAGCTTGGGCAGGGCCCGTCCCAGGGCTGGCTGGGGGGACCGCAGGCTGGAGTCTGAAGTGTGGGGCAAGGGGGACGTCCGCCTCATCTGTTAGAACTCCCCAGGGGACAGACTAGTTCCGTCCTGAGAAGGCCGAGTCCACACCTGCCTTCACTGCCCAGGGCCCCCGTGAGCCGAGGGGACCAGGGCGGCCATGGCAGGCGGGCCTGAGCGGCCCAGGGGCCCAGCTCGGCCTCTTCCCACTCTTGTACCTGAGGCCCAGGCAGGGGGCGGGCCCAGATCCTGGCTGTGTGTGGGGTGAGGGGCGAGCTTGAGTCTGCAGCGCCTGGCGCTCGGGACCCTCTTCAGTGTCCACTGTGCGTGTTGAGGTCTGCCCCACCCCCACACCTGCCTGGGCTTCCTGCTGCTCCTGGTGGCTCCGGTGACAGCCCCTTGCTGCCCCCAGCCATCCCACAGTCCCGGCCTGCTGTCCACCTCTGCCAGAGCGTGTCCTGGGGCCCACGGTTACCTTCCTGCGGCTCTGCCCTCCAGCTGCTGCCAAGGCCCAGCTGGTCTTTCTGGCCCTGCCCTGGCCCCATGGAGGGACAGGCTGGGCTGTCCCTGCACACCTGGTTCTGGGGGTCTGTCGTCCTTCCTGCCCCCCACCCTTGCCCTTGAGATTCCCTCTTGGGCCCCTCTGCTTCCTCTTGGCCATAAACAAAACAAGCGCCACCCATTCCCTGGGCCATCTGCCCTCTCCCCTGCGAGCCACGGCCTGGCCCTCCACTTGGGAGGACATGGTCCCCTCTCTCTTGGTCTAGTAGCATTTTTCGAGGGCTTCCCTATGGTGGGGACTTCACTCTGTTGTGTGGTCACATTGACAACAAAGAAGAAAAGCAAAGACGGGGCAGGAGGTGGACCCCAGAATGCCTGTGGGCACCGCGCCGGCATTGCACAGACTCCCTGTATGTGTCTCTGCGGCCTCCACAGACGGCTGGGCATCTCTGCTCCAGGGCATTTGTCCTGGGCCTTTGGGACAGGGGGCCTGCTGCCGCTGCCTCTGTTGAGAAGGTGTTGGCAAGGCCAGGGGAGACCAGGCTAAGGCCGGGGGAGACCAGGATGAAGGCCGGGGGAGACCAGGCTAAGGCCGGGGGAGACCAGGCTAAGGCCGGGGGGGACCAGGCTAAGGCCGGGGGAGACCAGGCTAAGGCCGGGGGAGACCAGGATGAAGGCCGGGGGAGACCAGGCTAAGGCCGGGGGAGACCAGGCTAAGGCCGGGGGGGACCAGGCTAAGGCCCGGGGAGACCAGGCTAAGGCCGGGGGAGACCAGGATGAAGGCCGGGGGAGACCAGGCTAAGGCCCGGGGGAGACCAGGCTAAGGCCGGGGGAGACCAGGATGAAGGCCAGGGGAGACCAGGCTAAGGGCGGGGGAGACCAGGCTAAGGCCGGGGTGGGGGACCAGGCTAAGGCTGGGGGGAGACCAGTCTAAGGCTGGGGGGGACCAGGCTGAAGGCCGGGGGGAGACCAGGCTAAGGCTGGGGGGAGACCAGGCTAAGGCTGGGGGGGACCAGGCTGAAGGCCGGGGGGAGACCAGGCTAAGGCTGGGGGGGGATCAGGCTAAGGTTGGGGGGACTAGGCTAAGGCTGGGGGGGGATCAGGCTAAGGTTGGGGGGACTAGGCTAAGGCTGGGGGGGGGATCAGGCTAAGGCTGGGGAGACCAGGCTGAGGCCGGGGGGGACCAGGCTAAGGCCGGGGGAGACCAGGCTGAAGGCCAGGGTAGACCAGGCTAAGGCCGGGGGGACCAGGCTGAAGGCCGGGGGAGACCAGGCTGGCCTGCTGCTCACTGGCTGCCCGCTCATGTTATGGAGATTCGAGGTGGGGGCAAACCCTGGTTGCCTTCGGTAGCACTGGCCTGAGACTGTCCACAAGATGCCCGTGACTTGGCCATGAGCTCTTAAGGAACAGAGAAAAGCAGTGCTAAGCTCCGGGGACCTCTCAAAAGAGAGCAGAGGGCGCCTGGTCAGAAAACAGACCAGACTGGCTGTGAGCCGGTCCCCAGAGCTGTGTGTGCACACCAAGGGACAATGAGCCCTGAGTGCCTGCTGGCCTGGCGTCCATCTTGTCCCCACCCACCGAGGGGAGCATGCTGCTCCCGCTGCCCTGTGGCAGAGGAACTAGGACTAACCCGGGGGGCAGACTGAGGCCATCGGCAATAGCTGGCTGTGCAGAGCTCGGCCTGGAGCTCTTGGTGAGGGCCGCTGCCACCATCACTCTCAGGCTGTGTCCGGGCCTGTCCTGTCCTGTCCTGTGCGCTCTGCGTGCACCTGTGAGCAGGGGACGGCAGGCCAGAACTGGCCCTCACACACAGGGCAACCACTCACCAGCGTCGTGGGGTTGTGAAAGCTGCTGGCCAGACTCAGCAAGTCCAAGTACAGAAGCCCCACCCTCCAGCTGGACGGTGGCCCTCGGCTGAGTTAGCCACCTGCAGTGCGGCCCAGAACACCCGATGTCAGAGGGGCCCAGACGTGAGGCAGAGGGCCTCCACAGTGCTTCTCACCTGACCGAGAGCTCCGAGGACAGGCCGCCTGGTGTCCCTTCATGTGCACCACAGGGGTCCCCAGGAGAGCCAATCTCCTCTGCAGGGGAGTCTGGAAACCCGGGGCCTGGTGGGAAGGGGTCCCATTCTCACATCAGGGGTGAGACCAGGCTGCAGAAGGAGAGGTGGGTTGTATTCTGATCAAGGATGATTCAATCTTTCACTCAAAAAAAAAGTACAGAACAAATAAAAACTCAAGGTATATTTGAATTTCAGGTCAACAATGAATAATTTTTTAGTGCATCTCCCAAACATCAAGGAGTTCATTAAACTTTTAAGCTAAAATAAACCCTTTTAAAAATTTTTAATAAAATTATACTTTGAATTTTAATTTAATATAATTTTTCACCATGAGTTTATCCCAATTCTGGCAAAGGACATACTTATGCTAATGTAAATTCCAAACACTGAAAGAGACCTCCTTACAACTTATGAGCATTCACATTTATAATTGTGAAAATGTATATTAAGATTTCTTGCATTACTTGAAATTCCAAGTTAGCAGGGTGCCTTGAATTCTACCTGGTGATGCTGCTCATTCATGTGTTTTCCTAGAAATGTGTGGTCATTTGAAAATTATTTTTCAATGGCCCAGAATTTGGCGCTCCCCACCTAAGTTCATTGCCTGGGTGTGACTGTACCCACGATGTCACAGCTGGGCTTGCACAGAGGTCCTGACCTGCGCTTGCAAAGCAAGGCCTGAGCGAGGGCTGCAGGGACTCCCCCCAAGTGGTGAATCGCCTTGGCCACCACTGGTCAAGGCCTTGGGGGAACCTGGCCCAGATGGACAGTGAGCCAATCAGCTGGGTGAAGCCCGCCCCACCCAGGGCTGTTGGCCGGGAGCCCGGGCAGGCAGCCAGACCCCTCCCAGGCTGGCCTTGCTCCCACAGGGCGGGTGCCAGGGCAGTGCTGACCACACAAGTGTGAATCTTGGGGTGGGCAGCGAAGCCAAGCATCTGCACGCAGACCCGGTCCTCCCCTGTTAGCCACTGGTCACGGGCGGCTCCTGCCTTGCGGGAACTTCTGCCTCTTCCTATTAGTCTGGATTAACTGGTGAGGTCAGTGGCAGCCAGGCCCATGGGGCGCGGTCAGCTCAGGGATTTTCCGCTGATGGTGGAGGAAACATTGAAGGGGGGTGCCCAGAAGGGAGCCTGACCTTCCTCTGGGTTCCCAAGCCCGTCCCCAGCACACTGGGGTGAGGGAGCAGGGTACTGAGGCTGGACGGGGTTTGCAAGCCTGCCATTCGCAAGCTGGGGTTTCAGGGAGGTTGGGCAGCGCCTGCCTTCTGCCGCCTGGTCCTCAGGACCCTACCTGTGCTGTTACCCTACCCTTCAAGGCAAGTCCAGGGCGTAGGAAGTTGCATTCCCGCGTTCCCACAGAGAGGCTCAAGCTAGAGGGCTCTGGCAGAGACCAGGATCCTGCCTGGATGTCAGAGCCCGGCCCAGGAGCTCCGAATCTCAGGTCCTGCCTGTGGACTTGGTGGGCCGCCCTCTCACAGGAGGTGGGGTGGTCCTGTGTTGAAACAATGTCAGCAGGCACTCATTGCATTCCTGCCGCGCAGTGACCCCCTCCTCAGAAAAGGCTGAATCCAGTCGTGGACATCTGTCCACCACATCTGCTCCCTGGAGGCCTCGGAGGGCCCCGAAGGCAGAAGGAAGATTGAGGACTCTGGTCCCCAGGCCCTGGAAGTTCCCAAGCCCCTGTGCCTGGGCAGCCTTCCTTTCCTTTACCTCTCCACCTCCAACCGAGTCCCCCTCACCCAGCACCCCTCACCCTGCACCCCTCACCCTGCACCCCTCACCCTGCACCCCTCACCCTGCACCCCTCACCCTGCACCCTCACCCTGCACCCCTCACCCTGCACCCTCACCCTGCACCCCTCACCCTGCACCCTCACCCAGCACCCCTCACCCTGCACCCCTCACCCTGCACCCTCACCCTGCACCCTCACCCTGCACCCCTCACCCTGCACCCCTCACCCTGCACCCTCACCCAGCACCCTCACCCTGCACCCTCACCCTGCACCCCTCACCCTGCACCCCTCACCCTGCACCCTCACCCTGCACCCTCACCCTGCACCCTCACCCTGCACCCTCACCCTGCACCCCTCACCCTGCACCCCTCACCCTGCACCCTCACCCTGCACCCTCACCCTGCACCCTCACCCAGCACCCCTCACCCTGCACCCCTCACCCTGCACCCCTCACCCTGCACCCCTCACCCTGCACCCCTCACCCTGCACCCTTACCCAGCACCCTCACCCTGCACCCTCACCCTGCACCCCTCACCCTGCACCCCTCACCCTGCACCCTCACCCTGCACCCTCACCCTGCACCCCTCACCCTGCACCCCTCACCCTGCACCCCTCACCCTGCACCCTCACCCTGCACCCCTCACCCTGTACCTCTCACCCAGCACCCCTCACCCTGCACCTCTCAGCCCTCCCTGCACCGCCCTGTGGACTCAGTGGCTCTCCCACTCTGCAGGCCCTTGCTTGGTCTGTTTTCCCTTGGGGACAGCCCCGCCCCCATGGCTGGCCTGCATGCTCACCCCCTCCTCCTGGGGCCCCACCAGTCACTTCCACCTTCTCCCGGAAGCCCGTGGGCCAGGTCCCAGCTGTGACCCTCCACTGGGACTCCCAGGCTGCTGCACCACCGGGTTGTGCCTGCTGCCCCTTCTCTCTGGCCGGTTCAGGCAGGTGGGTATAATAGGTGGTGGTGGCACTGGGGGTGTCAGGGGAGAGGGGAAGGGAGCAGGGTGGGGCCGAGGCGGACCTGGGGCAGGTGTTAGGACAGGTGCGTAGAGCCAGGGATCCACCCAGATGGTTTGGACAGGCATGTCACTGCGCTTTCCCTCTGTCCAGGGAGAGCACCCGTTAACCCTGGTTCATCACCCACTGCCTGTGGGTGACAGATCTTTCTCCCTCCCCATCTTCTGGACACGCTCACTGACTTGGCACTTAGCAAGAAGCGGATCCTTTGTGTTTGCTTACAAACTGAGAAGGGAGGGTGCACGTGCATGCGGTCACTTCCTGAAATCCTAACCCTCCCCAATGCCAAGAGCAAATGGCCCGGTTTGGAGTCTTTTTCACCCCTGTGGTGGACTGGAGGTTGCGACAGGAGGAATGGGTGTGGCAGTGCCCGGTCTTCCCTCTTGCACAAGCTCTGTAGTGATCTGTTGGACCATGGTGGATGAAGCTGTGATAGCAGGGTGACAAAGCTGTGATAGGCAGGGTGACGAGGTGGCCCAGGACTTGTGGCACTGACTGCACACACCTTCAGCCAGCTATTCAAACAAAGGCCAGCCGCAGCGCTGTCCTGAGGGTTTCTGTAGTGTGCTCCAGTCCCAAAGCCCTTGACCTGCAGACAAGGAGATCACGGCTGCCCGAGTCACGGCAGCCTTTGCTTCTGGGTCCACCCATCACAGGACGAGGAGGACGTCGACCTGGGAAAGGTGTCAGAGGCCACCCAGAGGCGTCATGTCCAGCCACTCTGCTGTCTGCCTTCCTGCAGGGCAGCGGGCTGGGTGGGCAGTGGGGATGTGGTGGAAGGTGGGAGACGCTGCTGGTGGGCACCCTGCCTGCCCCCTCCGCAGGGAGTGGGCAGGTTCCTATGGGCTCTGAGAGTCCTGGGAAAGAACCGTCACTGGACTCTGGTGTCAGTCACTCCCACTCCCTGACCCTGGGGACTGAGCCTTGGACCCCACCTTTGTTCCCCCCTCCACTGCAGGAGTCGGTCTCCATGACAACTGGAAATCACTTCACAAACAGAAGATTAAGGCTCCAGGGGGAGGGGGACGAGGAGAGATCAGGGAGCAAGGTTCTCCTTTATGGCACCTTGGTGGGAAGGTGTCGGGCCAGATCTTGGAGCCAAACCTACCTGAGGGCAGAGAGCAGGCCTCCTGGTCCTTCGCCTGTGAGCAGATGGCTCTGGTTATAGAAAGCAGTGTGGGGAGGCACTGAGCATAACTCTCAGAATTTCTAAGATTCAGAGGCAGAAGCAACGCCTCACCAAGTTTAGAGGGAGCCCTGGACTTGATAAGATCTTCTTGGCTTTCCCTGCCATGGCAAGATGGCTGCAGAGGCTCCAGGCATCACGTCCTCCCAGGAAGGAAGGAGGAAAAGGTGGCCAAGCAGCTTCTGTTTAATCAGCAGAATCCTGCCTGGTCCAAATGCTTTTAGCAACTTCCCCTCTGCAGGGCTCTTGGGAAAGTGCATTTGTTTGGCTTCCCACTTGGGGCCATTAGAAGCCAAGATGCCTGTGGGCAGCTCCAGAAGGGAGCCCAGGCCCAAGGCTGGCCCCAGTGCAGACCTGGGCTGCTCATCACCAGTGGCACAGCGGGGAGGATGGACACAGCCTGCAGTCCCTCTTGCTGACCCCTTGGGCAGGCCTGGGTCTGTGTCCCACTCTGGAGGTGGTGAGCTGCTGGTGGGCATGCTGACACACCACCTGGTGGCAAGGTGGTCAAGATGCCCTCTGGGAAGCCAGGGTGCCCAGCTAGGCTTTCGTCCCTGACCATGTGGGGCTGGGGGTGGAGCCTCCTGCTGAGGCTGAGTGGCCCCACTCTCCTGGGGATGCCCTGGAGGGGACCATGGAGCAGCCAGGGCTCAGTTCTTACCATGGAAATGAGGGGGCCCTGCCCGTGTGCAGACGCCCGGGTGCCTCTGTACTCACACAGTGCCGGGGCCGGGTCAGGGCCCTCCCACCAGGGGGCCATTTCCCAGACCAGGCACAAGCCCCAGCACCCTGACCCCTGCAGGCCCTGCTGCCCTCCTCCTGGGCGCCTGGGCAGACCCCCGCCCCAGCTCCCTAGATGAGGGCTAATCGTTCATGAGCCTGGAACCCACAGGCAACAAGTGCTCTCCTGGTGCTCCCAGACCTGCAGAGTGGCCTCGTGGACGTGGGGGCGGCCGGGGGAAGAGCCACTGTCTGCTTCAATCATTAAACTGTTTTCTGTAAAAAGTTAGAAAATGTGTCGGGTGCGCGGTGCCGTTCACCTAGACCATGTGTGTGCCTCCACGGCAGCAGGATGTGTGGACGCAAGTGGGCAGCCTTCAGCAGGGGTGTCACGCTGAGCAGAGTTCAGGGACAGAGCGGGGAGCTTGTCACCTGGGGATCTCCTGGGCAGAGGCGTGGTGCGTGCACAGGTGGCCCCTGGCACTTGGATCCAGAATGCAGCACCCAGGACCGGCCGCAGGCGGAGCTGCCCTTTGTACCCTTCAACCCAGAAGAGCGTGAACAGGACCAGAGGGGTGGGCGGCCGAGCAGGGATAAGCCCCGCCGGTCAGGGGCTTCCTGGGCCTCTCCCTCTGCGCTTCCCCACTGAGGCGGGGACACCCTAGGAGGGCCAGGGCAGGACTGGTGTGGCGTGGGCTTGGGGGCGTCACCTCACCCCTCTGAGCCCCGGAGTCATCCTCTGGAGGTGGCGAACGGGCTTGGCTGGGGGAGCCCCAGGGTCCTGGGCACGTGGCTGGGACCCAGGCTTTGGGCAGCAGGGCGGAGAGCGCGGTGTTCCACAGGACAGTCCAGGGGCTGCACCCCTGGCTGGGGTCCTTCTGGGTGAGAGAAGGGCATTTTGGGGTGCAGGGGAGTAGGGGCCACCTGGAGGGCTCTGGACAGGGGACAGGAGGCTTCCTCCCCAGGTGACGGGCCGGGTCCTGTGCTGGTGTTGAGAATGGGGACAGTGTGGTGGGGCCCAGGGCTCAGGACACTCCGAGGCCCAGGGAGGGCGGGCAGGGCAGGCAGGGAGGACAGGCAGGGGGGGCCAAGGACGCGTGGGCCTGCAGGCTTGGCGATGGCGGCCCCCAAGCACGCACGTTGGGCAGCTGCTGGGATTGGGTCCTGCACATCCGTCAGGGCCCAGAGGAGCTCGCGGGGCCTCCACGACGCTCCTGCCAACCTCAGCTTCCCTTCCCCTCTTGGCCTCGGGCCTGCTCAGCCACCTTCCCCAGGTGCCACCTGGGGCCCCTTCATGGCAGTGGGCGGCCCTCGCTGCTCACTCCCACCGTGGCCCCCTGTCCCCGGGGGGCTGTTAGGGGCTGTGTCTGAGAGCCACTTGCCTGGGAAGGACATCCCATCCTGGGCAGTCGAGTGCCTCCCACCCTCTGTGTAGCTCCCGCTCACCGTGCCGCAGCCGCCGGACCTCTACCAGGGCTTCTCTGCAGGAGCCCACGAGTGGGTGGGTGCTCGGGCACCTGGGGAAGGTGGGGACCAGCCCTCAACCTGCAGGACTGCCTCGTCCACCCCACCTGACCGTTCCCGGGCCAGGCGACCCCTCCACCAGCCTCCAGTCAGCGTCCCCTCCCTGTCCCCCTCTGTACCCCAACTCGGCTCCCTGGGTCACCTCCTACCACCCCTTCTGCAGGCCCTCCATCCTGGCTCTGCTGGGCCCTGAGCCTGGGCCAGCCGCGTGTGGCCAGCCCAAGGGGCCGGTTCCAGGAGGAAGCAGGGGCCCTAGGAGGCGAGAAGGCCCCGGTCCTCCCAGGGGCCAGGGGAGATGACGGGGCTGGGGTGACCGGAATGGGGACAAATGCAGCAGGAGGGAGGTCATGGCGTGGCGGAGCACCCTCTGGGGAGGACGAGCAGGCGTCACCACGGCACAGCCCTGAGGCTCAGACGCCATGGCTTCCAACGCGGCCGAGTGTCCAGTGGGCCGTGGGCGGGACCTCGCCGTCCCCAGGCTGCCCGAGTGGACAGAGCTCCAGACGTGCTCCTGCCAGGATTCTGACCCTGTTTCTGCGGCCATGAGAGACACGCTGGCTGGTCGCCCACGTCGGGGTAAGGGGGCTGGTGCTTGACGCGGTCCCCCCTCCCACCCAGCGGCCTGTCGGTTTTCAGGACTCGAAGGACGTGCCTTCAGGACTTGTCTCACTAAAGCAGGGACACCTCTGTGGTCCCAGTCACGGACTTGTTTTTATCCATACCGACCTCCATCTGTCTTGCTCTTGTCCCCTGGGGATCTCCTGGGCAGAGGCGTGGTGAGTGCCCAGGTGGCCCTGTGCAGGAGGCCTGGGGGAGCCTGGGTGTGGGGCCGGGCAGGGTGGAGCCTTGAGATTCGTCTCCGTGATGTGCAAAGGAAAGAGCCCCCGTACTGCTGGCCGCCTTCCGTTTTGGCTTTTGACAGAGTACTCCATGGGAAGGTCTTTATGGATCCAGTTTCTCCATTGGAAAGGTGAACAGGAATGTCAGAACCAGAGAGGTTGTGTGACTTACCCGAGGCTACACAGCCAACAGCACAGTGGGAAGAAGGGCTTCCGCTTTGCTCTGCTGGGTGACTGTCTCTTTGTACAGAAATGTACAGGGAGGAAAAATAAGACCCAAGGTGACTGGACAAGAGCCATCTTTGTTCTCAGCTCCAACTATGGAGTGTCCCGTTCAAAAGGAAAGAAGCTGGCTCAGTGGCCCTTGATCTTTTGTGGGGGCTCCTGGAGGGACCTCAAGTTGAACATGGTACATTGGACATATATGGAGTCACTTCTCCTTTGAGAAACCCTCTCAGCTGGGTGCGGTGGTGCACGCCTGTAATCCCAGAGGCTCGGGAGGCTGAGGCAGGAGGATCACAAGTTCAAAGCCAGCCTCAGCAAATTAGCAAGGCCCTAAGCAGCTCAGTGAGGCCTGTCTCTCAGTAAAATACAGGAAAGGGCCGGGATTGGCTCAGTGGTTGAGTGCTCCTGGGGAGAAAAACAACAAACAAACAAAACCCTGTCAACACCAGCAAGAACCAGAGCAGGGAGAAGGGCCTCCACGGGACCTCCACGGGCCTCCTGCTGGCTGACCGGCAGTCAGCGGCCCCGATCCAACCTCACTCTGTTCCGGCTGGCAGAACCCCAGCTGTGGCAGGGCCGAGTTCCTGACTCACTTGTTTCCCAGCCCCCTGTCCCTGCTCATGCGATGACATCCTGCTGGAGAGCCTGGGAAGGTGCTTCCCCTGACCTGGGACGGCTCCTTCCTCCCGCCGTCTCTTCTTCCATCCACCTGGGATGTGGGCGTGAGGCTGGAGGTTCAGTGGCTATCTTGTGATATGAGGTTACCGTGAAGAAG
This sequence comes from Ictidomys tridecemlineatus, assembly GCF_052094955.1. NCBI lineage: Eukaryota > Metazoa > Chordata > Mammalia > Rodentia > Sciuridae > Ictidomys > Ictidomys tridecemlineatus. The sequence goes on along the minus strand of NC_135479.1, from coordinate 212,924,850 downwards.
AAGCCCCATGGCTACACAGAGCCACGGAGCAGCTGGGCTGGCCAGCACTGGCATCGTCCACCTGGGCTGCTCGCTCAGCCAGCAGAAGGGCAGCACTGGTTGCTAGCTGCTTGAATGGCTCTGGTCTCTACAGCCAATGACACTCCACAGGTGACGTCCTGATGCCGCTCTCCAGTGACAGTGGAAGCAAACTCGTTCCTAAATGGTTGTGAACTTCTGCAGCCGCAGAAAGGCTGAGGGGCTGTGGGCACAGGAGGGGCAGGCTGGACATGGCAGAAACGGCTGACAAAGGTGGAAAGACACGCGGAGTCCTGACCCCCTCCTGTCCCCCGAGCAGGCAGCTGCAGCCCCGCCCCACCAAAGGGAACTCAGGCTGCACCGCTGCAGAGAAATGGACCAGGCGGACACCGACTCCGAAGACCCCGCAGAGTGGGAGGAGAGTCCGCGAGACCAGCTTCCAGTTAAATCTGGAAAACCAAGAAGCAGGAGTGTAATCATGTTCCTGAGCAGTGTGGAGGTCAAGATCAAAAGGCCGGGAAGAGGCTTGAAAGCAGGTGACTCACAGGAGGGGAATTGGAGGTGGGAGGGGCGTGCTCACCGCCGGCGTTTATTATGCCAAGCCTTGCAACACTTGGACTTTCTAAATAATGTTATAGAATCACATTTAAAAACGAAGCAACAATCACCTGGCAAAGTCACACCCGTCTTCTCAGGAGGCAGTCGGCAAGGCCCAGCGGCACTCCGCCTGCCTCATCTTAGAAATCCAAACCCGCTGGTGTGGACCTCGAGCGGCACCGGGGCGGCCCGAGTCTCCCCCTGCTGTGTGCGGGGGCTGGTGTGGTGGCTGCTGAGCCGGCTGACCTCTGCGACCCTGCCCTGGCAGCTTTGACCCTTGGTACACATGAATTCTAGAGTCACAACCAGCCACCCGTCAAGAGGGGCCAGGGTGCCGGATTCGGGCTGCTCAGCCTTCAGAGAGAGGGGCCCGGCCACCTGTGTGGGTGTGCGTCCCCAGCTGTGTCCCTGGGCTTCTCATCTTGCCCCTGGTGGAACCCAGCGCCGGTGTGTGGATGGCGAGTGGCCTGGGGCGCTCTTTCCCCCTGGTGTCCTCCCCGATCCTCGGTTCTGTCCTGTCCAGACCCCGAGTGCCTCCTGTCATTCCTCCAGTCCCTGCGGCCCCAGAGAAGGGTGCAGAGGGAAGGGATGTGGGATGCCCCACCACCAGGCCACTCTGGTTTGTGCCTGCTCACGCCCGGGGCTGCCCTCACAGTGGCACCAACTGGGCCGCTCACACAGTAGAGGGGAGAGGGAGGAGAGGCAGGGGCGGCCCTCCTGCCAGGGTGCAGTGCCCTCCCTCAAAGCCACCTCCTGGGGCTGACCCATGGCCGATGCAACAAGCCCTTGCCGACGGGGGATCTGGGGAGAAAAGAGAGAGATTTCATTTTTGAAAAGCCAGTGTTGGGATTGGTGGCGCGGCTCGGTGGGTGGTACAGGGCTCCCCTGGCAGGCGGGAGGCGGTGGGAGGGTCCAAACCCCCCCCACACACACACAAAACAGAGCGTCCGTCCTGCACGAATGATGGGCCTGGGGGTGACTCACTCCTGTGGGGGCCTTATCTCCACTCATCTTCCAGAATCCTCCGCTGGGAATCTCAATGACCCCAATTTGGCCAAGAGGAAGCAGAGGAGAGAGAAGAAACTGGTCCAGTCCTACAGATGGCTGCGGTCAGGCAGCGCCTCCGGCGGACCCCAGGCCAGCTGTGCGTGCTAAAGGGAGAGTCCAGATGTGGGCAACTCCTGGTTGGCTTTGGATCCTGAGCCCTGGCTTCTGTGGCTCCAGGAGGTCACACTGTGAGCGGGGTCACTGCTGCGGGGTTGGGGAGACCTGCCCCCAGCCCTCGCTATCCAGGCCTGAGTCTCAGACAGGGGACCTCTGAGAGGTGCAGAGCAGGCACTGGTGCTGCCCGTCTCACTGTTGCTGACTGACCTGGCTCAGCCACACCTCACTCCAGCCCCAGTGATGCCTGCATTGCATCCCGGGTGGGCGCAAGGCCGAGTGCCCTAGTACCTGTGCAGGGTGTCGAGCGGGGCCCTGCCACGCGGCGCACATGCTGGCTCCTGGTACCTGCCATTGCTGCTGCTTTCCACGCTGTGCTGGGCCAGCAAGCTACCTAAAAACACCAATCCTGTCACGTTCCGCTTCTCAATCCCTGCTGGAGAAGGGTCAGGGCAGATGCCCCTGCCGACTTACACGGAGCCGTAAGCCTGGGGATTTCAGAGGTGGGTGTGAGAAGCATCCAGGAGGAAGACAGGTACTGGAGCTGGGTTCTGGGAGGAATTGTTGGCATAGGAGGGGTGGAAGGGATCCCAACGAGGACATGAGCACGGGAGTCTACGGCACGTGAAGACGAGAGGCCCCTGGGGGACCCCTTGGCACACACACGGCAAGCCAGGGGCTGACCTGCAGAAGAAACTCCAGACCAGGCGAACACCACAGGTCTCAGAGCGCACGGCCAGCAGTCCCTGGACGGCCAGCCAGTCAGTGCTCACTGGGCACTGGGGAGGCTCAGCATCCGAGGTGCACACCAGGGTCCTCGCTTTGCCAGGAGTGGCCGCCTGCTGAAGAGGCCCGGGCCCAGGAAGTGCCCCCAACTTGCTAGAGAGTGGAGGCTGTGCCCCTCCCTTCCAGGCCCATGACCTCAGCAGGATGCTGAAAGCTCAGCTTTAGTAGGCACCAGGCACCGGGACTGGAAAGACGTGCCAAAGCACAAAAACCAGAAAACAAAACAGAAAACCAATGAGGGGGAGGCCTCTGCTTTTCAGCTGACGGGTGTTAGTTTAGATTTTATTTTATTTGTATTATTATTATTATTTTTGGTACTGAGGATTGAACCCAGGGGCACTTAACCGTTGAACCACATCCCCAGCCCTTTTTAAAATATTTTATTGAGAGACAGGGTCTCGCTGAGTTGCTAAGGGCCTCGCAAAGTTGCTGAGGCTGGCATTGAACTCGTGATCCTCCTGCCTCAGCCTCCTGAGCTGCTGGGATTACAGGTGTGCGTCCCCAGGCCTGGCCTAGATTTTATTTTTGATTGACACACGATTGTGCATATCCATGGGGTACAATGCAATGTTCTGATACATGGTGTTGTGTTATGATGAAATCAGGTTAACACCCTGCTGTGCCAATCTGCATTCCCACGGTCCGTGTGCAGGGTCCTGCTCTTCACATCCTGGCCAGCATAGATCACAGTTCCCCTTTGTGACAATAGCTGTTGTGGTGGCTGTGAGTGCTAACTCGTCCTGTTTTATTTTGCACTTTCTGGATTATTAGGGATGTTGTGCATTTGCCTGTTGGCCATTTCTATGTCTTCTTTTAAGAAGAGCCTATTTGGGTCCATCACCCATTTTTAAATAGATCAGATCATTTGTTGTGTACAATGAGTGGTTCGAGCTCTTCCTGCAGTTTGGTGTTAGTGCTCTCAGATGTCTGATTTGCAAACACCTCCCATCTGTACCTCGACTCTTCCCCGCTGTTGTTTCCTTGGCTGCGCAGGTTTTTAATTTTGATGTAATCCCATCTGCCTACTTTTGCTTCCTTTGCCTGTGCTTTTGGGATCATATGTTAAAAAAAAACAATCATCGCTAAAGTTGCTGTCATGGAGCCTGCCCCAGGTGTTTTCTTCTGGTAGTCAGGCAGTTTCAGGTCTGTCTTAGTTTATTGGGGGTTCAATTTTGCATATGGTGTGACATGAGTCTGACTTCCTTGTTCTTCATGTGGACACCCAGATTTCCCAACATCGTGTATATTTACGTTGTTTCCAGCCACGACTTTGTGGCGATTTATTAGAGCATCCACGGGAACTAACTCTGAGAACCTGCGTCCTAACCAGGCTCCTAGGGAAGCTCTCCCTCCCTGGCAGGTGTGGCCTCACGGCACAAGACTGGATCCTCTCCATCCGCGTTGGGAGCCGACTTCCCCCTCAGTGTGGGAAGGCTGTGGACAGGTAGCTGACCCCAGGCCTGGGGACCCTCCCTGTGAGGTGGCGTCGGGCGCCGCTGTTGGGAGGCTGTGGGGCAGGCCTGCCACCCAGGGTGGGCGGAGGCCCCGGGCTGGTGCCAAGCAGCTACCTCTCCCCAGAGTTCTGCTCTTTGCAAGGGGAATGCAGGAGGGACGGAGCCTGGGAGAGCCCCCAGGCCCACAGCAGAAAGCCCTGGGCTCTTTCTCCTGAGGAGCAAAGAGGCCGCCTGGCCTTTAAGGAGAGTGCCCACGCCACAGCTTGCTGTTGCTCCACTCTCATGGGCTCTTTGGAGGGAGTCAGGGCACGGCCTGCCCCCCATCCCACGGAAGGCCAGATGCCGAGTCCTGCATCCTGCCAGGCCATGGGCACAAGCGTGTCCGAACCGCAACTTTCTGGGCCAAACTGCAAAACCCCAGGGAGTAGCCCAGGCCCTGCCAGCAGGTCCAGGCAGAGGCTGGACACATCCCTGTCCTGAGTGTCCTGAGGACTGGGCTCCAAGTCCTCCCTGAGAGCAGAGGTGTCGGCAGCCTTCCCCTCCTCCTGCTGATGTGGCCTCAGGGTGGCTATCTGCTGCCCCTGAGCTTTGGGACGAAGCTTTCCAAATGCTGTTCCCAGCCTGGCCCTCACTGGAGCCCTGGCCTTACCTGGGAAGGAGGATGGAGGAGGGACTGTCCCCAAGCCACCCTGCCCTCATCCAAGCCTCCTCTCTGCTGGGCCAAGGCTGCCTGTGCTGTCCTTTGAGTCCCACAAGGCTCCTATGGCACTGTGGTGACCAGGCCGTTCCAATGACAGAGACACAGCTGGGAGCGGTTATGGGTCAGCTCGCTGGGGTGCGAATGCAGCTCCGAGTCCGTCACTCAGGCTGCCCGAAGCCGTCCCCTGCTGGACTGCGGAGCCGCTGGCTTCCATCAGCTCCCAATGCACCATTTTCACATCCTCTCTCCCTGTCTCTCTGCTGAGCAGCTGCCGGGGGCGGTTTCAGACGTGAGGCTGGAGGGGACGCCTGGCCAAGCCCCCTTGCTCGGGCAGTACTTGGCAGGACTGTACTTAGCATCACGAGCCTGACATGCACGACCCCTGTGGTCCTCCTGTGGAAACGTGCGAAGACCACCCAGTGAGGGCAAGAGGGACCCTTGCTGTGGCGGGGGTCAGCCACCCCTGCTCGCACTTGGCAGAGACTCGGAGGCCGACGGGGGTGGGGTGGTGAAAGATTTGTAGTGGGGCTGGGGATGTGGCTCAAGCGGTAGCACGCTCGCTTGGCATGCGTGCGGCCCGGGTTCGATCCTCAGCACCACATACCAACAAAGATGTTGTGTCCGCTGAGAACTAAAAAATAAATATTAAAAATTCTCTCTCTCTCTCTCTCTCTCTCTCTCCCTCCCTCTCTCTCTCCCTCCCTCTCCTCTCTCACTCTCTCTTTAAAAAAAAATTAAAAAAAAAAAAAAAGATTTGTAGTGGACAAAGGCTCCTGGTGGGTCCTAATGAAGCCTCGTCACAGGGAAGCTGGGCAGACTCACCTGAGGTGGGCATCTCATGCCATGGATCAGAGAGCACATTTGACCTTTACCGGTTGACTCCACGTTAAATGCAGGGACAAAATTTAGGGAAGCTGTCAGTTGTCAAAGTCTTGATCATTCTGGGCCCATTGCTGCAGAGCTCCCGAGTCAGATTTCTGACACCTATGGTCTGCGCCTCAACTCGGAAGAAGAAACTTTCCTTCTACCCTTTTGGCTCAGTGATGTGGACCTGCAAATTAAGTTGCCAAGAGTCGATTGACAAGAGAAAAGGACTTGATTCACGGCTCGAGGGGGCCAGCCAAAGAAGCAGCCGCCTCACTAAATGGCCAAAGGCTCAGGGACCCACTGAGCTGAGCGGGAAGAGGGCAAGAGAAGAGGGAGCAGCGATTTTCCAACAGGTCTCTACAGGAAAGACGAGCTCTTAGGAGAAGGGATGTTGGTCTACGAGATGGGAGTGGGCTTTCCTTCCTCTTCAGGGCCATACATTTTCCCCAGGGAGGGGATTTGCGGAAGCCACATTTCCTGAACGTTGTCATCTTTACCTGAATAAAGTAAGGTCTGAGCAGGCTGCTTTGGCATCTGCTGGATCTTGGATTCTTCTGCTAAAAGTCTTCTTGTCACTGGATGTGGTCTGCAGAGGCCCCAAGAGAGAGGGACCTCAACTGGGAACTGTCTAGATCCTTGACATTTGTCGCAGGAAGGAGTGCAGGACGAGTTGAAGGAAGACCCAGGCAGAGGTTCACATGAGGACAGCAAGGACCTCGGAGGGAGAGGTGCCCCTGCCCCTCAGAGGCGAGGACAGGGACGTGTCCAGGTCTGAGCTCTGAGGTGTCAGGGGTGGGTGGAATCCCACGCGGGCAGCCGGCGTTACAACCTTCTTGGAGCCCGAGTCCAGGGCCACCTCTGTCTCCGGAGCTCACATTGTCGTTCTTTGCTAAACAACACACCACTGGCTATGGTGGGCGCTGTGTGAATCCCTCAGGTGAGTGGCACTGTACCTAACGATGTGTCTGCTCTCTTACAAGCGTCCCCTGTCGACCCGAAGGAGCAAGCCCCACAGACCCAGCCATGTTTCCGGGGGTCTGTCCTGACTCAGGCTCTCTCCCGTGGGCCTGCTTTAGTGCACCCCAGTCTGCTTGCTGGCTCTGGGGTTCCAGGGGGCCCCTCGCCTGCCTGTGTGCCAGCCTCTCCCCATGGGCAGGACAATACCCTTAGGCTGGGGAGGGGAAAAGCCTTAGGCAGCTGCCCAGGGGTGAGGTCAGAGCCAACCTGCTCTTGGGTCCTTCCCCACGTTACCTCCTGCACACAGGGACACCAGATTGTGTAAAGATGACTTCACAGGAGAAAATCCCCCCACCTCAGCATGGATTTATCCAGGAATCATGCTGGACAACTTGAGACGGAAGTCCACCAGGACATGCTCCCTCATTTTGAGGCGTCCACACTGGTTGATGCTGAAGTTATGATGTCATCCTATATTGAGGGGCTTCTCTTGTACAACACCCGCCCACCCGTGTGTATGGGGCACAGAATGTGGCCGGTCCCTTCGTGCCATGGCAATACGGGCCTTGACCACACTGGAGAGGTGGTGGCCATCTGAGCTTCTCATTTTTGACGTTCTGTGTTTTCCAAACCGTCTACCCTCAGCCTCGGCACTTCCTCCCGGGCAGGGGATGCTTCAGATCCTGCGGTGCGTCCTCATTGTCAACACCGACATCCTCATTGTCAACACCCACCCCTTCCCAGACCCACGGAGTCCCTGAGCTCCCTGTCCATCTGCTCTGGGGCTTCTTCCCTCCACTGCTGCCCGGACACCTCCTCCTTCTCCTTAAAGTCCAGTTTAAGTGCCACTTCCTTTTTTTTTTTTTAAATATTTATTTTATTATTTTTATTTTTTGGCGGACACAACATCTTTGTTGGTATGTGGTGCTGAGGATCAAACCCGGGCCACACGCATGCCAGGCAAGCGCGCTACCGCCTGAGCCACATCCCCAGCCCAAGTGCCGCTTCCTTTAACCCCGAGCGGCCCGCCTGCCTGAGGTGTGGCCAGCGCTCCCGTGGGGACAGGCGCTTTCCCATCTGTGGTGTCCCTCCCGTGGACGCCCACCCCTGCTGGACAGCATTTAGGTGGCTTCCAACATTTGCTAAGGTAATCACCCTGCAGTAGCCTCTGCATCTAGAAATGGAATCTGTGTCAGGAGAGAGCACGTCTTTAAGGCTCCTGAGAGGGAGTGTGAACAGTCTTCTAAGCAGGTTGGAGGATCTGCGCCGCAGTCCTGTGTGGCTGGACCCGCTCACCCCTTCACACCAGAATGGAGCATCATCATTTCAAAAATGTGCACTGGGGCTGGGGGCTCAGGGGTAGACCTCCCACCTGGTGTGCACGAAGCCCTGGCTCCATCCCAGCATGGCAAACAGCAAACACAGAAAATGTTGAATTTCCTGTGCTGCACGCTCTCGCCTGCATGCGTCACCTGCCCCTTTGGTGATGGCCACCCTAACTGGAGCCTGGTGATATGCCACTGTGGCTCTGGGATGCATTTCCCTGCAACTTGTGATTCGAGCCTTTTTGCACCTACCCATTGGTTCTCTGTATGTCTTCTTTTGGGAAATGCCTATTCAGGTCTTTTGCTCATTTTAAAATCAAGGTTTGTATGTATATATTTATGGTACTGGGGACGTGGCTGCACCCAGACCTTCTATTTGTCTGTCTGTTTGTTTGTTTATTTATTTCTGAGACTGAGTCTCACTCAGTTGTTCAAGCTGACCTTGAATTTGTGATTCTCCTGCTGCAGCCTCCTGATTATAGGTGTGTGCCACTATCCCTGGCTTAAATAAGGCTGTTTGTTTATCTTTTTATCAGTTTGAGTTCCTGACATATTTTGAATGTTAACCCCTTATCAGATGTATGCTTTGCAAATGTGTTTCCCCATTCCACAGGGAGTTCTCTTCACTCTGCTGGATGTTTCCCTGCTGTGCAGAAGCTGGGAGTGTAAATGCATTCAGCCGTTATGGAAAACAGTACAGAGGTTCCTCAAAATATTAAAAATAGAATTACCATGTGAAGCTGGGCACAGTGCCACGTGCCTGAAATTCCAGCAACTCTGGAGGCTGAGGCAGGAGGATCACAAGTTCAAAGCCAGCCTCAGCAATGATGAGGCGCTAGGCAACTCAGTGAGACCCTGTCTCAAAAAAATAAAAGCAAAACAAAACAAAAAAGGGTTGAGGATGTGGCTCCATGATAAAGCACCTTGGGTTCAATTCCTGGTACAAGAAGGATGAGGAGGAGGAGAAGGAGGAGGAAGAATTACTATGTGATCCAGTAATCCCACTCCTGAGTAATTATCAAAAAAATCTGAAATCAGTATATAGAAGAGACATCTCCACTTCATGTTGACTGCACTGCCATTCACAATGGTCAAAGTATGGAATTAACCAAGTTTCCATCAACAGAAGAGTGAATAAAGAAAATGTGGTAAATAAACAAGGTGGAATACTATGCAGCCATAACAGGGTGTAGAACTGTCACTTGCAGCAACGCAGGTGAACCTGGAGGACATTGCGCTAAGTGAAATAGCCAGGCACAGAGAGGCCATCACTGCGTGCCTCACTTGTGTTGCAGTCTTAAAAAGTCGAACTCATGGGAGCAGAGGGTGGCACCACCATGCCAGGGGCGGTGTGACACCTCAGGAAGACAGGAGAGGGTCAGGGCTTCGTTTCGGGCGTGGGCACCATCGGCAATAGCAAGAATTTCACTTTTTATTTTTGTACTGGAGATTGAACACAGGGGGCCTTTACCCCTGAGCTACATCCACTTTTTCCCTCTGAGACCAGCTGTTGCTCTGTTGCTGAGGGAGGGCCTTGCTAAGTCACTGAGGCCACCCTGTTCACACAAGCACAGGCCACCATGCCTGGCAAGATGCACTCTTGCAAATGGCTAGAAGAGAGCGTTTTAAGTGTTCTCACCACAAAAATGTCGTCAAGTAACCCGTCAGCTTCCTTTAGCCCTCCACAAGGTGAAGATGGCCAGGCCCGGATGCGGAGAGCAGCTCTTCCCAGGACCCAGCCCTAACACAAATGAGCCTCCGGGCAGCCATGGGGCCTCCTCTCCCTGTGTTTCCCAGCAGTGGACGTGGAGGGCCAAGCGGGGACCAGGGCACACAGTGGGGGCACCTGCAGGGCTTGAGGTGCTGGCCTTCAGGCCTTGGCCTCTCGGTGTCCCGTGGGATTTGGGTGCAGGATTTGGGGTCTCCTGCTTAGCCCATTCGTTCGGGGTCTTTCCAGATACTCGCGGCCTTAGGAGCGCCTTGGCTGGGCTGCCTGGCATTGTCCCTGGTAGGTTCTCTCTCCGGGGAGAGTCCTGAGACGCAGGGCAGCTGCCTCAGACTTGATGAGCCGTGTGACGTTCTGTGGACAGAGAGGGTGCTGTCGTGGGATCTCAACACTGGGTGCGTTTTGCAGTACGAGGACACCCTTGCTGTTACTGCTCACTGCCTGGGGAGGAAGGGGCTGGTGCACACCCGGGTCAGGAAACAGCAGAGCTCTGACCCCCACCCCACCCACCACCCCACCCTGCGCATTCTACCATCAGGCGCAGTGTGAAGTAGCACCAGAGACCGCAGAGGAAAGGAAGCCAGTAAGTGGGACTTGGGATGAATGACCTGAACTCAGAAAAGTCCCCATAGCTCTCCTGCTACGTGGGCGTGGCTGCCCATGCCAGGCTGACAGTTAGGAGGTTGGTGTGTTTCCCTAACAGCAGATAGAGTTCACTTCAAATAGGAGGAGGAGGAGGGGGAGGGGAGGGGGAGGAGGGGGAAAGGAGGAGGGGGGAGAGAGGGGAGGAGGGGGAGGGGAGGAGGGGGAGGGGGAGGAGGGGGGAGAGAGGGGAGGGGAGGAGGGGGAGGGGAGGAGGGGAAAAGGGAGGAGGAGGGGGAAGGGAGGAGGAGGGGGAGAGAGGGGAGGAAGGAGAGGGGGAGGGGGAGGAGGGGGGAAGGGAGGAGGAGAGGAGAAGGAGAAGGGGGAGGGGAGGGGGAGGAGGGGGAGAGGGAGGGGAGGAGGGGGAAGGGAGGAGGGGGAGGGGGAGGGGAGGAGGGGGGAGAGTGGGGGGGAGGGGAGGGGGAGGAGGGGGGAAGGGAGGAGGAGGGGAGAAGGAGAAGGGGGAGAGAGGGGAGGAGAGGGAGGGGAGGAGGGGGAGGGGAAGGAGGGGGGAAGGGAGGAGGAGGGGAGAAGGAGGAGGGGGAGGGGAGGGGGAGGGGGGAAGGGAGGAGGGGGAGAGGGAGGGGAGGAGGGGGGAGGGGAGGAGGGGGAAGGGAGGAGGAGGGGGAGGGGAGGGGGAGGGGGGAAGGGAGGAGGAGGGGGAGGGGAGGGGGAGGGGGAAGGGAGGAGGGGGAGAGGGAGGGGAGGAGGGGGAAGGGAGAAGGGGAAGAAGAAGAGGAAAAGGTCACCTCCCAAGTTCCTGCCAGGGCAGCCACTACCTAACCTAAAGGTTCCCCAGGAGCTCCGGCCTCCTGGGAAAGGTGCTTCATGGTCTCACCAACGAATCCTGATGGAATCCTGAATCCCAAAGGCTCGTCACCTGAGACGAGTCTCAAGCGAGGTGCAGACACTGGGAGAGGATCCTCGATCCAGCAAGCCGACACGGAGATGCAGCAGGGAAGGGACTTCCGTGGATCGGGCAGAACATCCTGAGCAGCGCAGTGTGGAAACGGGAGGCTCAGGACGGTGGGCTCAGCCAGGGTCCAGCAGGAGAACTGCCACCCCAGCCTCCTCGTGAACTGGCAGCTTCACAACAGCAAGTTCAGGGTGCAGTGGCCCTGTGATGTCCCCCTGCAGCTCCCTGAGCACCGAATGACACCAGCCGGCAGGGGACGGGGCCTCCTTGCCTTTCCTGGCTCTCCAGGGACACACACTTTGGCCTTCTGTGTACAGATGGTCCCTTGTTGCCAAAAGCTCGGTCCCTATCCCTGATGCCAACCCCATAATGAGGAAGAGTTTTGAGAAAAAGGAAAGAAGGTTGATTGTTTTGCTACAAAGGAGAAACACAGGGGACTCCTGTCCCAGAGGCTGGGATCCTGCCTATCCTCAGGGTGTAACAGTGGTCCCTTCACCTTCTGGATGTAGCCCTCATTGATCTAAGGTTTATAAATGTTTTTTTTTCTCTCTCCCCTCTCCCTCTCCCTAACAAGATTAGGGAGAGGTGTTATCTTTTCTTCCCAGTTAACTGCCCTTGAACACACCCACTACAGGAAGGAGATGCCTGCTGAAGATATGGGAAGTGAATGTCTCCCAAATTAACCAGTGAGTCCTAACACTATCAGGGCACCCTGGACCCCCATACTGGAAAGTAACTCTTAAAAAATTCCTTTACACCCCCACAACAGGAGCTTTACACCTTTGGGACAGGAGTGCCTGTGTTATTGCTTTGCTAGTAAAACTTCATTTTCCTTTTTCTCAAAACTGTGTCCTCATATTTAAATTTGATCGGCACTGGGGACAGGGACCAAGCTTTTGGTTACGAGGGGGCTATTAAAGAGGTGACTCAAAGGCTACATTCCACATGCTCTCCGTGCTCTGCGTTGGAGGTGTAATTCACTTGTTGATTTGGAGATAGTCATTTCTAAGATCTTCTGTGCCATCCCCAAAGTCTGGATTACTTTGTTCCTATGGAGGGTGTGGGCCAGGGACAGATAACCCTGCCTAGGATGGGGAGAAGGTGACCCTGTTAACCCTGAGATTAGGGAGGGGGAGATTAGGGAGGAGCAGGGAGAGAGGAAGAGAAGGAAACAGTTCGTTTTAAAGATAAGTCTCCGTGGCCGAGCAGCAAGGGCTATATTCAAAACATGAAGTGGCCCCTGCTACATATTCTCGCTATTACCGAATCCTCCTTCCTGGTTGCTATTACAAGTGAATTAGCCGAGGTGATCTGAAGACTCCCTTGGATCTCCTTGGCAGATCTGCCTCTGAATGTTAAAAACAGGGTCTTGGTGGGCTGGGCTGCAGCTCAATGGTAGGACACTGCTTGCCTAGCAGGCAGGAGGTCCTGGGTTCTATCCCTTGAACCACAACAAACAAACAAGACCCACAAAAGGAGCCCCAAATAGGCTCCTTTCCACCGGCCACCCCTCTAGCCCTCCCCTGGCTAGAGGGGTGGCGGTTCTCCCTCCCCACTCCAGGTCAGCTCTCTGGTCCAACCTGCTTCTCCACATTCCTTTGCCTTCAAGCTTCTGAAAATAGCCTGCATTCAGGGCTTCCCACCCAGTGTCCTGACAGGTAGGATCTGCTGGTTCAGGTCAGTGCAGCAGGTGAAAGGTACTTTCCACTCCAGACTGAGAGGGTCCAGGCTGCCCAGCAGAACTGTCTCTGGTGGCCAGGGCAATGCTAGTGTCCAGGGCAGAGAGAGGTGCCACAGAGAGCCCCTCCTCAGGGACCCGTGGAGCAGGGAGCTCCAGCCTCAGTTTCCTCGTCTGTCACAGGTCATGATGTGTGGACAGAGGCCTGACACCACTCCATGTCCGTGAGGACAGAAAACTCCTAAGCAGGTGGACTGGGTCTCCTCCCAGGAGAAGCTCCGAGGCCCACCGCCCCGCCCCGCAGCTGTCCGCTTTGTGGACCTGGAACAAACTCTCCCTGCGCTGAGCTAATGGCCTCCCTCTGCCCCAGCGCCCTGCCTTATCAGGAAGAGGGGATCTCAGGCTCCTGTGCCTCCCACGTCTTCCTGCCACCTCCTCCTCCAGGCCGCTCCTGGAATCCCGCCTTGCCGGCTCCTGTTGCGGGAACTTGGGGTGGGGCGTTAGGGGGCTGGAGGATGGTGGGGGAGGGCTTTGAGCTTGGGCTCCCCTCCGGCTCCCCTCACGGTCCTCTTGGGAGTCCTCCTTGCTGTGTGGCTTCTGAGTCGTCCATCGGCTGCCCACGCAGGAAGCCCAGTCCTCAGTCATTTCTGCTGCCCCGGCTCCGTCACCATCTGCCCCGGGAACGGTTCTGTCTCTGGCGACTCTGTGTCCAGGCAGTCCTGCCCCAGGTCAGCACGGAGGAGCTGCTGGGAGATGAGCCCCGAGGGCGGACCCCCACTCAGGGCAGCACCAACTGAGGAGAGGGTCCAGGAACCAGGAGGACGAGTTAGGGACGTGCGCAATCTTACGCCCTTCCGAGTGCTTCCATTTAAAAACCGTGTAATGGGCTGACGGTGTCTTAGTGTGTTCTGGTTGCTAACAAGACACCGCTAACAGGGAGGCATTAAAACTAGAGAGAGCTCTGGGGTCTGGAGGCCAGTGTCCGGAAGGGATTCCTTATGGACAGATGGTGGAGGGACGGCTTGGGTCTCTTCTGCTCCTAACAAGGGCACTAGTCCCATCCCAAGGGCAGCACCCCCAAGAACTAGTCGCCCAAGGCTCCACCCCTTAACACAGATACTGGGGGTCAGGTTCCAGTGTAAGAACCGGGGGCACCAACCTTCCACCCGCACACCGCCTCCCTCCCTCCTTCCCTTCTCTGACCACGTACCAGGCGTGGGAGGCTCTAGGGAACTGGAGGAAAAGCCAGCTCCCTGACCCAGGAGTCCCTGCCCTCCCAGGGCACAGACTCCTCCGTGTCCCAAGTGGACTGGCCCTCTGTTGTCCTAAGAGTGGTCCAAGAGGAGGCCCCTGAGATCAGCTGCCACAGAAGAGCCCACGGGCCCACAGTCCATGGGGCTACCGATGGCGTCAAATCCACCTTTCCCTCCCCTTCGGGAAACAGCCGTGGGTGCCAGCCAAGCGAGGCATCTGGTTCCAGGGAAAGTAGCTGGGCACTGGTGAAAGCATTTCCAGTCCATGCCCAGCCGCCCACCTGACAGCTGCTAATTACAGACCAGGGAAGACAGAGCTGGCAGGCAGCCCCAGCGGCTGAGCTCCAGGCTCGGAGGGCAGCGTACCTGCTCATGGCCATGGTCACAGCGATGGCGGCCCGTTGGGGAGAGACTGGTGCCCCTTGATAAGAGGGCAGTGTGGCGGGTGGGCAGGGACACTGCTCAGCGCCCCCTCCATCCTCCTGGCCTGAGCCTCCCTTGAGTGCCCTCTGACTCCGTCACTGCCTCCCCTCCTGGTCTCAATGCCAGTGCATCGTGTGCCCTAGACTCTCCGTGGATGTGACAGTCAGGGCTGCGTTCCTGGGCAGGAGAAGTGTGACTGGCAGGGAGGGCCGGGGGTGCTGGGTCATTCTGGCAGCTGAGCAGAGCAGAGACCTGGCCCAGAGAGGGTAGGAGGAGCTGGAGGTACACGGGGGCAGGCTCCAGCCCTAGGAAGGCCGGAGGTGTCCCATGGTCTTGGAGAGCAGGGCTGCAGCTCTGGGAGCAGGGTTCCCATCAGGGAACCAGCCAGCCAGCCTCTTCCTGCCGACTCAGGCTTGGTCCCCGCAGTCACCTCCAGAATGGCCCCAACGTGAGCCTCATGTGAGTCCCTGTGCCTGTGAGGGTGGCATGGCTCCGTCAAGGGCCTGGAGAAGGGAGACCACCCTCAATTCTCCCCATGGCCCTAAACTCCATTAAGTGTCCTTCTACAGGAGGCCGGGGACACCTGACCATAGAAGAAGAGGCAGCTATGTGACCATGGGAGCCACTGGAAACTGGACAAGGCCAAGAAGGACCCCTGCGCCTGGGGAAGCCAGCCCTGCGCCCCTTGACTCTCACTTTGAGACTCATTTTGAACTTCCGGCCTCTAGAAGCAAAGAGGACTGTTACAGCGGGGCAGGACCCTGGTAGGGCCCACGGGTGGTCAGGGGAGAGGGCAGGAAGGCTGCCCCGCCACCATCCTCTCCCAACACTGCAGGGGCAGGGGGCTTTCTCTCACTCTGTGCCTTCCTGTACTCCTTGGATTTGCTTTTAATAAACGTCTATATTTTGTAGACCACCACCAGGAGTTATCCACAGGGAAGACTGTTTTCCTGGACTGTGCTCCTCTAAAGCCAAACTCTCTCGCCCACCACCTGGTGCAGGTGTATCTGCCCAGCCTGCTGCACTCACCCTGGAGGAATCTGCCACCGGTTCTGGCTCCGCCCACTGCCCCTGGCCCCTCCCCCACACCCTTTCTCCCATCCCCTCTCCCCTGGCGCACTGTGGGAGGCCCTGGTCTCTGCACAGTGTCCTGCCCCAGTCCTGCGGGGTTTTCACCCCCTACTCTCTGGGTAAGCAACCCCTCATGCCCACTGACTTCATGGCATGCCGTGGGGGACTCTGTGAATAACTTCTGTCTTCACATCCATGACAGCAAGTGCCTGGCATTACCCCAGATCCCAGGAAGAGCCGTGGGAGCGATTGGAGCCCGGCCCACATGGACACGGCCAGCAGCAGCCCTCCAGGGTCTCCAGGGCGGGTCTGACCTCAGGGTCCACTCAGCCAGGTGGACAAGGTTACCACAGACTTGCAGCCAGCCTGGCACATGGCGGTGATGGGGCCGTTCCCAGCCCCCAGGAGAGGGCTTCCTGTACCTGTGTCCTCACGCCCTGAGGGAGGAGCGCAAAGCCCAGCAAGTTCCTGCTGTTGGCTCTTGTGACCTCGTGAGCCTGACAGTGTGTCCAGGGCCCTGTGCCGTCTCATGTCCTGGAGATGGAAGGCCAGGGCCATGCATGCCAGGCCCCAGTGCCACTTTATCAGCAGGCCATGTTGTCTCTTGTCACACTGCAGAGGTGGGCTGTATATGTCCTCTGCCATGATCTCCTGTGGGTTCTGGGCGTGGCTGTGTGCACGGCACCTGTGCTCCTCTGCACACCTGTGAAGCCCCGTCGCCTTACTCCTGCTCTTATCAGCCTGAGGCAGTCACCAAGGGTGCAGTCCTGAGGCAAAAACCATCAGAGACTGGCGTGCTGGTATTTGGGCCTGCAGCATGTGGGTATGTGTGCATGTGCACGTGTGTATGCATGTTTGTGGTGAGCATGAGTGTGCATGTGCAAGTGTGCTCGAGCACACATGCAAGCATGTGCAGGTAGACACACTGTGTGTATGTGCATATGTGTATGTTTGTTTGCACGTGTGGGTGTGCATTTGTGTACATGGGTATGTGTGTGTGTTCATCTCTGTGTGTTGGATGTGCGTTTTCAGGGTTGTTCTCAGCCCCCAGTGTAATTCCCAGGCAGAGGGACTCGGGCTGTTGTCAGTAGCTCAGGTGTACGGCCAGTGGGGACAGTCTCTGGTCTTAACCAGAGGTGCACTGTAGGTGGAGTCTCTAGTGAGCCTGGTGTTTGTTTAATGCAACACAAGTGTCGGGTGCCTTCTGGAGGCAGTGCACAGGCAAGCAGGTGACAATGAGGGGACCTCCCCACCCTATCCCTGGCCACTAAGAGTGAAAAAGGATGATAAAATTACCTTAAGTCAAACTACAAAACCCGCTATGACTGGGCAGAGGCAGGCCCCTGCACAGATGGAGGGTTGGCCTTGGGCCTGCTGGGAGGCCTGGGGCGCAGATCCAGGTGTTGGCCTGTCCACACGGCAGTGTCCGCCTGCCTCCCATGAGAGGGGGTGAGGTGGGCTGCAGGCTTCTCCAGCAGGGGGCGGGGCCTCTGCTGCTGTCAGGCCCCGCCGCCCTCGCTGCCCCCCCCTGCCCATGGAGTCCACTTCTTTCTGACAGCCGCCCGTCTACAGGCAAATCAGTGTGCGTCACCTTCCCGGATGCCTGGCCTTTGTTTCTCCCCTGGAGAAGCGGACTTTCTGGTTTGTGCCTCAGTGTCTGCGGGTGTGCCTGTGCCTGGCACAGCACAGGCCTGCCCTTGGCTCTTCTCAGTCACAGGTTGTACCCATTCTGCAGGTCGGAGTCAGAGGCAGGGAGGGGGACTGGCTGGCTCAGCTCCTGGCTGACCCTGGAGCCTGGGCCCAGGTCAGGTGCTCGAGTCGGGTGGGTGAACTGGCTGCCCGAGTCACCGCTGGCTGGAGTCTCCAAGCTCGAGTTCAAGGCCAGCTGTGGAGCCCGCAGCCCCTCCTCAGGAGCTTGGGGCCTGGCGAGGGAAGCTCTGGTGAGGGCGTGGTTTGTAGCTGCCCAGCTCGCCCTGACTGGACTAGGACCTTGAGCCACAGCAGAGCTTCGCAGGAGGCTGGGGCTGGGGCTCATGGGGGAGCAGGTGCCGAGGGCTTTGCCTGGCAGGGGGACGGCAAGGCACGGGCTTGGAGGCGTGGCCACCCTATGTCTGATGGCCCCAGCAGCAGCAGGTGGGACACAGTGGTGTGGGATGAAGAGGGAGCCTGGTCCAGCAATGCACGGGTGGCCTTGGGGTCTGACCCAGGTCCAGTGGAGAGAGAATGTTCTCCGTCCCTGGTCCCTGGGCTCGACTGAGTGCCCAAGCTGTCCTGAATCCTCAGCCTCAGAACACAGGTTCTGGGAAGGACCCACAGGAGCCTGGGACCAGGGAAGTACAGGTGGGGGTCCTGGAAACAGCCCCTGTCTTGGGCGTTCTTCCTGCAGGGGCTGATTCCTCCCCTTCCTCTCTGTGCTCTGGGAACTGGCTCTTCTGGTTATGTAAATCAGGCACTGGAGCCGCTGGGGAGCCAGGGCTGGGACCTACAGGGAGGTCCTAGAGCAGGGTCACCATCCCTCACTCAACTCAGCAGGAGGTGGCTAGGGAAAGGAAGGGACAGAGGGGCTTTGGGAGCCATTGCCCTCAGCTCTTTCCTGCGCATGTCCTTAAGGTCAGATATCACGTGGTCTTTACGGGTGGGGGGGGGCTCCAATTTTCTCTTTTACCGACAGGAAGCAGAGCCAGAGAGGGGCTGAGTAGCTAGTCCACTGCCCCATGCCCAGTGAGGTCAGGCCAACTGGCCCTGGAGACAGGCTTCTGTCGGCTAAGCTGGTGTTTCTCCAAGTGGGGTTCCAGACCAGCAGCACCAGGCTCACCGGGAACTTGAGGGGAGCGCCAATCCCAGGGCCCCACTTGACCTGCCAGATCAGACGTGCTCTGCCCTCCGTGTTTTAAGGAGAGCCTCCTGGGGATTCCGACATAGGCCCAGGGGCTTCTTCAGTTGATATCCACCTTTGCTGGGCACCTACTTCCTGAATTAGCCATCCTGCAGGATACTGATAAAGTCACTGGCCACCAGATAAAAACCAAGACATGTCAGGTGCCTACGGTGAGTAGCCCCGGACATGGAGCAACAGCGTCTCTTGTCTCTGGGTTGTGCTTCCTTGGGCACCAGAGGCACAGCAGGAACCCCACAGCTCAGAAACCCAGGCAGGTGCTGAGTCCAGGCCAGGAGAGCTCCAACAAGTGTGCAAGGTGCATCTTGAGCAGCCTATGGTCAAAGGAGGCAAAATCCACGGGGCCCGTTGCTGGGATTCAAGTTTGGATCTCAGGCTACCTGAGAAGCCTGCGGAAACACCCAATTATGTTTAGCCCAGTACTGTTTGGTATTTGTTTTATTTTATTTTATTTTTTCAAATTTAAAGGCTAGTAGGGAACCACGTCTGTTGACCCAGTTACTTGGGAGGCTGAGGCAGGAGGGTGGCTTAGCCCAGGAGTTCAGGGTCAGCCGGGGCCACACAGGGAGAGCCAACTAAGAGAAGACCGGCAGCCGTGGCGTTCAGACCTGTGTCTGTGCTCAGCCGTGGCGTTCAGACCTGTGTCTGTGCTTAGCCTTGGCTGCTGGACGACTCTGGGAACCGACCTGAACTCTGGTAGCTGCAACCCTGGTGCTCAAGGCCCGGGCTGGAAACAGGGCCTGGCCTCCTGGCAGAGACTGGGGCTTCTCTCTGCGCTGGGGTGGGGAATTAGCACTTCTCCTTTACACTTGGTCAAGGTGACAGGGGACCTAAGACAAAGTGTGGACCACCAGTTGTGGGGGCCCCAAATACCCCATGCCTTTTGGGAAAGGCATGGAGCAAGAATATTTCCAGGAAACAAGCCAGGCCCCAGCCACACGGGGCCACCCAGTGGGGAGCTAGGGCCAAGTCTGTCCCCCACACCTTCCCCCTCCTTATGGTCCCCTCTCCCTTTCCTCCTGGGAGCTCCTTAAGTTCTGGCTCTTCTGGAAAATTGTGATGGGCCACACCTGAAGGAGCCTCTCTGGTTCCTCCTAGCACCTGCAGAACACCTGTAGGACAGGGCATCCCCTGGGCAGGTGTCCCCTGTGCACCTCCAGGACACCTGTGGGACAGGGCATCCCCTGACCAGGTGTCCCCTGTGCATCTCCAGGACACCTGTGGGATAGGGCATCCCCTGGGCAGGTGTCCCCTGTGCACCTCCAGGACACCTGTAGGACAGGGCATCCCTTGGGCAGGTGTCCCCTGTGCACCTCCAGGACACCTGTGGGACAGGGCATCCCCTGACCAGGTGTCCCCTGTGCATCTCCAGGACACCTGTGGGATAGGGCATCCCCTGGGCAGGTGTCCCCTGTGCACCTCCAGGACATCTGAGAGACAGGACATCCCCTGGCCAGGTGTCTCCTGTGGACCTCCAGGACACCTGTGGAACAGAGCATCCCCTGTGCAGGTGTCCCCTGTGGACCTCCAGGACACCTGTGGGACAGAGCATCCCCTGTGCAGGTGTCCCCTGTGCATCTCCAGGACACCTGTGGGACAGAGCATCTCCTGACCCAGATATCCCCTGTGCAATTGGGATTATCTCTCCCTGACCTTCAGGGGAGGATCCTGTGTGGGAAGATTGAGGGTGGCCTTGGGCCAAAGATGGTCCTGCAGGCCAAGCCCACTGGCCCCCCTGGCTCTCACATAGTCCTCTGGGCCCTACCCTTCCATTTCCACCAGCAGGAGCTGCTGGGCTCCGAGGGCCACCATGTCACCTGCGTGGCATTCTAGAGGCTGTCACGAGGCACAGGACTGCCCAGATACTGGGGCAGGGTGGGGTCTGTTCCCGTGGGTGACCTTGACATGAGGATGTATACTAGGCACATAAATAACGCAGACTGGCAAAGGTGCCCGGAGGAAGCAAAGATCAGGGCTGACAGCCAGGCTGGCCAACAAGAGCAGACAAGTGGCGGGCAGCAGGTCCCGTGGAGGGAGCCGTGTCCCAGCCTTCCAGGTGGCCTCAGGGCATGCAGACCGAGAGCCCAGCTGTCTCCCAGGGCGCTCAGCCTTTGGGCGGCCACTCCAGTGCCCACCCGACACTGCGCTCTCCCCTGCTTCTGCCTGAGGATGGGAAGCGGCACACTCTCAGTCCCAGCCTCCCTTGCTGCCGGAGGTGGCCCAGTCACATCTCTGAAGCAGCCACCTGTGACCTTGAGAGCAGAGCTGAGACCTGCTGAGATGCGGCCTGGGTGTCTGAGCACAGGGCCTCGGTGGCTCCGCAGGGTTGCAGCTCTGGTCTCGCATTCGCTGGGCTGTTCTGCCACTGGAAGTCCAGATCATCACCATCCAAGTGATAGTGACCGGGGATCCAACCCTGGAGAGAGCCAGCTCCCCAGACTTGCGGGCGCTAGGTTCTGAGGGGTCACCTCATTCCCCGGAGGTGGCATGTGGCCCTGGCTGATGAGCCCAGCACTGTGCAGGGAGGTGGGGGCTGGGAGTGTCACCCTGGCACACCGGTGGCCTGGGCACCTGCATTACTCCTAATATGAAGGGCTTGACCCTGACCCTGGTATTTCCCCAGGCTGTGACTTCCTCGGGGCCAAAGTGCCTGAAGCTCTCCTGTCGTGAGCCTTTGCTCTGTCTGGTTCCCTGGGGTTTGGAGGCCTGCCTCCTGCCTCCTCTCTACCCACTGAAGCACCACCCCTCCCATGGCGGCAGGCCCACACCTTACCTCAGTGGAATCCATGGCGTTCGGCTTCCCTGGGAGACAGGTAGCCGCCGAGTCCTTGTCCACCTGTGTTCACGCTCCCCCTCCTCCCCCTCCGGGAGGGTGTGCTTGCAGAGGGCCAGTGGTGCTGGACGGTCCTTGTGCGTCTTGTAGACTTCCTTAGCGTGCTGGATGTGGATTTGAAAAAATAAGCTTAAATAGATGCTGGATAGACAAACAGACCTTTAGCATCTCGGAGGAGTTGGAAGAGGACAGACAGAGGCCCTGTGTTATTAACAAAGCAGAGGGATGGAAAGACTCCCAGAGACCCACAGGTACAGTAGACGTATCAGATCCCAAAGAAGGTAACGCATCTGTCCACCAGGAGAACCCTGCCAGAAGGTCTTAACCTCAAGGGAGAGCCCCCTTGCCCTCTTACATGGCTCAGTCTTACTTCAGTGGTTCAGCAAGGTCCACGAGGACCTGGCTCTCCCCATCTGGGCTCCACCATTCCTGGCTTGTCCTTTCAGGATTCTCCCCCAGTGCCAAGAAGGCTGCCACTGCTCCTGGCATCAGATGCAGCAACACTGTTCAGAGTAGAGGAGCACATCTTCTCTGTGTTCCTTTTTGAGCGAGACCCTATTCTCCTACAAGTCCCCAGCAGATGGCTCCTTGTGTCTTCTTGCTCAGAATAGATGACCTGTCTACGCCTCTGTAGGTTTATTTTGATTTTTTAAAAAAAATATTTCAGACCTACTTAAAAGTAGAGGGAAGAGTACGATTAACGTGCGCGGTGTCCTCCAGATTCAACAGTCACCAAGATTCCATGTCATCTGCTTTGCCACCTTTGAGTCCCTTCAGTTACTGCAGTATTTAAGGCACATCTCAGACGTCCCTCCCCCACGTGATCAGGGTACACAGAGAGGCTGACAGCCGCCCAGTTTCTCTCACGGCTGTACCCCACTTCTACACTGTTTGGTGTTCTCTAAAAACGAGCTCATGCTATTCAAATTTCCCCAGTTGTCTGAAAAACATCCCCAGCCCATTGGCCCTGCGGGATCCGAGGGAGACACGCTTCTCCCATCTGGCTGGGAGTTCTCCTCCTGCACACCGTCTCCCCCATCTCTGACAAACAGGGCTTTGACTTGGAGAAGCCAGGCTGCGTGTCCCAAGGAAGCTCTGAGTTCCAGAGCCGCCGGTCGTCCTCCTCGTGGGTCACTTCCTCTGTCCTGTGAGCAGGGCTGGGCTCAGGTGGTGCATCCTTGGTGACCCCTCACAGGAGATGGCGTGGGCGCCCCACTGAAGGCTTGGAACGCCTCCTTGTCCTGTTTTCCCAATGTGGAGTGGATCAGCGGGCTCAGGAAGGACGGTGGGTCCCTCCATGGTCACCTCAGACTCAGGGCACAGGACGGAGAATCCAGAGATAAGGCCACACTTTTATGGCTCTCCTCGAGTGACAGACGGATCATGTGCCTAAATGTAAACCCCAAGGTTTCAGGGCTGGGGTGGAGCTCAGGGCGGGGTGTAGGCCTGTGCGCAGGAGACCCGGTTCCATCCCCAGCACCCAACAGACAGAATAAAAATGGAAAAGCTGGGAGAGGCTGAGAAGGACTGGTGCTTTTGAGTTAGGCGATGACTTTTTAGTGGTAAACGTGTGGCCTGTTAAGAAAAATACTGATAAGCAGGACTCTGTCCAAACGAGGACCTTCTCTGTGGAAGATGCTGAGAAGCGGAGGAGAAGACAGGCCCTGCCGGGTGGCAGTTGTATCAGGAGAGTTGTTTGAAGCTGATTTTTAAACAGAACGCTGTGAAGGGATCAGTGGTCAGCTGGCACAGGGCTTGGGCACCCAGGGGCTTTGTGGTGAGGGAGATGTCCTGTTTCTGGATTGTTGTGGTCACGTGGCCATGACCAAGACCCAGGTTCATTGGCTGTGAGTCGCAGTGGGTGGCTATCACGGGGTACAGGTGGTAACTCGGGAAGCTGGGAGAAACTGACTTTCACTACAAATACCTTGGCAAACAAGGACCAGGAGAAACATCCTGGTGGCACATGGTTGTCATTTCTGACTGAGTGAAAAGCATGTTGACAGAAAATGAATGAGACACTCTAAAGAAGTAAATGACATTTGTTTGCATGAAAGCGAAATGCAGATACCCTCTTTGAATGGATTATCTGGATATTAAGAAGCAATCATAAGCCGAAGAATCTGGATACACATTCACATCGTTTGATTCGTTTTCAAGCTCATTAGAGCCTAATGCCACATGGGTGGCATTTTTCAGAATGACACCTTGTCTTCTGATTCCCCTCGCACTTTAATAGCTTCAAAAATTGCCTGGAACCGTCTTCTAGAAGTCATTTAGTGGCTGGCAGATTTGGGTTTGCTGGGGGAGTTCATGGAATCTTCTAGACCCGGGCTTCTCAGAGGAGCAAACTCTTCTGCAGCTGCCTCCCAGGGAGCCACCTCTGCCCAAGGCCCAGGGGGTGAAAGTGCTGGTATGTCCCCAGGGATTTTCACGGTTTGTGTTCAGGCTTCTACTCAGAGACACTTCTTCCATAAATAATTTCATAGAGCAGAATGTCAAACAGATCTTTTTTCACGTGTGGGTTTTTGAATGTTTTCTCAAATTCATGTTCTGGAAATCATAGGTGTCTTCCGTTTTATTCCATCCTAAAACACAATATACACATGTGCAATTAAAGAATGAGCCTCATCAAGCTTACCCCTTAAATTATATACCGAGATATTCCAGGGAACTATTTCAGAACTCCAGTTATTGTCATACTCGACGGGGCAGACGCCAGATGAGTTATTCAGCTTCCAACTTTGTTCCGTGGTGATGGATTTAAGCAGTCTTTCTGTGTATATTGTCGTTTTCAATTATTTGCCAAAAATTTCAAAAGGAGAGGTTTTGGTCAACTGTTTATTGAGTAGTTTGATTAAAGATTTCCAACTGTTTTGGAATACAATGCAACCCTAATCTAGAAGACCTGGTCATGGATGCACATGCACACACACACACACACACACACACGCACACACACACACACACACACACAGTGCCATTGTGAGCCATTTAGTGGATTTACAAACTGCTGTCTCCAAGGCTGTACAGTCCTAGAATCCCTATGAGCACTGACACAGAAGTCTTAAGAGTTCAGAATATTAAACAAAGGAACAGGTCTGTTTTCCTTTCCCCTCCAGTACTGAGGATTGAACCCAGGGGCCCTCTACCTCTGAGCCACATCCCCAGCCCTTCTTATCTTCTATTTTGAGACAGGGTCTTTTTAGGTGGCCCAGACTGGCCCTGAACTTGTCATCCTCCTGCCTCAGCCTCCTAATTTGTTGGGATTATAGGCATGCACCATCACACCAAGCAAAAAATACTTGTAAGTTTTAATATTTGCAACTTTTTATTCAATTAGAGGAATGTTGCAGCTTAAGACGCACTTACAAATTATTTGTTCACCACCAACTCTTCCAACTATATTTCTGTCCCATGCTTTCTTAATTTAATAGTAGCATATCTGCTACCATTATACTGTGTGACACTCACCTTTGTATCATAACTAGAAAGACAAATAATCCTACCAGCAATGTTGGACGTCTCACTGAATTCTTACATCTTGCATTTTCAGAAACAACAAATGACACCTTCTTTGTAGAACGCACGTTCAAAGCCTGGCTTTTATTTGGTGACTTGAATAAAAATTAAGTCATTATTCAATTCACTTAATTGGCTTTTCTTTTTGAAGCATCTGATAACACACACATTAAACCGGCATCACTTAACAGTGACGTTCTTCGGCTCACAGCAGCAGCATAGTGACGTGTATCACCTCACCCCTCACCCTGTAAAATCCCGAGAAACCCTGAAACTGAAAAGGAATGGAATGAACTGGAGTGACCCTAGTCTAAGGAGGAGTCCTGCTCCCCTGCATGCCGCCCGCCCCGCAGCCCGCCTGCTTGGCTCCTGCTCTGACGGATTTGGGTAATTGCTGACTTGGAAGCTGGCGCAGGTGTTTCTCCAGCAGACCTGCATCTGCGGCCTCGCGGGCTCTGTGAGGTCACTGTGTTTACGGTGCTGTGGTTGGCAGTGGGGCTTGCCCCAGAGTTTCATGTTGGAAGCTTGGCCCCCGCCTGGGGATGGAGATGGTGGAGTCTTTAAGAGGTGCCCCCCAGGGGTGGAGGCTGGAGAAGGCGCCATCCTTGGAAGGATTAAGGTAATTTTTATGAATCCTGAGTTAGTGCTCTCTGTGGACTCTGAGTTGTTATAAAAGGGCAGGACTGGCCTCTCTCCTCTGTGGCTTCTGTGTCTCTGTGTGATCCCTCCCCGTACCCACTTTTACCATGATGCCAACCACCATGAGGTGACCCAGTCAGTGGGCCCTCATCAGGGCTGACAGCATGCTGCTTGGGCTTTCAGCCTTCAAAACAATGAGCTAAATAAAACACTTTTCTTTTTTTTTATACTGAGCCTGGGATATTTTGTTATAGCAACAGAAAACTGACTCATGCATACTGGATGATAAATTTTCACAAACATTTGGTGTAAGTTAGACATTCATAATCAGAATTCTTGAGAAACAGAAATCTAGAAACTTATTTTTTTTGATTCAGCATGCATTTTTGAATTTTCATTTTCTTAATCTTTTTTTTTCCCTCAGCATGGCCCCAAAAGGGCTTATTACAAATATTAAAATGCATTGCCAAAAGATGAAGTGAATAGTCGTACCGTAAAGTACACAACACATCTACTGTAGCAGAGCTGGCCCTGCGTAGCTGGAGCAGCTGCATCAAGACTGAAGGGGTTCCCTGCCCCTGGCTGACCAGGCCTCGGTGCATTTGGTTTTCAGGGCACTTCCCATGTTGCCCTTGGAAAAGGCTTTTCTTTAGTTATAGGAAAAGGGGGAACGGCTGGTCATGGGTCGGGCCCTGGTTCCAAGCAGTGTTCAGGCACCTCCTGTGTCCATGCTGAGTCCACTCACCAGCAGGCAGTAGCAGAAGTGGACTGCAAAGCCGAGGTGACCCTCGCAGAGATGCCAGTCAGCAGATGGGACCATGGGGCGAGGCCACCTTCTCTCCTGTTGTCCAGCGATGTCACCCGCTGAGGCTGGCCTTGCCTGGGGGAGTCACTAGGGGCTGGAGTGGGTTCCTACGTCTGCCACCCCTTCAAACTGACCAGCTTGGCTGACACACAGAGGGCCTGACCAGGTACAGGGCACATCAACCTGCCAGTTTGCACGGAAAGTGGGATGACTGTGTCGTTAGTTCTTTAAATTGCTCTTCCACAGAATAATAAGTTGGGTCCTCAGTGTGTCCTTGGCCCTTGTGACTGGGGGCAGTGTACTGAGGAGGGCAGTGGGCAGCGGGTGAGGGGCGATGCCTACAGATTGGTCCTGAAGACTTGGAAGAAAATAGCACACACAGCCACGCCCTGGGGCCGTGTGTGTGTGTGTGTGTGTGTGTGAGAGAGAGAGAGAGAGAGTGTCTGTTTGTAAGAGTGTGTGAGTGTGTGTGAGAGTGAGTGTGTGTGTGAGAATGAGTGTGAGAGTGTGAGTGGATAGGTGTGAGAATGAGTGTGAGTGTGAGAATGTGTGAGCGTGTGAGTGTGTGAATGTGAGTGTGTGCATGTGTGAGTGTGTATGTGTGTGTGCAAGTGTGAGTGTGTGTGAGTGTGTGTGACAGTGTGTGTGAGGGTGTTGAATGTGAGAGTGTGAGTGTGTGAGTGTGTGAGTGTGTGCATGTGTGAGTGTGTGCAAGTGTGGTCCTGGGTAGCTGGAGTAGCTGCATCTGTGAGTGTGTGTGAGTGTGAGTGTGTGAGTTTGAGAGTGTGAGTGTGTGTGAGTGTGAGTATGAGAGTGTGTTTGAGTGTGAGTGTGTGAGTTTGAGAGTGTGGAGTGTGCGTGTGACTGAGTGTGTGTGTGCATGTGTGGTGTGAGCAGGGGAGTGGGTGGGGACTGGGCAGGGTGTTGAGGCCAGCTCTGTGCTGTCCCGTTCCTCCAGGTGTCAGGAAGTCCTTGTCAGCTTGAGGGTGACCATGGGAACTGGGGCTGTGCATGCACTGTCCTCGCCCGTGACCCTGGGACCAGGGCTCCCATTTTCCGGGTCATCTGCTCCTGCTCTGTCTGCTCCGAAGCCGTCCATCTCCTCCTTCAGGTGGGTGGGGACCCTGTGGGGACCTTGCCCCACGCTCTGCCTGCCCCGAGGGCCGTGTGGCTCTGGATGGGCCTCTTCCTCTCCAGCAGGACTCTGAGATGCCAGCTCCTGTCATCCGAGTGTCCCCTCTGCACTGGAGGAAGCCCTGGCCCAGGACTGCTGACAGTGCTGTCCATCATCCTTTGTCTCTGTGCGGCAGGAGGCGTCGTGCCCTCGCTGGGCTGTGGGGATTGTTGTGTGTTCTTATGGCCTTTCAAACCGCGTAAGTGGGTACCACCAGGCCCAGGATCAGAGGGAAGACCCAGGTAGAGGCCAGGGGCAGACAAGCACGCAGCTGCACGGCCTCACTCCCGGGCGGGCAGGCCCCAGGACCCCGGGCGTTCAGAATGTGGGTCTCCTTCACAGCCACCCCTGGGCTTGTGCTCGGCCTCTGCTCTGTGACTGCCCAAGCCTCTCCTTGCCTCTGGTTCCTGGTCCACTTCGGGAGCATTGGTCCATGCTGTGGCTGTGCCAGGAACCAGCATCAGGACAACACCCAAATCTGAGTCCATTTTTGCAGCTTTAACCCCTTCATGCCCTGGGCAAATCCATTACCCTGCCCGTGCCTCAGTTTCCTCAATGCTAATAGCCAATTAACCCTCCCTAGCCTCCGCTCTGAACCTCAGAAGGATTGGCATGAGAACTGAGGGTGTCTCGGAGAGGGGCACTCTATAAACCCAAGCTGTCATTACAATAAACCTAATTACAGGCCCGCCACAGTCCAAGGAGGGGCCCTCCCAACAGAGGAGCAGGGTCTGGGCCTGGGGACATGTGGCTGCCCCTGTGGGCCTGCTCTGGCTGACCTGGCCTGGGTCTGAGGCTGGACCTTGCTGCTGCTCCGTGGGCACACAGTGTACTCCGGCAGGATGCTGCTGCACTTGGCCAGCCTGCTTGGCACCCTGCTTGGGGGGTGGTTCCCACTGGAAAGGTGGTCTTGAGAAGCAGGTGGGGGGCATGGCCACCCTCTGATTCAGGGCAGATCTTCACCAAAAGCTCCATCTGGGCTTCTCCTTGCACTGCTTGTGGCCAGGCTGAAGCCCCCTGTGTCCCCCCAGGCCCCCACCACAGCAGGTGGCTCTGCACCTTGGAAGTCTGCTGCAGCTGTCAGGTCTGCACCCTGAGATTGATGCAAAACTCCACAGGACCTGTACCTGCGGGACCTGCCTAGGGCATTTGAAGGCCACCCTGCTGCAGGGTATGGCCTCACATCCTCCAACTTCTTGACCCGCCCGGGCAGGAGGTGCTGAGGCTCTGTGGCTTCAGCGACCACTGACAGGGACCCCGTCTGAGCAGAGCAGGTGGCATGGTGGCTGAGGTTGTGGGCACGAGCTGTGTGCAGCTCTGCAGCTGGACAGCCCTGTCCCCGGCCTGCCCCCCATGTCCACGAGGTCGTGTGCAAGGGCACGGAGCCGCAGTGCTCAGTGAATCATAACTTGGTCACCGTCAGCCTCAGTGGAAAGGTCCCAACGAGGGACACAGAAGCGTGGCTCCTCCGCCCACCCCTTACTCCCAGCCAGGCATCTTTGCTGCTGGCCGGTGGGCGGGTGCTTTGTCATGGCGTCCTGAGAACTGCAGGGTGTCCAGCAGCTTCCCAGCCTTGGCCTGCTAGATACCAGTACCACTGTCCCTTCTCATATGTGACCACCAAAGATGTCCCCAAGAGGTGCCTACAACGGTCCCCTCTTGAGCACAGCTGTGGTAGACGTCCTCTGCCCCCGGGGCTTGCGTTCCCCTTTTCATGAGAAGGGAGAGGACAGTTGGAACATGATTCTCACAGGCACAGGGACATTCCTGAGGCCTGGGCAGGGGAGACACTTCGGGCTCTGCTGCTGGCTGCGGAGCTTTGAGGACCAGCCATGCCAGAGCCCCATGCCCAAGGGGCAGCAGACCCTGGCAGTGTCTGGCTCTGATGCCATGGGTCTGGCGGCCAGCATGAAGGGAGGACTGGCCACTCCCACAATCCCTCCCGCCCCTCACCTCTGTTTTCCTCCCACCTGGGAGAGGCCTAGCCTCTTCTTGGGGCTGGGAATCTCTCACCTTCTGCTCCGACACCAGCCAACGGAAGTCAGCCGAACACACAGCACACACTGTCCAGGGATGGGGTTCTGAGAGGTGTAAGTAACACCTGTCCCAGAATTCACAGTCCAGTGGTGGGGGCAAGAGAGGGCACACGGGTAAGGAGAGCTCAGAGTGGACACCGGGTCTTCCTGTGCCCTGGATCCTCCACCACTTGGGCCAGGCCCTAGGATGTGCTTAGGAAATTGTCAGAGGCTAAGGAGAGAGGGCCAAATCCGGAACAGGCAAGTGAGGCGTGTGTCCTGCCTGGCTCTCCACGCCACCCCCAGGCCTTGGCCGACGATGGCTGACCCTGGCGTGAGGCCTCTCCCTGCCGACTGCGGGCCAGGAGGCTGTGCGGAGTCCTGCAGGACATGTTAGTGGCAACTTGAGCCCCCAGGTCCCTATGTCCCTGGCAGTGCTCACCAAGGGCCTCGGCTCGTGACTCTAGTGGGGACAGGACCTTTACAAGGTGATGAAGGTGTCATGAGGCCATCGGTGGGCCTGGTCCAGCAGAACTGTCCTTAGGAGAGGAGACCAGGACACAGACACAGGGGACACGGGCGGAAGCATTCCCTGAAGGCCCCAGGAGTCAGAGCCAAGGCTGAGCAGACCCACGGGGCTGGGAACTCACTGCTCACGGAGGATCAGGCCCGAGGTGAGGCTGGGGGTGGTGGCCGACACCAGCTCCTGGCCCCCTAGGCCGCCCTGCAGGCTAGCCCCAATCCCAGGGTGGCCAGCCCTCCTGGGGCTCAGAGACCACGGGGCACTTGGCAGCATGAGGTCACCGTGCCCACCCCTTCCTTGGAGGGAAGTGTTGTTATCTCTGTTTCCAGCCAAACAGGACAGGCTTGATGTTCAGATCCTTGGAACCCAGCTAAGGGCCGGGGTGGGCATCCTGCAGCTGGAGGCCCACAGAGGTGAAAGGAGGAGTGGGGCCGGAGTGATGGCTGTGGGGACTCAGAGACCCCCTGCCCACATGCTTCCCCCTTTGCCCATGTCCTGAAGACCCCAACGTGCCAGTCGGGGGGCTGTGGGTGCTGTCTATCAGCAGGGTGGGAGTTGAGGATGTAGTAAGACAGGACAGAGACTCCAGGCGGGGGTCTTGGGTCTTGGGACTGGACTGGGTGGGGCTGCCCAGCTGGTGGCCAGAGGAGGGGCAGCCTCCGGCCTCACCTGGTGGGGCCCTTTCCCTTGAAGAGGAGCCCGTTTGGTGAGCCCTGTGTGGGTCTGACCACGGACATGAGTGCCCCCCGGAGAGGGCGCTTCTCAGAGTGGAGCACAAGGCCCCGTGGCCAGAGCCTGTCACCCAGCCTCCGGGGCCCCAGCTCCTCTGTCTGCCCTGATCCTGCTGGGCACCGTCAGGGCTGGGGTCTGCTGAGGAGGTGTTCCTACAGGGACCCCCCAGAAGGATCAGTGGGGCAGGCGTGGGGTGGGATTGTACCCCAGGGCCAAGTGCAATTCCTCCCCAACTGGTCACTCTGTGACTCTGGATCTGAGGCTCTTCACTGGGACACAGGGGCCATGGGGAGTCCTGAGTCGTCTCAGGAGACCCTTTCCATTGGGACACCAGAGCCCGGCCTTTCTGCACTGTTAGGGCCTCCCCCTCCATAGCCCCACACTCGGGATCCGGGTTCTGGGCAACCTCAGGGCGTCCCCAGTCCCCAGGCTTCACAGAGCTGTTCCCTGTAAATGGTCTTTATGTGAGAAAAAATTCAGGAGGAAAAAAGTGTGTGTGTGTGTGTGTGTGTGTGTGTGTGTGTGTGTGTGTGTGTGTACATATATACGCACACATTTATATACATGTATATTTGTATGTGTATATATAGTATATATTTCTTTTTCTTTTTCTTTTGCAGTACTGGGGTTGAACCCAGGGATGCTCTGCCACAGAGCTACACCCCCAGTCCTTTCCATGTTTTCTTTTGAGACAGGGCCTCGCTGAGCTGCCCAGGCTGGCCTTGAAGTTGAGATCCTCCTGCCTCAACCTCCTGCGTTGCTGGATCACAGGCGTGCACCACTGTGCTGCACACCTTATTCTTATAACCTGTCCGTGGTTTAGAATTTCCTTCCTTTTGGAATGTGGACACCTTGTTAACAAGGAGCAAGTGACCCTGTTGGAGCTGAAGTCACAGATGCCCCCCCCCCCCCCACGGGCCTGGCCTGTGCTGCTGCCCCCTGGAATGGTGGGTAGGCTCAGCGCAGAGGTGAGGTCAGCATAGATCATGAGCCTGTCTCACCCAGAGGCCCAGGTACCACCTGACCCAACTTTGCTTCTTAACATTCTGATAATTTCATTGTAACACTGTAGCTTCCCTTGGGAATCTTAAAGATGTTATCTTTTGAAGATTTTTATTTGTTTTAATTAGTCATACTGGACAGTAGAATGCACTCACGTACTCTGATACATAGATGGGCCTAATTCCTCATTTTTCTGGGTGTACACGTTGCAGAATCACGTGGGACATGCAGTGATATGTGCACATAGGTAATAATGTCTGTCATTCTACTGTCCTTCCTGACCCCATATCCCCTCCCTCCAAGATGTTATTTTAATACGTTCATCTGAGCAGCACCCACGGTACCGAATAAGGTCAGGAGACCCTCTTTTGTGAAGATGCCACCTGCGCACACCCTGCGGCTGATCCGAGGGGCCAGGCTGGCCTCCCTCTGCTTCCCTCCTCCAGGACTGGGACCCTCTGCTGACCTCAATGCAGTGCCGGCCAGGCAAGCTCACCGAGCATCGTGCTTTACAGAAGAAGGCCCCGTTCCCCTTCCTGGGGGTCAGGTCCCCCCCCCCACCACCACCACCAAGCTCACTGATCTGGTGTCTGTCCCCTGGTTCAGTGGAAGGCGCCCAGCGAGGGCTTGTCAGCCAGTCCTCAATCCTGTCGGGCTGGCTCCTGGAGCCTCCAGGCCCAGGTCTTACCCTCCTCCAGGGACGCCCCTGTTTTCTCGGCTCACAGGAGTTAGGGGGTGAGGTCACCCTTGGAGCTCCCCAGGAGCGGCTGGAGGGGTGCTATTACGCCCTTATCAGATCCTTTCTGTTGGGGTCTGGCAGGAGTCCACAGGCCCCTGCCCACGCAGGGCCCAGGCAGGGGGCAGCTAGAAGGGCATCTGCCTTTGACTCCCACCTCCAGGCCTGGAGGGTGGGCTCCTCCCCGGCGATGCCCCCCAGGTCTTTGGGACAGGGGACTCATGGCTGTCTGAGCTGTAGTCTCTGTGGCCGCTCTCCAGCAGCAGGTCTGCGTGGGACGTCCCACCTGGAGGCCAAGGAGCTCTGGAGAGAAGCTGTCGCATTTTACCGATTGATCTGGTGCCAGGAAACTCATGAGCTGGTGGGTGCCGGCCAAGCTCCTGGAGAAGTGGCCAGCTCAGGGTGCCAGTCTGGACTGTGGGAACCTCCTATGGCCCCCAGTTTCCCTGTGCACAGCTGCGTGCTGTGGCCTCTTCAGATTTCAGAAGGAACACCCTGGTCCTTGGCAGCTGGGGGACTGTGGTCAGCCACAGGGACGCCTCTCCGCTGTTCACCCGTGTCCCAGGGAAGCGCGCCCCCTTCCACACTGCCTCTGAGAGCGCGTCCCCATGGCTAGCTTCTGCGTGACCCTCCCAGGGCTGGAGCTGGCAAGACGGCAGGGAACTGAAGGTGGAAGGAGCCGGCCCCAGCCCGCGGGTGGGAGCCGAGCCGGTGGCTGCAGGAGGCCCGCTGGAGCTTGGTGTGGACACCTTGCTTGTCCCGGTGTCCACCCTCTGTTCCCACCAGGCCCCTCTCTGGAGGACCCTTTCCTCCCCAAGCCCTGACCGGGAGGAGCAGGGGGACCCCACCAGGACACGCTCCTTTTCCTGCGAGTCTCCTGATGGGGCAGCACCTTCTCCCACCCCAGGGAGACACCTGCGGGCACCTGGGAAGCATGAGCTTGTCCGAACGCGCCATGAGTCCTCCAATGCCAGCTCCTAGCGGCCAGTGCAGGCCAGTCCCGCAAAGTGAACCCGCGGCAGGGAGCTGGCAGTCTCCAGGCCTGGAAGCCCCGCCCCCAGCTCCTTCTCCCCTGGCCTCTGTCATCCAGTGTCACTCTGTGGCCCTCCTGGTCACTGGGCTGGATGGTCCCCGGTGTCCTCCCAGGAGTGGTGCCCTCTGTCCCTGCCTCTTTCCTTCTTGGACTCCTAGGGCCTATCCTCACCGTGTGCACTCAGGCACTGGCCGTCCCGGGGCCACGTCCACATCCTGGGAGCAGGCATCACCTGTAAGCGATTTCCAGAGCCCTGGTGCTCTGCGCGGTGCCAGGCACACCTATGGAACGGATGAGAGAAGAAAGAGGCGGGTGGGTCGCCACGGCCATCCGCTGCGTCCTGCTGGGACTGTGGTCCCTCCCTCTGGCTCCCCTGCACCTGCTGCTGGTAGCCCACTCTGCTGTTGTGCCTCTCCCCGTGGGTGAGGTCCCTGGACCCAGGGACTCCTTTTACAGGACCTGGTCGGGGAGTAGGTCCCCAGAGCCAGTGGGGGCAGACCTCGCAGCTGCCAGGTGAGGTCAGCAGTTGGCAAGGCTCACCTGTTCCCCAGTCACTCTGCAGAGGGCATCCTGCATCACCCTCAGGCCACCACGTGGCCATGAGGGAGCCTAGGACTCCCCAGCTTCTGACTGAGACCTTGTGGATGATGCCTGGGACCCTCCACAAAGGCAGGTGGCTCTCTGGGGACAGGAGGCTTTTGCAGGAGCCTTGCACCTCTGACCTCTGCATGTTTGGCAGGACAGCCCCACTTTGTGGCCACGGTGCATGAGGCCAGGCTTGGTGGCTTCTCTCAGCCTCTGCTCCCCGTCATTTTGTGGACTGGGGTCCATGTGCTGGAACAGAGAGCGGCACTGGGGTGGATCCTCTTCTCCAAGGAAGTGTTCTTCGGGGAAGGGGGGGCCCCATGGCTGCCGTGTTGCGGGATGGCAGAGACTGGAATGGGAAGAAGCTTTGAAGAAGAGAGTTGATCCTCTCCGTCTGCTCACCAACCACTCAGAGCCGACGGTGAGAGCCGGGCTCCCCGCCAGCAGCACTCAGAAAGCCCCACCTGGCAGGCGGAACGGAGGACCGGGCGCTCTACCGTGGGCCGGGTGGGACCTCAACCCAGGCCTGCCTCCTGTACCCCAGTGGGCCTGGGGGGGAAACATCTGGGAGGATGCACGTGGAAACCTTCAGCCCCTCATTTCCCCGACCCCTCTGAGCTTACAGAAATTGGACCCTCCATGTGGCACCCCTGCTTAGACGGGCAGAGGCCTCCCACAGCAGGCAGGACAAAGCTTGCCCAGCTCAGGCCTGCCCACCGCCCCCTGTCCTGCCTCCTCCCTGCCCACTGTCAGGGCAAATCGCAGCATTGACTGATGGCCGGGTTCCCAGGCGGAGCCCGCACAGAAGACTGGCCTAAGAGAGGTGCCGTGGGTTCTGGGCCAGGGAAGCTGTGGGGCCCTTGGGGAGCCTCAAGTTAGCACCAGGGTTAAGCTGAAGGCATTTAAATGCAACAGACTTAGAAAGAAGCCTTCTAGAAGGTTCCCTTCTCTTCCCCTCTCTGGAAACTCCTGGGAAACAAGCATAAGTCCCCTCTCAGTGGCCTGTACTCCCGAGAGAGACCCAGGGTGATCCTACTGCAAGACCCCTCTCAGGGAGCTTCACGGCCGTGAAGAAGGTGAAAGACCACTCACACCCACTCACACCCACTCACACCATGTAAACAAACACGATCACAGACTTTCTGAGCTCTGCTTGTTCTAACAACCCAGCATCTTTCCTGAAGAAACCTGCGTGCGGTCCCTGTTGGCCCCGGCTCCTCCTGGCTGGGTGCACACTCTGATCCCCTTCCAAGTCCATGTACCGAAATCCCATCCCCTACGTGGTAACGATGGGGGCCTTTGGAGGAGGTTAAGTCCTGCGGCCCCACCCTGGGCATGGAATAGTGCCTCACAAAGGAGGTTGGGGGCTGCTTGTCCCTCCCTCCTCTGACAATGCAGCTACAAGGCGCGGTCTTTGAGCAGAAAGTAAGTCCTCCCCAGACACAGAAGTGCTGGCAACTTGCACTTAGTCCTCCCAGCCTCCAGAACCAGAAGCAGGAACTTTCCATTTATAAATCACCCAGTCTGTTTTCTTTCAGCAGCTGAGAGGACCAAGACTGCCTAAGTCCCCAAATCCAACCAGGCTCTTCAGCTCCTCACCGCTGAGCACTCTTACTGTCTGTGCACTGGGCACACAGACGAACCCTGTATTTCCTCTTGCTAGTCTTCCTTTTGTCAGTTTAAGTTGCAGGTCCCCATATACTGAACATAAAAGGGTAGAGAATTTTTTTTTTTCTCCTCAACAATAGAAATAAAGCAGAATAAGGGAGTTTGCTGCTATGGAGGGTGTCAGTGTGACACAGGACTTGACACCTTAGGTGGGTCCTGGGAGACAGTTCCGCGCACCCGGGGAGCTTGGTAAAGTCCATGGTCTAACTTTAGCAAAAGAGGGTTGTAAACTGCCGTGGCAGACAGTGGCTCAGAGAAGGGGCCCCTGGAGAACAAGTCACCAGCTGGTTGACCACTGTGGGAAGGCCAGGGGATGTGCCCGGGGTGGGACACGGCACCGTCAAGAATGCATCTGGAGGCCGTGCTTTCCAGGAGGAGCTGACCCTGGGAGAGGGGGTGGAGCTGGCTCCTCGGGGCCAGGGGACGACTGGGATCCTGGGCTGGCGGGGGCTCTGCAGCCCTTAACATCTGGAGCAAGGGGCACCTTCTGAGCTGCACGCCCAGTTCCAAGTGGCTGCCTGAGAGGCCTGGCCTGCAGGGTCCAGAGACAGCCAGGGACATGGCGCTCCGGGGGCAGAGACAGGCAGGCGTGCTGGCCAGGTTGATGAGCTGGTCGGGCCAGAGGCCTCCACTTTACCTGCTCAACGCTAAATAGAGGCTGCTGGGGCGGTCCTAGAGGGATGAAAGTCCCCACCTAGTTCCCCTCACTGAGGGGACTGTCCTAGGTGGTCAGGGTGGCCTCATCCGAGTAGTTGGCAGCCTGAAGAGCAGAGCTGAGTCCTCCCTGAAGGAGAAACCCCCCTGGGGAGGCCAGCTGAGCCTGGGCCTGGCGCTCGGGCCCTCCTGACGGCCTCCTGCCCTGTGGATCCCGGAATGACCCTCCCGCCCCACCGTCTCACACGCCAGTTCCTTACAACAAAACTCCTAACACCGGCTTCTCACAGAGCTGGACCCTGACCCACGCAGCAGTGAATCCCCAGGGTGTTACTTAATATTCAAAGTTCAAAGGCATCGAGAATGAATGAGCAGAAGACCGAGGTCAGTCAACCCCAGGGAGGCCAGAGTCCTGCACCCACGACCAGACCAGGGCCATTTCTCAGGCCCAGAGCCCCACATCCCACAAGGAGACCCTGCAATTCTGCAGCAATGGGACCCAGCAGGGATCCCCCACGTCTTCCCTGGGCAGGGGGAGGCGGTCCCTACAACCATTTATTCACATCGTGAAGAAAGCAGAATGCTCAGGCCTTTCAGGGCTGTTGGATTTACAGTCTGAATTGACTGTTTTTAATTTGGTTTTGGTTGTAGATGGACACAATACCTTTATTTTATGGATTCATCTTTATGTGGTGCTGAGGATCGGACCCAGCGCCTCACATGTGCTAGGCAAGGCTCCACCCCTGAGCCCCAAACCCTGACATCGGGAAACCCAGAGACCCAAAGTGCCCTAGGGCCCTGTGTTAGGGCCAAGGTGACAGGCCAAGGAAGAGGTGGCATTTCCTGTCCTAGGTTTGTCCCACACAGTGGGTCCTCAGACCCACCCAGTGGCCACTAACCGGTCCCTGGGCTATAGAGCGTGAATGGACACTTGACGTATGGGGTAGGAGCTGTTATGGAAGGGGAAGGCCAAGTGTGACCCTGAGGCCACCGCACTTGTGTGAGATGCCTCAGTAACACCCCGGCACAGGACCGCGGCAGAGGTGAGCGTCAGCTAGGGCTTCACAGGTCACAGTCCCATCAGATTCACCCTCTGGCCCTCGCAGGGCGGGGTGGGTCCTGACCAGGACAGGGGCCCCACCGCGGTGACGGTGCTGTCCTTCTGGAGCCACCCTGGCCTCTGAAGGAGTTTGCAGCTCTCAGGCGTCACTGCCCACCACAGAGGAGGCCCAGAGCGGTGTACTCCACCTGGATGGACGGCCGCACCAGGCACAGGCTCGCTGCAGGCCGCCTGGCTACACAGAGCTGGAGGGGACCGAGGCCCTCCCACACCCCACTGACCACCTGGCCAATGCCGCATGAGGGTCTTAGGGCGTTCCCTCCAAGGTAAAGGACAGCCTTGACCCTCCTGCCATTGTCACAGGCCTGGGAGGTGGCCTGCTGTGCCTCTTGGGTGCCATTCTGACAGCAGCCGGAGGAGACAGGCTGCTGCTCGTGAGCAGGGCAGGTCAGGGGTGAGCAGCGGAGGCCCAGGCTGGGGCGGGAGCAGGTCTCCACTTGGGCCACCTGACATGGCACATTCCTGGTGACCAGTGAAGGACGTCAGGGAGACCCGCAGGGGAGTCCCAGGGCAGGCCCCCGGGCCCCAGAGCCAGGTCATTCCGAGGCAGCGAGAGCTGGATGCCCTCCAGAGGCAGCACGGGACGCCTCCTGGGCCTTCTTCTGGGGCTCAGGAGAAACTGAGCAGCTGCCCGTGGGACATAGCAGTGTGACAGAGTAGCCATGCAATGCAGTGTCCCTCAGTCATAAAAGGAGCAAAGCCTGGACCTGTGCTGCTGGTCCATAGGGCTAGACCCTGAAACATGAGGCCTGTCCCAGAGGACCAGACGCGACCCTGAACACGCACCCAGACGTCAGAATAGGCTACGCAGACAGAGGTCGACCAGCAGTCGCCAGGGGCTGGGAGAGGGGGTGGGAGGTCCTGGGCCAGCCAGGGACGGCCACGTGCTAGAACTGACTGGGTGGCTGCATAACTGCGATGCTGACCGCATCCCGTCTTCCACTTCAAGGGGGTGCCTCGTGGGTGTGCCCGCTGGGTCTCACTAAAACTACTTAAAATGTTTTTAAACTAAAAAACGCCAACACCCATGACAACAACAACCACAACAAAACCATAAAGGGACGTGGGTGTGGCTCTGCCCCCATGCCCGGCCCTGGGTGCAGCCCCCTCACTGCCAACAACACAAAGCAGCTACAGCTGGCAGACCCCAATCAACTCGCAGCCTCTGTCCGTGACCGCTCCCTTCCCACTCTTGGCCTCTGGGTGGCTCCCCAACTGACTGGGAGTGGCCTGGAGCCGCCCGCATGGCCCTGGGGCCCTAGGTGGACCTGCGGTGTCTGGTCCGGCCCTTCACTCTCCAACCTGCTGACTGGCTTGAGTCAGCAGGTCTCCCACCCTGGCCCAACACCTTGCAGAACTGGATTCTAGACCTGGATGTGCTGCTGGCTGTGTGATTCTGGGCAAGGTACCGCACCTCCCTGGTCTGCCCTCTCTCTCCATCTGTAAACCAGGGGCAGTGCCCCATGTCTCAGATCAAATTTAATGAAAAGGCTTTAGCCATTTTTAAATGTAGTGCTGTTACGAAGTAATCAGAGGGTGTCACAAAAATCCCTCTTCCCTTTGCTTTTAGAATTACCTTTTCAGAAATTAATCGATATTTCCAGCTCCTGCTGTTCAGATTTGAGCTGCTGAGGTGATGCTCCATGGCTGCGGGGAGGAATGAGAGGCTCCCAGGCAACGTCAGGAGGAAACTCCCCCTGGCGGCAGAGCAGGGAGGGCGTGCAGCATCAGAGGCAGAGTGTGGCCAAGCCCACCCGGGCCCCAAGCTGGTCCTCTTGCCCACAGCCACACCTCAGGGGCCCTGGACGCCCATGCCCCCCCTCTTCTCCATTCCTTGGCTGAATCAGGTGGAGTTCAGAAAGAAGACAAGCTTGACTTTGTGGCAAAGCAGGGGACCAACATGGAGTGGTCCTGACTTGGCTGGTTGTCCTTCAGAAATGTGAGCATCCACTAGGGCTGCCTAGAAGACCAGGGGCAGCTTCCCCCGCTGTCCTGTGCTCTAAGCCAGGCAGGATGTGCGCCTGCCCCGCCTGGGATTTGCAGGGGAGGAAGTAGGATGAGGACACGTCTCCGTGCCCACGTCTGTTCCTCTCCCTGCTTGGTTGTCCCTCTGCTGCCTCCTCCTGCTGCCCAGTTCTTTCCTTAAGCCATTCTCAGCCTCGCAGGACCTACGATCAAGTCTGCTGTGGGCAGGGAGCGGGGGAAGGGGCGCCATGCAGGACAGGCATCAGGGTTGGCAGAGCCCAGTGCAAGCTGAAAACGCGGTGCTCCTTGTTCAAGAAGTGTTGGAGGTTTCACAACAGGACTCCGGAGCCTTCGAGGACGCACAGGGCCCTTGGGAGCAGGGCCTGGAGCGTGCAGCCCAGGCTCACGGGAGGGCAGCCTCAGGAGCAATAGAAGGGAGCAGAGGGAAGACACATGCACACCTTGATGCACGCGGCCATGAGTGTGTGTGTGTGGGTGTGTGCATGGGTGTGTGTATGTGAGTGTGTGGGTGTGTGTGTGAGTGTGCATGGGTGTGAGTGTGCATGGGTGTGAGTGTGTGTGAGTGTGAGTATATATGGTGTGTGTGAGTATGTGTGTGTGAGTGTGAGTGTGCATGGGTGTGTGTATGTGAATGTGTGTGAGTGTGAGTATATGTGTGAGTGTGTGTGGGTGTGAGTGTGAGTGTGTATGGTGTGTGTGAGTGTGTGAGTGTGAGTGTGTGAGTGTGCATGGGTGTGTGTATGTGTGTGGGTGTGAGTATATGTGTGAGTATGTGTGTGTGCATGGGTGTGTGAGTGTGTGAGTATGTGTGTGTATGGGCATGTGTGAGTGTGTGGGGGTATGAGAGTGTGTGTGAGTGTGTGGGGGTGCATAAATGGGTGTGTGGGTGCGTAAATGTGTGTGTGTATGTGTGTGGGTGTGTGAGTGTGTATGGGTGTGGGGTGTGTGTGAGAGAGTATGTGAGGGAGTGTGTGAGTGTGTATGAGTATGTGAGTGTGTATGAGTGTGCATGTATGTGTGTGTGTGAGCGTGTGCAGATAGGCACCACCAGAGCCCGCTGCCCTCTGATCCAGCGCCCTGCCCGTGCAGGCTCTGGGTGCCCACTGGCCTTGGAGGAGGCGTGGGGTGCTGGGGTGCTCACAGACACCACCTGGTGTGGTTAGATGGAGCCGGGCCAGCTCCTGAATAGATGCCAGTGAGGGGTGGTATGTGGAGCCTCGGGTCCTTCCTGCCTGGCCCCGTGGGATGAATGGGTTTTAGAAAGTACAGCAAAACCGGAAAATTCTTCTCAAAGAGTCAACACTGAAGTTTGAGGAGAGGAGGTGAACTGAGTCCAAGGTGGCTGTGAAGTGAAACCCAACCCCAGACAGGCAGTGCCACTTGCTCAAGTCAAGTGCCCAGCTAGGGACTGAGTGGGAGGAGGGGCCCAGATTCACTCTCACCCCAAACACTCCTGCAGCACTTGGAGGTGGCTGCAGCAAGTTCCCACCATTGGTAGTCACTTAGGGTTCACCCCATGTGTGGCTGCAGGACCGTGGCTGAGCAGAGCTCCTGCTCCCCTGCCATGGGGGTCTGACAGCTGCAGCCCCAGACCCCATCCAGGGCTGTCCCCACTGAGGACCAAGGGGGATCAGGCCACCTCAGTTCAAATCCCTTTTGTTTTGACTTTATGGTTAATCTTTCAAGGCTGGATCTAATTCTGCTGCTTAACTTTCAGCTTTTAGCAACTACAAATAAATCTTACACAAGGTTGGGGTCGTAATA
Source organism: Ictidomys tridecemlineatus (assembly GCF_052094955.1). Lineage (NCBI taxonomy): Eukaryota > Metazoa > Chordata > Mammalia > Rodentia > Sciuridae > Ictidomys > Ictidomys tridecemlineatus. Next base: position 212,883,589 of record NC_135479.1, on the reverse strand, counting down.
TATATAAAGTAATGTTTATATTCTATGAACATCTCCCCTTATTAAATTGTCTTCTGCAGAGTTTTCAGTGGCTCCAAAATGTTCCAATCAGTGGGCTTACCACCATTTATTGAATCAGTGTCCAATCATTGGTGGTTTTCAGTTATTTGCAGTTTTTAAAACTGCAAAATCATCTTATTTTCACAATTCCTGAATGAGGTCTTTAACATGGGATTTCTGAAAGACAAAGACATTTTTAAAAGAAGTTGCACTTTGGCCTAAGCCTGAGGACCGTGAGCCCCAGGGAAGACTCCCCTCCTGCTGCAGCAAGACAGGCCTGTCTCCAGTTACGCAGAGTCCCTGCTCCCACCTTGGGGACTCCTGATGGCACTGGGGCCTCCTTCTGACTCCCTCTGCCTTACCATAACCCCACTAGGATTCTTCCTCCACTGCTCCCACCCTTGCTGGCCCTGACAGCTGGGCTCCCTGCTGGGGCACAAGCCTTAGCTCAGCCCTCTGGCCTGCGGGACCCTCTGATGCCAGTGTTGTGGGCGTGGAGCCAGACAGAGCTACAAGAATTCATCAGGACCCAAGAAGGGGCCCCATAGCACCTGCACATGACCCTGCTGAACAGGAAGGAAGGCAGCAAGCCTGTGTCACTTACTGTCAGCAGTGGTGACTGTGGTTCTGGCTTCCTCTGGCGCTGGAAGACCTGGGGAAGGGAAGGAGGACGGCACCTGCCCAGGGATTGTTGCAGACACGTCCAGACCTTAGTTCCGGGATGGGGAGGATCCAACTGGGGTGAGAGGTGCATATGGGAACCTGATTTCCACAGCCACCTGTCACCTGCTGCCATGGGGACCCCAGAAAAGGATTCAACACAGTGCCTGCTTGTCAGGGAGTCAGACCTGGGGTCCACGTCAGGAGTGTCAGGCTAATAGGCAGCGCTAGCCCCCCAGAGGTGAGCCCGTCTACCTGGGCAGGCCGAGCTTTCCCCTGAGTTGCCAGAGGGCTGCATGTTGGGTGCTGGCAGTGTTTGGAGAAGGGAGAGAATTTGCACAGGGCAGTACCTGCCAGATCCACCTTGAGCCCGGTCCCGTGGACTGAGTCAATTTTTTAGACCTTTGATTTCAGGTGGAAAAGGGCAGGGTGTTTTCCTACCTGTGCACGGGATTGAGACAGCCCAGGACGCTTGACACTCATCCGGGTCGAGACTCATTTGTTAGATTTAGTGATGTGACTTAACACACGAGGTGCTGTTGCTTCTTGAGGCCATTTGAAGTCATTTTGAAGGATGATCATCAACTTGCAAATGCGGCTTGCTTCCTGGGAGGGGACCAGATCTGGTAGGTTTGCAGATGCGACTGATTCCGCCGGGGAGCTCAGCACTTAAGCCATTTGTCCAAACAGTCAATCTAATTAAGCCCCCACAGAGTGATGTTAACGTTGCCTGGCTTTACAAATATCATGACTGGAGTTTTAGAGTGACCTTCAAACCCCAAGGAGGACTAGAGGTTAAAATGGGACACCTAACACGCCTGGTGTAACTCTGAGAAAGCAAGTGGCCTTTTCTGCCTCCGAAGCTGCTCTCCCAGCACCAGGGACCTCACACTGGCCCACGGAAGCCGCCTCCCCCGCCCCAACCTCCCTGCCTCCCAGGTCCTGCCACTCCCAGGGTTCCACGGGATGTGAGAGCTGCCTGGGTTTGGGGGACACCCGGCTTGCAGGCCTGGGACTGTTCTAGGACCCCCAGACCCTTGGCCTTTGATGGGACCGCTCTGACCCCTCTGTCCCTTCCCGAAAGTCTGGCCCCTTCGAGGAACTTCCTGGCCCCTTTGCTTTGCACCTGGGTGAATCCCATGCTGCAAGGGGTCAGTGAAGTTTGAGGGACCTGACTCTCCTAGAGCTCAGAGCGGGGGCCACACCTGTGACAACCCCTCAGCAGACCCTGCAAGTCCCCGAGGAACTTGTTGGAAAGTCTATGTGGTGGTCAACCAGCTGAGTCTATCAAAACTGGGGAAAGCTGATGGCCGAGTGATAGCTTTGTGTTCTTACCGAGTTGACTCCCTCTTGCCGTGTTGAGTCCTTAGCACCTGGGAACCGCATGCATTTATAGCAAAAGAGCAGGGACAAACACAGTTTTGGTGAGCACGCATGCTGCCCTCCTCAGGGTCCTGGGACATGTGAGGGTGCTGGCCAGGCTTCAGGGGGGCAGCAAGGCCAGCCCTGCCGGTCCCCACCCCAGCATTCCAACGGTGTGGGACCGTGTGAATCAGTGGGGTCACTGCTCCTCATGGCTTCCTGTAGTGCAGGGGCTTTCTCACACCCTGTGGGTGAGCCGAGATGAGACCCTGGCTCCCTGGGGAACCCAGTAGGGTCCTCTTCCCTTTGAGGACGTCCCCAGCACCACCCCTTGCATGGCGCCCATCCCTGACCTCATTACCTTGGCTGAAAACAGATTTAATGAAAACGAGTGCTTTTCTCTCTTTGCCCCAAATCTTCGCACCCCACAAAGCAAGGGGCTTCCCCCAGAGAAGCACCCCTTGTCTCGAAGCACCTTTTGCTTTGGCTTTGTATTGACTGGTGTTTGACAGCTCTGCCGAGGTCGTGTGGGCTTGTAGGAGACAGTGACAGCGATGTGCTCTGGTGGCCACGTGAGCGTGTTTGTCTCCAGGTGACGGTTTTGCCGCGACCTCTGATGGGGTGCTCTGCAGCAGGGTCCAGCCTGTCCTCTCTGTCTCGCAATCCTTCTCCACGTTTTGAACCAGCTTCCCCATCCTGCTGGCTTCCCACTGAGCTGGGGAAACCATCGGCAGAAGGTCACTTGACACCAGAGTCACACCTCCCCTTCCAGAACCTTCTGCCCTGGCCAGGGTGTGTTCCTCTCCCAACACACCTCCCACAGCTCCCTGGAGCTCTGTGGCCACGTGTGCTCCTGAGCAAACTCATCCAATCTCAGAACTTCACATGCGGACTCCAGGAAGAGCTCGCCCTGTGCAGCTGCCCGTCTCCAGGAGCCCCCACTTCACTGACCCACACCGCACTCCTGATGAGCCAGCACCTCCAGATCCCACCTCCCTGGTGATCTCGTGGGAATACCGCCCTCCCCTGGTTCCAGCTGAGGCTTGAGAGGGAACCCGGTGGGAGCCCACCACAGTGCACAGCCGAAGCCAGCACCCACTTCACTGGCTCAGTCCCCCTCTGTGCTGGCCCTGGCCTTCTGACTCTGTGGTTTCTTGACCTTCCCCAGCACGAACCTGCCTGGGACCCTCTACCTACCCATACCCACATCCCTGGGGCAATCCTGCTGGTCCCGGTCCCAGCTGGACCTGGGCCCTGGCACTCCCCCAGGGCCACCCGCTGTTATGCTCACCTATGTCACTGTCCCCTCCCCCATGTGCCCTTGCCCTCCCACAGGGCTTCCCTCCGACATGGGCCACCACTGCAGCGGCTTCCAGATGGTGCAAACCAGGAGCAAGTCCTCCCAACAGCCCACAGAGCCAGGCAGCCCCTCCCCAAGAGATGGTCAGCTGCAGAAACCCCCGGGAGAGCCAGAAGGCATTCCTGGGCCCCCTGCTCTCCCCTCAGGGTCTGATGGGGAAGTCCCGGGGCCTGATGTCTGCGTTCCTGCCGAGTCCCCAGGGCAGAGGGGGCTGCTGCTGGCTGCTCTGGGATCTGCCTCCCGAGGTCCTGGGTTGCATCTGAGGCCCCCTGTGACAGCACCCCCCAGCACCCAGACCCTTGCATGGTCTCTTCCTCTTAGCTCTGGGGTCCTGGGCTTGTTTTACCTAATAGGAGGTGGTGGAGGGGGTGCTCTGCTGCTTATGGGCCCAGGCATTAAGAGGACCAGCTGGCTCAGCCTTTGCTGTCTTGGGAGCTCCAAGCCACCACGTAAGGACAGATGCCATGTGAGAGTGTCACAAAGTCCTAGGAAGGCCATGGGCTGGAGAGAGGTCCTGGGAGGACCCTGAATCAGAGATGGGGTCCCCCATTCTGGCCATCCCCCTGCACACACAGCAGCCAAATGTGGAGAAGGACATGGGAGGCCAGCAGGAGTGACCCAGCTGAGCCCTTGTGGCCAGCTGCTCCCAGGGGGAGTTTCGGGTGGTTTGCCGCCCTGCTTCCTCTCAGTCTCAGCCCCTGCTGCTGTCTGGTCAGCCCCTCACTCTACCCTGCTGTCCCCACACAGCTTTCCACACTCTCCTGTAAGTGAGGCTGGTGGCAGGGAGGGCAGAGCCTCCTCGTGCTGGGCATGGCGGCCTCAGCCTCCAGTTTCCCCCCCCCCCCGCTGCAGGGCTGCTCATGAGGTCTCTGCTCAGACCTCACCCGACACCCAGTTTAAAATTGTGCTCCTCTCCAGCTTTGCCCACCCAACTTTATTTTCCCCAAAGGCCTGACCCCACCAGCCCTGTGAGACCTGGGCCCTTGTTGGGAGAGCTTGACTCCCGCAGAGTGCAGCGCTGGAGGCTGGAGAAAGTGTCTTAGGGAGGAAGGAGGGAGGAGGAGGAGGAGGGAAGGGAGGGGAGGAAGGTCACTAGGCCTCCTAAGCAGGCTGCTGATGAACACCTGGCCAGGGTGCGTGTGGCTCAGTGGTGGACGCTTGACCAGCAAGTGTGAGGCCCTGGGTTCCACCCCCAGCTCTGCAAAAACTAACTAACAAATCACAGGAGACCCATAAAATAAAGTCCTCATTCCATGGATCCTGCGTGATGAGCAGGAAGGCAGCCTGAGAAGGGAGGAGGCCTGTGAACGGGAGCAGAGGCCCAGCACGGGCCCAGCAGAGGTCCAGGGATGAGGGCGGCTCTGCCCAGCTCTTGTGCTGAGGGAGGAAGAAGCAGAGCAGGCCTGGCAGTCTCCTTGCCCTCTGCAGTGCCAAGGCTTCTCTATCATCTCCTCTGGTCTGCTGGGCCAGGGTCCAGGGCGCGTACAAGAGGAGAACACCCTCGTTCCTCCCAGGCTGGCAAGATGTGCCTGTAGGCACAGTCCTGGCCATAGGACCAGGCCACTGTGTCACCAGATCAGGGTGCTGGGACCCTCCCAGGGAGACGGGCACCTCACCCCAACTTCTGGAGCCAGGGTTCTCAGGCACAGTGCCCCGGGGCAATGGGGACTTGTTCATGTGCAGATTCCTGGGCCTGGACTCAGAGGGGCCTGGCTCAGAAACAGGTGTGTTTTCAGCTACCCCTCTCTTCTGAAGCAGGTGGGGTCTGGACCACCCCGAGAAACCCGCTCCCTGGGCCTTCAGAGGGCAGCCAGCAGCACCTCTGGGCTCACCCCTCCTCTCAGGGAACTGCCCCACCTTTGGATCCTTCTCCAGGGCCCATAAGGCTGTCCCTGGAAGAGAGCACCCAGGAACCATGAGGTCAGGGGGCAGGACAGAGGCTTCGGGTCATCCTCCTGCCCCTGTCTCCCTGCTCCTCCAACCTCACAGAGGAAAACAAGGAGTGTGGGCCAGGGTGAGGAGGCTGAAGAGGGCCCTAGAGGTCTGTGTAGGTTAGGACAAGGGGCTCCCTGTGAGAAGCCTGGGCACTGTCCGCCATGTTTCCTACTGGGCTAGCCCTGTCTTTGCATCCTGGCTGGAATGTAGTTCTTCGTCTGGGTCTTCTCAGGACCAAGGAGACTGCCAGGCCTGATTCTGCTTCTTCCTCCCTCCGGACAAGAGCTGGGCAGAGCCACCCTCAGCCCTGGGATGAAAGAGCAGGTTCTGGGGGTGTGAGTGGGTGGATGGATGGGTAGATGGATGGATGAGTGGGTGGATGGATGGGTAGATGGATGGATGAGTGGGTGGATGGATGGGTGGATGGATGGATGAGTGGATGGATGGATGAGTGGATGGATGGATGGAGAGGGGGAGGGAGGGATGGATGAGTGGGTAGATGAATGGATGAGTGGATGGATGGATGGAGAGGGGAGGGAGGGATGGATGAGTGGGTAGATGGATGGATGAGTGGATGGATGGATGGAGAGGGGGAGGGAGGGATGGATGAGTGGGTAGATGGATGGATGAGTGGATGGATGGATGGAGAGGGGGAGGGAGGGATGGATGAGTGAGTAGATGGATGAATGAATGGATAGGGGGAGGTATGGATGGATGAATGGATGGATGGGTGGTTGGGTGAATGGAGAGGGGGAGGGATGGATGAAGAGGGAGAGGGAGGGATAGATGAGTGGGTGGATGGATAGATGAATGGATGGGGGAGGGATGGATGGATGGATGGATGGATAGATGGATGGGTGGTTGGGTGGATGGAGAGGGGTAGGGCTGGATGGAGAGGGAGAGGGATGGATGGATGAGTGGGTGGATGGATGGATGAGTAGATATGGAGAGGGGGAGGGAGGGTGAATGGATGGGTAGATGGATAGATGAGTGGGTCTGGAGGGGGAGGGATGGATGGATGAGTGGATCTGGAGGGGGAGGGATGGATGGATGAGTGGATCTGGAGGGGGGAGGGATGGATGGATGGATGAGTGGGTCTGGAGGGGGGAGGGTTGGATGGATGGATGAGTGGATCTGGAGGGGGGAGGGTTGGATGGATGAGTGGGTGGATGGATGGAAAGGGGAGGGATGGATGGATGAGTGGATATGGAGGGGGGAGGGATGGATGGATGAGTGGATCTGGAGGGGGGAGGGTTGGATGGATGAGTGGGTGGATGGATGGAAAGGGGAGGGATGGATGGATGAGTGGATATGGAGGGGGGAGGGATGGATGGATGAGTGGATATGGAGGAGGGAGGGCTGGCTGGATGAGTGGATGGATGGATGGAAAGGGGAGGGATGGATGGATGAGTGGATATGGAGGAGGGAGGGCTGGCTGGATGAGTGGATGGATGGATGGAAAGGGGAGGGATGGATGGATGAGTGGATATGGAGGAGGGAGGGCTGGATGGATGAGTGGGTGGATGGATGGAAAGGGGAGGGATGGATGGATGAGTGGATATGGAGGAGGGAGGGCTGGATGGATGAGTGGGTGGATGGATGGAAAGGGGAGGGATGGATGGATGAGTGGATATGGAGGGGGAGGGATGGATGGATGAGTGGATCTGGAGGGGGGAGGGATGGATGGATGAGTGGGTGGATGGATGGAAAGGGGAGGGATGGATGGATGAGTGGATATGGAGGAGGGAGTGTTGGATGGATGAGTGGGTGGATGGATGGGTGGATGAGGGCTGGAGTGGGTGGATGAATGGATGAACAGCACTTACTTCTGAGGTTTGGACAGTGTTCCCCCAGGGCCCCGCCAGTCCTGGTTGTCTGAGGGCCCATTAGTGGGGAGGCAGAAGCTGTCTGGAGAGTTTTAGCCTTGGAGGCCCATTGTGCGAGTGACTTGCTAGTGAGATGAGGAAGAGAAAGGGAGTGTGGGGGTGTGAGAAGGGAATAATGGTGAGGTGGAGAGGGAGGGAGAAGCTGGGGAGTAAACTGAGTCCGGCAGCTTTGAAGGTCTCTAATAACACCTTGCGCTCCTTGGCGCCTCTCCGGGAGCTCAAAGCTTGCCCTGATGTCCAGGCAAGGAAGAGGAGAGATGTTATTATGTCCCATGTATCAGGTGGGGGGTGGACCCCTGAGGCCCAGAGACTTATCCAAGTCACTGGTCCCTGGGGCAGCTGGGGTTCACGTCCCTCCCCCAGCACTGCCCTGTCCTCATGCCTGCAGAAGCCTGTGAGCTGCTCAGAGTTAGTAACTCTCCACCTCTCACCATGAGGTCACTGCTGCCACCAGCAGGTTTTCAAACTGAGGACATCCTGGCCAGGGCAATCAAGTGACTCCGCCAAAGTCACAGATATGTCAAGGCTGGACCTGGGAGAGGGTGGATGCAGGCTGGGGAGGGGGCAGGTGTCTACCAAGCCAGTGCAGCAGAAGGAACCTGTCACGTGGCAGCTGTTCTGTCCTCTATTCGGGCTCCACTGGTCTTTGGGTTGCACGGCTCCCCTGGGCCCAGTTTCTCATCTCATTCCTCCCTGGGCCTGGCAGGCTTCCTCTTCCCAGGCTCCATCCCTTCTTTCCCTGAGCCCCCATGCTACCCACTGTCGCTGAATGGAGGCGCTGGCTGTCACTGGGGTCACAGTGGGTTCCGGAGGACAGGATGGGGTGGGCTGGCTGGCATTCTTCAGGGCTGAGTCAGAGGTGAACTGTCAAATAAAACAGCACCCGGAGCAGCAATCAGCAGCCTGCAGCCAGCACAACCCCAGAGGGTGTGGTTTCGTGGTTTCCTTGGCTCCAAAAGGACCCTTTGTACCTTTATTGAAATGAGAAAAATGCAGAGCATTCCTGATCTGGGCGGCCTCGGGAAGTCCTGTGCAGACTGGCACAGGGCTGCTAATCACCCCTGCCTGGGGCCAGGAGCCCTCCACCTGCAGGTTCCCAGGAAATGTTCCCAGGCTGCAGAGCAGGGAGGGGGCACTCCCTGGGGTGTCGGGCTCTGAGAATCGGGCCTAGAGCAGCTCTGCCCAGGCCCCAGGCTCTTGGCCTTGCTGGACCCCTCCCCAAGCTTGTGCCCATCAAACCAGCTCTGTCTGCTTCCCCAGTAGACCAGGGTCCACTGGGGCAAATTTAAGGTCTTGGTAGACTGAGATCCAAGGACAAGCAGCTCCTGGCACTTTGCAGTGTGCTCAATACTCTTCTTTGGGTCAGGTGGGTTCTGGGTGAAGGCTGAATGCTCAGGGTGCGTGGATTGGTTCTCCAAAGAGCTGAGCTTCAGTGTGGGGTGTGCAGGGAGTAGCCCACTCTCTCTTCTACCTGAGCAGCCCAACCGGGACGCAGGCTTGGGAGGCTGAGCAGCAGAGCAAAAGGGAAGAGACCCCAGGAGAAAGGTATGGGGCGTGGTGGGGCAGCTGAGGACGAGGACATGGCCTCCCTGCTGCCCTGGCCCCAGCTCTGCTCTGCCCTTCCTGCAGCTCAGGCCAGTGGAGCCCAGCCAGGCTGGCTGTCCGGTAGGAGTCTAACCTAGGCTCTGCCCTGTTGATGGGACATACCTGTCCTCCCACTGGGCTCCTTTCATCTGGCGGGAGGGCTGTGATTACTTCCTACCTTCAAGGAACACAGCCAGGGCATTCAGAGCGGGGCCTCAGGTGGTCGCCGACTTATGAGCTGCCAGTGACTTCCTGGAGCTGGGTGGGAGGAGGGCACGTGTTTCATGCTGCTGCAGGAGGGTCGTGCTGGTTGCTGGGTGAGGGGCAGCGTGGGGGTGAAGAGTGGCCGAGGAACACCCCTCTGCTGCACACCAGGCCCGGCTCCTCCTGCTGAGCCTGATACCCACACCCTGAACCCCGCTCCTCACCACAGGCAGGTGGTCTTTACCCGAAAGCCACAGGCCGGAGCTCCAGGGCCCACTTGGCTTGGTACACGGGAGGGCCCAGAGCTTCCGGGAGCTGCAGGGTACAGTTGCTGGGGAGAAGCCAGGTGCCACCTGCCGAGGAGCCAAGGAGGAACCTGCTTCTCGTCTCTAATGACTTCCAGCGAGTGATTCTCACTCTAAGTGGACACTCACACTCGGATCTTGCTGGGGATTCTATATTCTTCGTCTTAAAGAGGCCCCCAGATTGTCTGAACTTTAACCCTTGAAAACCAGAAAGGGCTCCCGATTGCTGGTGTAGTCCTACTTCCATGGCGGCTGTCATAAATGTGAGGAGGGTCAGCCAAGCGGGCAGGACCCCAGTCCCCCAGCGGCATGGGTTGCAGGTCACCGACCCTCACAGGGTCTGCTTTGCCCGAGGACTGCACCAGGGCTCTTTGGCCTCTCCAGGGTGGCTACAGTCCTCAGAGCCCCGCCCAAGTTCCTGGCAGCTCAGAATTATTGTCGATGACACACCTCTTCCGGGCCACCATCTAGCCACCACTGATGAGCAGCTCCTGCAGACCAGGGGGAAGATGATGACATTCCTCTTGTTTATGTAGTGATGAGTGGAATCATGTTTCCCCAGGGTTGGCCGCCCCGTGTCCACTTCCAAAGGGACATCTGCATGTGGCAGGCCCCGTCTGCCCTCCAGTAAGGCCCGCTCAGGACACCCTGCGCCTCACTGTCTTCCTGGGACCCCCAGAGGCCGACCTGGTAACAGACTTACAACTTATCTTCCTACCTGCCTCTGTCTCCTGCCCCTAAGGAGATGCCCCCTCCACACCCTCCTGCTCTCAGGAGAGGGCACCCACCCCCTCCCTCCAGGAGGTCACAGATGGTAAATATTGACCCTCCCAGGGGCATTGGGTTTAGGGGCTGACATTCATCTGGGGCTGAAGTGAGAGCTCATGTCCCCAGGACAGCAGGTGGCTGTTGGGGTTGGGTGCTCTCCAAGTGTCCCAGCTGGGCTGGACACCCTCCTCCTACCCTGGCCCTGTCCCCCTGTCAGCCCCACGCTCCCTGAGGGATGGTGCAGGGCCTGCGTTTTGTATCCCCAAAGACATATTCAAGTCGATCCCAGGTACTGTGGATGCGCCTTTGGAAATTGCGTCTTTGCCGATATAATTAGGATAAGATGAGGTCACACAGGACTAGGGTGGGCCCTTCCCCAGTGTCAGTGTCTTTATAAAAGACAGAAGAGGTCACAGATTCAGCGAGGACAGGCCCTGGGAAGGTGGAGGCTGAGCATGCAGTGCTGTGGCCACAAGCCAAGAGACGCCAGGGAGTACTGTCCCCTGCAGCCAAGAGAGGCTGACTCCAGGGTCCCGACCTCCACTTGGAGGATCCCAGCTTGTTGCGTTCAGTCTCCTGGTTGGCGGTCCTTTGTCCTGTAGCCCTCGCCAGCCAGTGCAGAGCCACCAGCTGTGCCCGGCCTCCCGGTCTCTGCCTCTGTCCCTGGCCACTGCTGCTCCTGGGAGAGGGCCACAAATGCAGCAAGGGACAGGGAGAAAGGCTCTTCTGGGGTGTGGAGTGGCCAGGGAGAGAGGAGCGCCAAGTGCCCTTGGCACCCAAAGGAGTTCCAGCCCCAGCTCGAGCCACACCTTGATGCTTTCACGTGGGGTTTTGCTTTGGGGGAGGGTGGGTTCTGTCAAAGCCATGAACCCGGCTTCAGGGAAGAGGTTGAGGCTGCCCAGGATCCATGTGTCAGGCTGATGCCAGCTCTCTCTGGCTTCCCTGCCCCCACCATGTTAGTGAGTTATGCAAGGACCTAAATCCCTGGGAGGGAGTTGGCTGGGATCCTGTCCACACAGCCTGGAGCCCTCAGTCCTGCAGGCTGCTCTGGGAACTGCAAGGTGGAAAACATCTATTGTCCTTTAATCATCGTGACCTGAGCTGCTGTCATTGCTGGCCGAGGGGGGAGGCTGCTTCGTACATCTCTGCCTTCTGCAGAGCTGTGACTCAGGGCCTCCTCTAGGCCTCGAAAAACAAATGGAGGGGGAGCCGGCTTCTCAGGAAGATTAGCGACAAGTCACAGCCTCGCTGCTGGGCCAGGCCACCGCTGGGCTGACTCAACAGGGTGAGGGCACGGTGACAAGCTAGTGGCCCACACAGAGCTTTGCACAGGACAATTCCGCCTCTACAGGAGCCCAGCACACATGTGGGGCGTTTCCCGGGCTGTTCTTTCTTTCCCTGTCAGGCACACAGTGGATAAATAGGTGCAGCCTGTGTATTTCCGGCCTCTCTCACCCACTATATAATAAATATCAAAATATTCATAATCCACATTTATATAAAGAGACTTTGTAGCACGGCGTGCATCCTTTTTACCCTTCTTTGACAGAATACCAGGACGAGGTACTGCACTTGCAGTGAGCAGAGGTTTGTGTGGCCCAGTCTCTGGAGGCCAGAGGGAGACCCGAGGTCCGAGAACAGGGTCCCTAGTGAGGGTCTTGGTCGTCTCGCCCTGGAGGAGAAGGTGGAAGGGCAAGAGGGCAGGAGCTGGAGAGCAAGAGGGAGATGAACTCACTTTTACAACCAATCCATTTTGAGGTGACCGCCCACTCCCATGCTGAGGACACTAGTGGCTCCAGGGCGGAGTCTGCAGGCCCTCCCCAGCGCCTCCAGGTGCCTCCAGCACTGCCGCCCTGGGGTCTCAGCAGGTGCACCCGCCAGGGGGCACTGAGACCACAGCACTGGTGCGAACAGCTGCAGACCACACTCGAGGTTCACAGGTTGTGGCCGAGGACTGATGCAAGGGCTCGGGGACCTCTAAAGACAGAGACCCTTCTACACTGTGACATTTAACAGACAGAAGGAGAGTGCACACAAGACAGCCAGCGCAGGGTGGCCTCAAGGGGAACTGTGGCCCCGGCCCAGCTCCTTCTGCCAAAATCTTCCCATAGTGCCTTAAGAAAGAGCAATGCCACCTCTGTGAAGGGTGGCATGTTCAGGTGGTAGAGGACGTCATACAGTGAGAGTGATGTGTGGACAGGAGGAAGGGGCCCGGGTGGGACGGGAACAGCACAGGGCAGCCGGGATCTTGCAGCACCGGAGCTGCCCTGCCCACCACCCCTGCCCAGGGCAGTGTGCAGCAGGCCTGGGTCCTCCCCATGGTTGAGCTGTGTTCCACAGTAAGCACACCACGGTGCAGCTCTTCCATTGTCCCTATGCTCCATGCTCGGGGGTTGTTGGGAAGCTGGTAATAAATGGCCAACATCCTGCCCATGTGCCTCTGGGAGTGTTGGAGGCCAAGCGACTCCCCTCCTTCCCTCCCTCCCTGGGTCTCCATCAGGATGGTGCCCAGGGCCGTGGCACTGCAGAAGCAGCCATGAGCCGTCTGCGTGTGAGTGAGCATGTGTGGCTGTGTCCCAATAAAACTTTATTTACAATGGCAGATGAAAGACGGAAGCCATCCCGTGACGCTGGCTCCGTTCAGCATTGTGAGACCCTCACAGCCACTCACTGAGGAGCGGGAGGCTTGCAGAAACTCTGAAACCTTTCCAAGAAACCACAGCTGGAAGATTGCTAAATTCTGGAGCCTGTCTGAATCCACAGCCAGACAGAGCCACGATGCTAAGCCACCTGACAGCGCGCGGTCCGTGGGGCTGTGCCTGGCTTCATGTGGCCATCTGGGTGGTGTGGGCTTGCGATTTTGCCTCAGTCAGGCTAAGGACGCAGATCAGTCACATTTCCAGGTGACAGCCTGGCGCGGAGGCTGGGTTAGTTATTGTCATGTCGCTAAGAAAGTGTCAGAGCCCCTTTTTTTACTTTCCAAGCTGTCCTCCCCTGCTCGGCCTGTGTCTGGGTGCATGTCCACCAGCAGCGACACGTGTGTGAGAGTCACCCCCCCCCCCCAGGGGAGCCTGCTCTGTGACCCAGATCCGCAGAGTGACACCTTGTCTCAGATGCCCATACCCTAAGCCACAGGCCAGCAGAGGAAGTCAGCTCAGGCGCCAGGGCAAGTGTGCAGCCAACGTCCCACAGCTGGGCATCTGGGGGAGCTGCCCACCTCCTGCCACAGTCCACCCTGAGCCCTGGCCCTGGCTGCTCTGCTGTGCCCCGAGAAGGGGGGTGCTCAGCTCAGGGAGAGCCCATCCTAGGCCCTGTGTGTCTCTAGCTCTTCTCCAGGGCATAGACCCTGGCTGAAGAGTGTCCGCCCAGTCATCGACCTGGAACCTTGGGGTGTGGACCTGACTGAAGAGAGATCTTTGCAAATGTAATTAGTGAAATAAAAACGAGACCGCGGTGCACTTGGGAGCCCTAGATCTAGCATGTACAGCGTCTTTACAAAGAGAGGGGGCACAGACAGGCATGCAGAGGGGACACCAGATTAGACGGTCAGAGCTGGTTCTGCCTCGCGGCAGTCCAGGGACACCAGCAGCTGCCACCCCACGAAGGCTGGAAGGACCCCCGTGCAGCCTTCCCAGGGCACGAAGCCTGCGGTGCCTGGAGGTTGGTGATGTGGCTCCAGAACACGGGCGAGTAGACCTGATGTTTAAGTCACCCAGTCCGTGGTGATTTGCTGCACAGCCACAGGACAGGAATGCAGGACAGGGCCCAGCTCCCCCAGGGCCCAAGGCCACAGATGTCAGGGACCAATTAACCAGAGCAAGTGGCTGTTTCCGGTCCCTCTCACCCGATTACGGCAGGCCTGGCCAGGCCGTAGCTGAGCTGAGAGAGAAGGAGAGCTAAGGATCCCAACAGCAGCCCTCGCCCGCAGGCCCGTCACAGGAGGCCGCTCAGAAGCCATACCTCCACTGCTCCAGGGTGCCAGGCAAAGCAATCTCAATCCCTCAACAACCGCTTGCTATCCCATTGTGCACCTGCTGCAATTTATGTATCAAGACTTTGCTGATGGAAATTTGGGTCGTCTTCAGATCGGGCTCCTTACACAGGGCTACAATAAACCCCCATGTGCACATGGTGCTCCTACGCCTTGTGGACGTGAGGACACATTCAGAAGCCATCGAGGAGGCTGGACGCATGTACTTTTGTTAGACCTTGCCCGATTCCTCTCCCTCAGGCTGCGTGTGCACATCTTTGTCTGCCCACGTTGCTATATAAATACCAAGATACTGGGCAATTTAAGCAGCGGATGTCTGAGGTTAGGGCATGAGCGGGCTGGGTTCTGGTGCCACCATCCTCCTGGCTGCCAGCCGGCCACCCTCCTGAGCTCACTTGGCCTGTCCTAGGTGTGTCTGGATGGGCGGTGAGTGCACTTGTTAGGAGGCATTAATCGCACCGGGAGAGCCCACCTTCATGACCTTAGCTATCTAAGCCTTTACCATCTCCCAACACTTCCATCTCCTGGGCCACCCAGGTTAGGGCTTCCATATCCACCTGTAGATGGAGATGCACACTCAGTGCCTGGCATGTTCCCTCTGTGCAAACCCTCCACTCACACCCACCAGCACACGCTACTTGGCTGTCAAACCTTCATTCACAAAGATTTTAGCACTGTTTTAGGAACCGAGGGGTCTCAAGGTGCTGTCATGGTGGAGCACGCTTATGCTGGTGTTTGCCTGTGAGTGCGGATCATGGGCTTGATCCCTGGACGCTGCCCACCACCATGCCACTCCACAGTCACATTGGCATCTGGTCCAAACATGAGCGAAAGTTCTGCACCCCATACAGGACAAGCCATGGTCACCTTGACCCAGACCTGGGAGGTGGACTGACCACCACGGCCCTGCAGCCTGCAGGAGGAGAACGTGCTCCCATGGGGACATCCTGTCTCTTCCTAGCAAGGCATGGCCGCTGTTAACAGTGGGGACAGTAAAACACATGGTGGAGACCCTCCTAGTATTAGTTAATTTTTATACTTTTGGGTGGAATCAGCATTTTTAAATCATCAGAGTAAAGAATTGATGGTTAAACTGAAGGGTTTTGTTGTTAAAAAGAGAAGTAATAACAACCATAACTCAAAAGAGGAACCATTTTTCTCAAAACCAAAAGAACCAATGTGCGCTGGCTTGTGGCTTTGAGTTCAATGATCAGTCTCTTTGGTGTGCAGCTGTGCAGAGTATTCCTGGGGGCTCCGCTGTGGCTCCACACATGAGTGACAGGAGCCAGCACGGGCAGGTGCACATGGTTTTCCTGACGAAGGTCTACCACGGCAGCTTGAGGAGGGCAGGTGGAGGGATGGGGTGCCGGCTGGATCATTTACTGATCATTTACTACTGGATCATTTACTGATCATTTTGACCTTGGCAGGTAACTTAACCTCTCTGTACATCTGTAAACCAGAATCAACAGTTTATTCACAGAGGAGTTATAAAGGTGAAATTAGTTAATACAGGGAGGTACTTGGAACCGCACCTCCCAGATAGGACTGTGAGTGCCAGGCAGCACCACAGTGCTGTGTGCAGGTACTTGCAGGGAGGGGGCAGGAATCCATTGTTGGCTCTGTTGCATTTGCTGAATGTTATCTAAGGGTGGGGGTGAGGGGCTGGGAGGAGCCAGGGGCTCTACAGTATGTGTGCATTTAATGAGTACCTGGGTATGCCTTTTATAATATGTGTGTACTTATTGTCCATTTAAGCTGTGCAGGTGTGTTTCCTATTACACACACACACACACACACACACACACACACACACACACACACACACCACTTTAATGTCTTTGGAGTCTCTCAGCAGGAGCCCCAGAAGAGCCTGCGGCCACCTCCTGGGCCAGGAGGAGCCCTGGGGCACCAGGCAGACTTCCCGGTCCCTGGTCCCTGGGAGGCCGGCTGGCAGCTCCCCTGCCCGGCAGCTCCTTGCTCAGGGAGGCCCTGGAGCCACCTGGGAGCTGCCCCCTCTTCTCCTGTTGTCCTTAATTCAGGGTCCTGGCTGAGGCCTCCGACTCCCATCCTCGGGAGGTGTGCTGTTCTCTTTTGGGTAAATAGCAACAGCCCCGTTCCTGGCGCTCTGGAGGAAGCCAGGCTGTAGGGGCAGGTGCCACTGGCTGCCTCGGAGAACCTCATCTGGGATTTTTACCTCCAGCTGGCGGAGGGGGAAACTGAGGCACGGCTCTGGGCTACAGCGCAGGTTGGTGGAGCCGGCTCAGCTCTGATGGCCGCTGCATGCCTGGCTGCAACCAGCCTGTTGCCCCCAAGGAGACCCACCGCAGCCTCCCCACGTTCCGGCAGAATCCCCCCTCCCTTCAAGTCTTGCAGGCCGTCCTGTCCCAGGTCCGACCACAGACAACGCTGGTGTGCCCCTGTCCGTGGATGCCCCTGGGGAGGAGCGGCAGAGCGAGGCCCTGGCTGGCTGGGCTGCCCGGGCTTGTTTGTGAGCTAGCGGTGAGCTTCCCACAGCTCAGGATGCCACCTGTGGCGGCACCATCAAAGCCCGGGCGCTGCCTGCCACCTGGGCTGGCTCTGCTGCTGGAGGGGAGCACGGGATTCCCAGGAGGCAGGGAGGGATCTGGAGGGATCCGGGAGGCGCTCCCTTTCTCCTGAGCACACACCTGAGCACATCTGCCCAGGCGCCATCCCTGAGGCTGAGGCCTTCCCCGGTGGATGGTCCCAGGGTGGGGCTGTGGGCATCACCGGGGGCTGTGCCGGTGACCCCTGCTGTTGGTTCTGAGTGTGGCTCTGTATCCTTCCCACCTGCCCCTGTGGGGATCAGGTCCCTGTCCCCAGCGTGTCCCATCTGTGGACAGTCCCTTCAGTCCTGGCTTTGCTCACACCCAAAGCAGGATTCCAGCAGCTGGACTCAGGGCAGTTAGCAGCTCTTGCTAAGAATGAAAGACAATGCCTCTCTTGTCACTGCGAAGCCTGAGACAGATCATCCTTGTCACCTTCCTGGGTGCCCCAGGATACCCAGCTTGTGTTTGCAAAGGAACAAGAGGTGGCCTTGGGAAATCCCCTGCCTCGTCCCACCCACCACCCTGTCCTCCCTGTCCTGCTCCCCACGGTGCTGCTGTCCAGTCCTTGTGTTCTGGGCCAGTGGAAGGTTCCGGAGGGACAGGGTGCTGCCATCTTAGGCAGGTGCTGAATCCATGCACCAGTCAAGGCAAAGACTGGAGCTCCCTCCGCTGGGAGCTGTGGCTTCCAGTGCAGTTGGCTCTCCCAGGATCCCTTCCACCAGCTTCCAGCAAATGGGAATCGTGGGGACCCTGTCTTCCTGCTTGAGACAAGTGGCCATTGGTGCATCTTCCCAGCAGAGAACCTGACTGGAAGGCGTAACACATGTGTATGTGCCAGCAGCTGCTGGGCTGCACCAACAGTCCCAGGGCACTGGTACTTGTTACCAAAGCTGGATAAATAAGGGCCACATTGGAGGGCTTTGTCTCTGGCCCAGGGGACACTGTGCCTCCTGCCCTGCACCAAGATCCCTGAAGCCCCTTTGCACACGGTCCAGTTATGCCTCAACTTTTTTAACACACAGCTACCTGTGGCTGGAGGCTTACTGCAAGAGCCTGGCCATCTTGTACTGTCCTGTGTGCAAACAGCAGCTGTATGACCGGCAAGCCCCTGGCGGCCTTTCCTCCATTTCTTACAAAAGATGAAGGCAACTGAAAAGTTAAGGTGAGGTAGAGTAACGCAATAAAACACACTGCCTTCCAAACGAAAGCCCCTGGGGACAAAGAAGAGCTCCCTAGGCAGCAAGCTCGCTGGGCACCTGGAGAGGCTGTGCCCCGGCCCCAGGGCCGGGAAATGAAGGGGATGGAGATGCTGTAGGAGAGAGAACATGACACAAAGCCGGGGGAAATTAGGAATTTCATCACTTCTTTCAGTTCCTGGGCCTGGATCCTGTGTTCTGGTTCAGAAACACTTTCTGGGAGGGAGGTGGGATGTCCCTGCCAAAACCCTTCCTGGCACAGGGAACAGGAGCCGTTTCTCTCCCCGGGGGCCAGCTGGGGCCATGCAGAACAGCTCCTCCTCCTCCTGGCGCACACAGGGGGTTCACCTTTGTGTGGCTCACGACTCACCCCCTTTGGGCAGGAGCCCCCACCCCACCCAGTGCAGGCTTCAGTCTCCTGGCTCACCCCACCTGGCCCTGCTCCTTCCCTCTCTTCCCTATGAGCCGGGCACAGGGAATGGGCAGCCTGCCGTCCAGCAGCTCTCCTCCACCTATCACATCACCCCGGCTCCCCTCATCCTGATGAGAGCAGGCTGGGTGTCCAGGTAGGAGGAACCCACACCGGCTGGTCCTCTTCAGTCCTCATGACCCCTCTCCATGCACTTCTGGAACCTTCTCAGTACAGGGTCAGGCCACCGGTCAGGCCCTATGCTTACAGAGGACAAGCGGCCCGTCCTTTCTCACTGGGAGGAGACACGGACCACAGTGCCCCCTGCTGGCCGGAGAGGCTCATCTCCCCGTTTCTGCTCTGCGTCACTCTGCCTTCTAAGCCCCAGAGAGGGCTGTGAACCTAACCTTCACCACCAAAGACACCTGCATGGTGACCACGGCCACCAGCACCTCCTTGCTGGGGAGGCCAGAGGGGGCCCAAGAAGCCAGGACCCAGCCCTTGCCCGTCAAGGGCTCACAGATGCCCCTGTGGCCTCTGTCCAGCAAGGGCAGCTCAGGCACTGATTCCTCCAAGGCAGTGAACCCCAAGATTTGGTGGGCCATTGTTGTCACCACCATGCAACTCTCGTCACATTAGGTCTCTGGCTTGTGTGTTGCCTCTGGGGCGTGCCATGTCTAGGTTACCTGCTACGTTTGGGAGGAGATCCAAGAAAGCCGGGGACCTTGTCCGTCTTCCACTGACCATCATACCCTGAGACCTGTTCACCTCTCCTTGCAAAGCCCCATTCTAGACCTGGCCCTGACACAAGCCCCTGAGAGAAGTCTCTGGGTGCCTAGCCCTGCAGCCGTCCAGGCTGGGGAGGGAGCCAGGGTGGGCTCCTCCTACCTAGACACCAACATGTTAGGAGACCCCAGCCCAGCTGTTGCTCTGACAAAACAAAACAAGGGCCACAGTGGGAGACGCAGTATAATGCGACACTCTGTGGTAGACACCTTTGAAGAAAGAAAAGAAACAGGCAGAATTAAATTCAATAATGTAATTTGTTTAACTGGACCTATTCAAAATACCATTTCAACTGTAACTTAGAAAAAAAAAAGCCTACTAGCGAGACATTTTACTTCCTGGTTTTGCACTAAGGCTTTAAGGCCAGTGTGCATTTTGCACCCCTGTGCATCTTGATCCCGTGGGCCACAGCCCCGGTGCTACCTGGCCACAATCAGGTAGGGATCGTGGCCCTGCAGCTGATGGCACAGCCAATCTCTGCCTGGCTGGGCCACAGGCTCCCTCCTCCCCCAGGACGATGGCCACTGGCCAAGGAATAACTAACTGGGTAGAGAAAAGAGTTCTAGAAAAGGCCACGAAACCCATTGCCTCCGGCTCCCGAGCCAAACCCTACACCAGTGCATCAGGCTGCCTTTGTGTCAAAGGAAGAAACAAGTGACATCAGCTCAGACCTGCAGACACCGGTGCTCCCTTCATTCCCAATAGGCTGGCGAGGACCAGCATTCCAGGGACCAGGAATGCCCACGTGCCTTTCTGGAGATGATCGACACCAGATGGCTTCTACAGCTTAAGCAGGGGGGCTGCTTGCACTGCCCAGGGTGATTCGCGTCTTCTTGGACACCCCGTGTTTTACTGAAGAAGAGCCTGTGGACAGGAGCTCCGCCCGGAAACTTGGCTTTGTGGCTTTTGCACTCCAGAGCACCTGGGACCTGGTGACCTGCTCACATAGGTCTCTCTGCACAGGCTGCTGTGCAGCGCTGGGAAGTGGCCTGCCCTGTTAGGACCAGGGACCTTAGTGATGTGGACACGAGACAGGGATTTGGACTAGAGGTCTCTGAGACGCCATCCCTCTGAGGCTGTGCGGCCTGATGCTAATGCCCCAGGGCGCCAGGGTTCTCAGGGGTGCCAGAGCAAATCGCCACTCACTTGGTGGCTTCAAACAACAGAAATGGACTCTTCTCGTCCTGCAAGTCAGAATCTAAGGTCAGGATTTCCGCAGGGTCCGGCCTTCCCAGGCTCTGGGGAAACCAGCCATGACCTTGGGCTTCTGGAGGCAGTGGCAATGCTTGGTGCTCCTTGGCTTGCGGACGCGTCACCCAGTCTCATCTCCACCGCACCTGCTGCCTCTCTCTCTCTTCTTGAAATGGCACCAGGCTTTGGAACGAGGGCCCATTGGCTGATTCAGGTCGACCCACTCTGGAGGTCCTTCAGTAAGACCTCTGCATAGACCTAGTCCCCAGGAAGGTCAGTTCCGAGGCCCTGGGTGGACGTGCTGGGGCACACTTCAACCCACACCATGGTGAGTCCCTGTGTTTGGGAAGAGGCAAGACAGGAGAGGGAAGGCTGCCCGGATTCTAGACTTTGCTGTGGGCACAAAGGGTCTATGTGGTCTCACTCTGGCGGTTTTCTGGTGCTCTGGAAGGGCGAAGGTCCTGGCCACAGCTGCTCTTCAGCCTCACCTGTCTCCCTGTCCCTCCACAGCCCACCACGGCTGGTTGGAAGGAGCCCCGTGGACGCATGTGGTGGCCAGGTCTGCTGTCATGTCTGGTGAGCCCAGGCCCGTGTCGGGTCTGTCCCAGGCTCTTCTCTTTGCTAGTTACCGAGGCCTGAGTACTGACAAAGCAGAAGGCCGCGCCCTGTGGACAGGAAGGGCCAGTGTGCTCTCTCCAGCTCTGCTTCTTGTCCATGGCAGATCCCAGAGGTCAGATCTGTTGGAACTCACCAGTTCTGTAGGATACAGATATTCACTCAACAGGCTTTAATATGAGGATTGCTCTGTTCTCGTTCCTAGAAATCTGGAAATGGGTTGGTTTGATCCACGTAATAAACAGGGCTATTGAGGACCAGGTTACCTTCTGTCTCTGCTCTGCCCAAGGAAGCCTTCCCTCCAGGGATAAAACGGCTGCAGGGACTCCAAGTCCTACATCTATGTATTGCACCATCCATGAGAAGGAAATGCCGGCTCTCAGAGTGCCTCTCGGAGGAGCAAGGGAGCCTCTCCCCCCCTTGTCTCTCTGCAGGAAGTAGGTTGCACACCTGTTTTTGAACCCATCTCTGTGGTCAGGGGAGTTCTGCACACAGACAACTTTAGGGCAGAGTGACTCTGAATGGTCCCTGGGGTAGAGGAGGGACGTACCTGGCTGGCTTACAATAATCATGGCCATCCCTGTGGCATGGGTAGCCCCCCCTACCCCCCCGCCAAACTGTGGTCTTTACAAAATGGGGAGGGAAAGGATGTTGGGAGCAGGTTTGGTCTGGTGGCTAGGTCAAGCCTGGCTTTACCCCAGAAATGTCCCAAGGAAATGCTCAGAAGTGACTTAGGCACGAGCACGCTCACTTGGAGTTCTTCACAACCGCCAACAATTGGAAACAATCTGAAGAAGACTGTAACCACCTATTTAATGGTGTTACCATCTAGGGGTGCTGGGTTCTAGGGGTGCTGGGTTCTAGGGGTGCTGGGTTCCTTGTCTCAGCTCAGCAACGAACTGAAGGGCACAGAGGCAGCAGTGAGGCGCAGGTTTATTGAAAAGCGACAGAGAGGCCGAGGGAGACTTCTCGGGAGAGAAGGGCCCAGAGCTGGGAGTCTGCTGGGGCGTGGGGCCTGTTCCTTCCAGGGTCTCTGGAGTCTCCTCCCGTCCTTCTCTCCTCCCTGTCCACGGCTCCTCACTGTTATAGGTGGTGCCCCCGGGTCCCCGGGTCTGTTTTAGCTTTTCTGTTGGGTCCCCTGCTTGGGAGCACGAGTGCAGAAGTGTCTGCTCGTCAGGTCCCCGCGTCCACGAGCTCTTCCATCAAGCAGGAAGGGGGCCTCATCAGAAGACCCTCTCCACGCTCCTCGTCCCGCCCTGCCCCACCTCCTCAGTCGCCATCCTGTGCTGGCTGCCTGGGCCCCGCGGCAGCTCTCTTGATGGCATATCACAGACCCATGTAAAAGGGGCATTTTATCACGTGGGAAAATACTGACCGTGTTTTCAAGGACAAGTACATGATGTGAACTGGGTTTGGAATCTACACCCAGGGACAAAAAAATAAAAGGAAATACACCCAAAGTCTACCCTCTCTGACAGGCAGGCGTGCCATTTCCCTTTTTGTGGTTTTGCATTTGCCATGTTGATTCCATAGGCAGGAAATACTTGAGTGTGCACGTTTGTGTCACTATCTCAGGACTGCCGTCACAAAGAGCCTCAGACTGAGCAGTCAGCCTGGCTCTGGAGGTGAAGCCTGGGTCAAGGTGGGGCAGGGCTGGTTCCTTCTGAGGGTTTGCAGGGACAGTGCTGCTGGCAGGGCTTCACGAGGGCTTGCGTTCTGTGACTTGTCTCCGGTTCTGTGAGGGCCCGTGGCGTGTCCAGGCTCACGTATGCGCTGCCTGCTGCTGAGTTGGCAGTGAGCTGGCGACAGGCTCTGTGCTGGTGCCTGCCAGAGTGTGGCTGGTGGTAAAGGAGGGCAAGAGCCAGGCGACGAGGCAGCAGGGCAGCTGGGTGGTGCCCAGGGAAGCCTCTGCAGATGAGATTCTTTCAGAATTCGTCAGAAGACATGCTCCAAAGAGGGTCACCTTTGAGTGCAGAAGGGCCTGGGACATGGGGGGACTGTCTTCCCTGCAGCTGTGCCTTCGTGGGAGGTGACTTGGGTGAATAGGGCTTGCACCCTGGCCTCTGCCGTGTTTGAGGAAGCACAGCCATGACCCATCTGTGGTTCTGTGGGGGCTACTGTGGCAGGATCTCCTGTGCCCTGTGGGTTGTGTTACTCCAGGGCCTCTTGTCAGCTGGCCTAAGTGACCATATAGTCCAAGGTCCCCTTCTCCTCCCTGCCCCAGGGTCTTTCTCCAGTAAGTCCACCAGGGGGATGGATGGATGGGTGGATGGATGGATGGATGGATGGATGGATGGATGGATGGATGGGTGGGTGAATGGATGGGTGGGTAGATGGATGGGTGGATGGATGGGTGGATGGATGGATGGATGGATGGATGGATGGGTGGGTGAATGGATGGGTGGGTAGATGGATGGGTGGATGGATGGGTGCATGGATGGATGGGTGGGTAGAAGGATGGGTGGATGGATGGATGGGTGGGTGGATGAGTGGATGGGTGGATGAATGGATGGGTGGATGGATGGATGGGTGGGTGGATGGGTGGATGGGTGCATGGATGGATGGGTGGGTAGATGGATGGGTGGATGGGTGGATGGATGGGTGGATGGATGTGTGGATGTGAGGGTGGGTGGATGGATGGATGAATGGGTGGATGGATGGGTGGATGGGTGGATGGATGGTTGGATGGATGGATGGATAGACGGATGGATGAGTGGATGGGTGGATGGGTGGATGGATGGATGGGTGGACGGATGGATGGATGGGTGAATGGATGGGTGGGTGGATGGGTGGATGGATGGGTGGATGGATGGATGGATGAATGGATGTGTGGATGGATGGATGGATAAGTGGATGAATGGGTGGATGGGTGGATGGATGGATGGATGGGTAGATTAGTAGATGGATGGATGGCTGGGTGGATGGATGAATGGATGGATGAATGGATGGGTGGATGGGTGGATGGATGGGTGGATGGGTGGATGGATGGGTGGATGGGTGGATGGATGGGTGGATGGATGGATGGTTGGATGGATGGATGGGTAGATGGATGGATGGATGGGTGGCTACATGGATGGATGGATGGATGGATGGATGGATGGATGGATGGTTGGATGGATGGGTGGATAGGTGGATGGATGGAAGGATGGGTGGATGGATGGGTGGATCGTCCATTCTCAGTAGGCCTTTCTATGTCCAGGTCTCATTTGCTCTTAACCTTTGCTCAAGTTCAAGGTCGTTGGTCGGATTGCCATGCTCACTGTTATGCTGTCCCCATTCAGGAATTCATGACACTTATGCCACTCTAAAGACAGGATTGTCTGTGCCACCTGCAGGCTGCAGAAGGCCATGATCTATGATTGGACACTCTCTGCAGGGGGCAGTCATCCCCATACCCCTGTCACTGGGGCTCAGGGTAGCACCAGGGTGGGAGCAGCATCTGCAAATCGTCCTGGAAAACAATGCTGGGACAGGTGCAGGTTTCCAGGCTGCTGTAACTAAGAGGGCCCTGGGTGGACACCAGGCTGCAGCTACGGTGGTTTCTCATGGCTGGGGAGGCTGGAAGTCCCAGGGCACCACACTCTCCAAGGGTCTGGGACCAGTACCTCCCTGCCCCTCCTCCAGCTGCCATCTTGGTCCTCAGTGTCCTCAGGCCCTGGTTGCTGTCACTCCGTCTCCTCCATGTATCTCTTCTCCCTTAGCCACTGGGCTAGGGGACCACTCACTCCAGTGTGGCCTTGCTCCACCTGGAAAGACCCTGCTTCCCAACCAGGTCACCTCCACAGGCATGGCTGGACGGACTCGCACATATCTTTGGGGGGCACAGCCTTCCCCTGCATGAGGTGCGATGAGCACAGTTCAGGTCCCGCCTCTTCCCCACCCCATGTCTGGAGCCATTTGCAACAACAAGAGTTTCCCAGGGTCAGTTTGGTGGTGGGAGCCCAGCCGGCTGCTCCAGGAGCACTGAGAAACCTCAGAAATGTGCAGCCTCCAACTTCCTCAACCTGAGACAGCGGGAAATCCCTCCTCAAAGTGTCCTGAGAACAACACGGCAGCTGTGCCTGTCTCCTGGGCAGGCACAGCCCGGGCAGCCTTCGGGTGAGGATCTTTTAACCCCTGCCAGTCCTCCAAGCCCGGAGGCTCCGTGACGTCAGCAGGCTCAGCCTGGCTCTCTGGCAAGAGCCGCCCTCCCAGGTCCTGGGTGGCAGGTGGGTGGGTGGGTCGGGGTCTCTGTTTGGGGTTGGCCCACCCACTACGTGGTGACTTTGGCCCAGAGCCCCCCCACAGTCCCAGCCCCCAGCTCTGTCCCAGCCCACTGGCCGCTGGGGCATTGAAGCACTTGATCTCAAACTGGGAAGGGCAGCTGCCGGGGACTAGGAGGCAACCATGCTGGGGAGGGGCTGAGCTGGGTGTCAGGAGAAAGGGCTGGAGCTCCTGGCTGTCCCCAGGCCTGGGGGACAAGGGGGGACACACCCTGGAGTCAGCCTTAGGCAGGGTCTCCGCTGGTGTCCCCTTGTAAGATGGGCTCCCAGGCACTGGGCCTGGGCTTGTGGCTAGGTGGCGACACAAGGCGGGCTCAGGAAGGACGGCTACGCCTGTTCCTCTCCTTGGCCTCCGGTTCCGAGGTGAGTAGGGTTACCTCTGGGATCCCTTCCAGTCCGCCCCAGGGTGGGGCAGCGTCTGTGGAATTAACAGGCACAGCTTGTCCTCTGCTTTCAGGGACACCCCAGGGCCCAAGCCCCCACCTCATCTGCCAGGGCGGGCCCCACAGGCCAGGACTTGGGCAGTGGCGCAGTGTCCCTGCCACGCCGACACATGGTCGGCACCATCCAGAAAGTCATGACTTTTTGGACCTGGGACCCACGCGTCCCTGTCATGCTGGGCCTGCCAAGTCGTGTGGCCACTCCTGCTCTGGTCTCAGGGGTCTAGACGTTCCCCCTCTGGAGTCAGGACCAAGGAGGGAGAGACGGAGGGAGGACTCCGGAGGACACTGGAGCCCCTGGGCAGAGAGTCCTGGAGGGAAGAGCCAGGTGGGCCGTGGGCAGGGAGTCCACTCAGGCAAACCCCAGCCTGGGCTGCCATCCCGGGGGAAGGGGGCATGGATTGCATTTGGGGGAGCAACGGGGAGGGCTTGGAGGACCAGCATCCAGGGACCATGCGTCCTCTCTCTCTGTTCTCACCTGGCTCTCAAGTGTCACCGCCACTCCCCTCCACACAGTATCCCCTCGGGGCTGACCAGTCCCTCTACCAACTGCCCCCAGGTCCCTGGGATAAAAGTGATACCTGTGCCCTGGGCTGGGGAAAGACCTCCTGACAGCCTGCAGGTCTGCTTTTCTTCTTTTTTGGTACTGGAGACCGGACCCCAGGGTGCTTTACCACTGAGCCACGTCCCAGCCCCTTTATTCTGTTGAATTTTGTTCAGGTGCTGAGGACTCACGGAGTCACTGAGGCTGGCCTCCAACCTGCGATCCTCTGGGCTCACCCTCCCGAGTCACTGGGATTACAGGGGTGTGCCACCACACCTGGCCCTTGTGTGTCTTCTGGAGGGTGGCATGTGTCATGTGAAGCCCAAGTCAGGGGTCCTGTGTTTTCACAGGACAGCACAGTGGTGACGGCCCCCTCCTGCCACCCCACGGTCTTGGTGGCAGTGTTTGCAGCCTCTGTCCGGGTGAGCAGCTCTAGGGGAGAGCTGGCGCTCAGGTCCCCTGCACACAGTGAGTGCCGTAGCTTGTGCCCTTGGCTGGCGGGCCTGATGCAGGACGTCATGGTTCCGAGTGGCTGAAGTGCCCCTTCAGCAGTGCCCCGCTGCGTTCTGCAGCAGGAGCGTGGGCAGCACTTAGCAGCCCTGATGCATCCCAGCTTGGTGGAGGGTCTGTCCCCACCCTGTGCACATCTGCGGCCCCCAGGAGCCCCGCCTCGCTGCCCCCTCTGTGCAGGTGCACTCCTGGCCCAGCCGTCACAGCCACTTGAAGCCTTTCCCTGTCCGTCACCAACTCTGGGGTCATTGGGATCAGAAATAGAATGAAAAAGAGGGAGAGAGAATACGGAGAGAAGAAAGTCAGGAAAGGTAAAATAAAGGCAGCAGAGAAACATGCAAGTCTGGGACCAGGTGAGGGAGACGAAGGATGCAGTAGGCACAGAAGAGCGGTGGTGGAGGGGCGAGAAACAGAGCACCCAGCACACCTGTCTAGCACTGCACCTGGCCAGTGCAGTGCCCTGTAGAGATGTCAGTGTTATCTCCAGTTCCTGTGGGAGGAGAGGAGACAGAGAGGTTGAGTGAGCTTCCTGAGGTCACACAGCCAGTGGTGACAGAGCTGGGACTATCCTATTGGAGAGCCTGGGGCAGCATCTGGGGCTGCCTTCGGAAAGCCAACACAGTTTTCAAACTGGACCTCTTAAAAGCACCTATCCTGCGGCTGAAGTGTTTTTCTCTTTTGAGGCAGACATGGAGACTTGGAGAGTTTAGGTGACATACTGACAAGGTTCCAAGCCTTTAGGGATGAAGAGAAGCCGTGGAAGATACTTTGATGGTCCGGGAGGCAACGCAGACCAAGGTGCCCAGGATGAGGTCTGGACATTCTCTGCTTCAGGTAGGGCTTACTCCTGTGGGAAGCCGCGTGGAGGGCCCCTGGGTAGCTGTGCTCTCTGTGTATCTGCAAGAGCTCTGCCGGGAGCTGCAGGGACTTTGCCAAGATGCCTACGTGAGTAGCCAGGGGCGGCACTGGGATCGACCAGGACATTTGTTCTCGAGTACGCGGTGACTCCACAGGGTCCCTGGAGGGCTGGCCTGGCCTAACACCAGTCCTGTGCCCCCTGGCCTGAAGTGCCATCCTCTGTCCCCGGAGCTGGTTTGAACATGTACCACGGCAGCTGTCTTCTGGTGGACGGGGCAGGGAGAAGCCAGGAGGGGCCCGTGCTCATTCTAGATATTCTCCCACTGGGCGGGGGTGGGAGGACAGTGACCCTGCTGTGGCTGTGCATCTCAGTAGGGTGAGGTTCAGAGTAACTGACCATGGCAGAGCTGCCACTGGTCATTCAGAGGGACCCTGGCTGCAGCTGGAGTGGGCCCTGGCTGCAGCTGGGGCTTGGAGCTGCTTGTGAGCTGCCTGACGTGGCTCAGGAACAAGGGTGCAGCCTGCCCTTGCACCCAGCTGAGCCCCACCCCCACCCCCATCTGTGTCTGCCAGGTCACAGGTGGGACCCTGGGTGTGACTCAGGGTCCTGGGACCCAGCAGGGATGTGCTCTGGAGAGAAGGGCCAGCTCCGGGTTCTCCTAAGAGCCTGCATGTGGCAGGAGGGTGTCAAGCCAAGGAGGCTGCGTCGAGACGCGTGCTGTGGGCTGGCGCCTGCTTGGCTGGCACCGGGGGCACAGGCTGTGTCCTGAGCTGTGGCACATGACACATCAACCCGCTCGGAGCGGCTCCACTGGCTTAGGTCCCACAGCCCCCGTGGTCGGGGCTGTCCAGCTCGCTGTACCTTCTTCCTCAGGGTCCCTCTGCTCCTGGCCACGCCGCCTGCCTGACATGCAGCTGCTTGGTCCTTCACCAGCGTGTGCAGGCTGACAAGCCCCAGGAGAGTCTGCGAGGTGGCTGTCGGGCCTGCAGGCCTGTCCCATGGGCAGAGGCCCCCCTTGGCTCTGCTGTGCTGCTGTCCTTGGGGACAAGTCAGGGGGTCCAGCCTCGTGGCAGAGGGACCCACACAGGATGTGAAGGCCAGACGGTGGCTGTGGGAGGCCCTCGGGTGGGTTGTGTCCACTCGGCCCTCTGCACCCAGGGAGCGGCTGGCCAGGAGCAGCAGCAGCTCGACTCACCAAGTGCTGGCCATGTCACAGGCCGGGTCCGCTCTGCAGGTGGTCACCCCAGCCCAGAAGGCCTGTCCTGCTGGTCCTGCTGATGACGCAGACGTGGAGATGGAGGGACCCTCCTGCCTCGGTCAGCACAGGGGAAGCCTGAGCTGCCCCTCCTCGCCCCCGCCGGGATCCGGAGGGCTTTGCTCTCACAGGCATCCCGGGGGCGGTGGCCTGGGGCAGAGTCATGATGGAAGGGAGGGACTATGACCTGCCACCTGGAGGAGGACTTTTTCCTGGGGGAATGGCAGGGGACAAGGTGAGAGTCCCTGGTGTGGTGTGCAGGCAGACACACGTCTCCGGCTGCTCACCCCACGTGTACACCTTGGGGAGCAGCCACCCTGTGGCCACACAGCCAGAGCTCAGTCTTGGCAAAATGACCCCCAACCTGAGTTGACAAGTGACGACATGTCAATGATGAAGCTGCTGCAGTGACACCCCCAGGGCCTGGCCAGGCCACTCAGAGGCTTCCCCGTGAGCTTCTGCCCCTCCTGGGGCGCCTCTGCACACAGGCCCCGCGAACCACAGGGACAGGACAGATAGTGCACAGGGACAAGGAGAAGGTGCAGTGACACAGGACAGATAGTGCACAGGGACAAGGAGAAGGCGTAGTGACACGGGACAGAGTGCACAGGGACAAGGAGAAGGCGCAGTGACACGGGACAGAGTGCACAGGGACAAGGAGAAGGCGCAGTGACACAAGACAGATAGTGCACAGGGACAAGGAGAAGGCGCAGTGACACGGGACAGTGTGCACAGGGACAAGGAGAAGGCGCAGTGACACGGGACAGAGTGCACAGGGACAAGGAGAAGGCGCAGTGACACGGGACAGAGTGCACAGGGACAAGGAGAAGGCGTAGTGACACGGGACAGAGTGCACAGGGACAAGGAGAAGGCGCAGTGACACAAGACAGATAGTGCATGGGGACAAGGAGAAGGCGCAGTGACACGGGACAGAGTGCACGGGGACAAGGAGAAGGCGCAGTGACACGGGACAGAGTGCACGGGGACAAGGAGAAGGCGCAGTGACACGGGACAGAGTGCACGGGGACAAGGAGAAGGCGCAGTGACACCTGCCAGCGGCTGTGGTGGGAGAGCTGCGGTCCTTCCCATGGGGCATCTTCGGCTGGCTCCAGGTGCCGGGGCTGCTGCTCCGAGCGCAGGCAGGTCCGGGGTGGCCAGCGCTCTGCTGCTCTTGCCCTGGTGGACGAGGCAGGCAGAGGGGCAGGTTTGGGTTCAGAAAGCCAGGCATGTGGCACGGCGCTGGGCCCAGGGGACCTGCCCTGGCTGCGCTGTGTGCACCCTGTGGGGTGGGATGCTGGGATACGCTGGCTCAGAGCAGCCCTGGGAGTCGTGGGTCCCTGTGGCTGCTGTGACCGACCACCACAGATGGTGGCCTGGCTCTTCAGCCTTCCTCACCGGAGCAGGTGGCGAGAGGACCAGCTGATGAGAGGACAGCTTCATTCTGGCTCACAGTTGGAGGTGTGCGTCCATGGCTGATGGCCCTGCCGTGGCGAGCAGCACATCACGGAGCGTGGGTGTGGCACAGCAGGCCACTCATGTCTTGGCTGGGATGTGAAAAGAGAGAGGGCCAGGGTCCCAACATCAAGGGCGTGTCCCCAGGGCCCTGAGGACCCCTTAAAGGTCCCACCACCTCCCAAGGGTGACAAGTTGGGGACGGAGCCCTCAGCACAAGGGCTCTGGGGCACTGCAGACCCATGCCACACAGTGGCTGCAACCACGGAGATGTGTCCTCTCCCACCTCTGGAGGCCAGCAGTGTGACAAAGTGCCAGCAAGTCTGTGCTCCTCTGGGACCCGCAGAGACCCTCCGGCTGTGCTGTGACTTCCCCCACCGCCCACTGAGCCTTGGCTGGCATCGGACACGTGGAGAGGGGTCCTTTCAAGAGGCGATTAATGCCATTACCAAGGAGTGTTGTCACGGAGGCGGGTTGGTTGTTTGGAAGTGGGTTAATAATGATGGAAGAATGTCCGTGATCCTAGGAGTGGATTAGTTATCATGGGAGTAAGTTAGTTATCATGGGAGTAGGTTAGTTATCATGGGCATGAGTTAGTTATTGAGGGAGTAGGTTAGTTATGGGAGTGGGTTAGTTATTGTGGGAGTACATTACTGGTTGTGAGAGTGGGTTAGTTATTGAGGGAGTAGGTTAGTTATCATGGGAGTAGGTTAATTATCCTGGAAGTGGTTTAGTTATCTTGGTAGAAGGTTAGTTATTTGGGGAGTAAGTTATAGGAGTGGAAGACTTACTTGAGGATGTGTTAGTTATGTGGGAGTAGATTAGCTATCATGGGAGTGAGTTAGTTATTGAGGGAGTAAGTTAGTTATCATGGGAAGGGTTAGTTATCATAGGAGTGGGTTAGTTATCCTGGGCATGGGTTAGTTATCTTGGAATTGGCTTAGTTATTGAGAAAGTAGGTTGGTTATCCTGGGAGTGGGTTAGTTATCAATGAAGTAGTCCCTGATAGCATGAACTCTGCAGATTTTCTGTCTGGCCACCTGCTCTGGTCCACATTATTATAGCATGAAGCCTTCGCCAGATGCCAGCTCTGGATCTGGGTGGGCTATCTGGGTGCACAGGAAAGCTTCATTCTGGCTCACAGTTTTGGCGGTGTCCGTCCATGGCTGGTGGCTCCTGCTTTGGGCCTGTGGCAAGCAGCACATCACAGGGGCGTGTGCGGCACAGCAGGCCACTCATGCCCTGGCTGGGATGCTAAATGCACTCTGTGGTCTCCAGCCACCTGGTCTGTGCAGTTCTCTCACAGAGCCCCCTCCTACCTTAGACCTGGAAGGTCAAAGTCCTCGCCTTCCAAATGTCTCAGACTGTCTGGGAGGGGATCAGAACCACCTTTGGGGGAACAGACGTGGGCTGTGGTGCGATGCCAAGGGCAAGACCTTTTCTGCCTGGGGCTTCGTGGTGTTGGGGAGATTTCATGCCATCATGGTCAGAACCTCAACTCCACATTCCTTGAATTCCTTCTTCTTCAGAGTTGCTTGTCCCCGCAGTACAGGAGATCATCTTAAATGGCAAAGCCTCATTCAAATGATGTCAAGGACATTGGAGAATTGTGCTGGGGATCAGAACATGATACCCCACATGCAGCACCTCGGTACCTCCTGTTTTAAACTGAAGTCGGGTGAGAGAACGCAGAAGCAGGAGGGGTCTCCTGGCCTGCTCTTGCCCTGCCTGGTGGCCTGGCTCAGCTCTATGGGCCCCAATCTGCCTTGCCTTGAGGACACTGCCCGAGGGTCATAAGTCCCTCTGCAGGGTGGCTGGCTGGAACCGCTGGGTCTGAGCCCCTGCCAGGGAGACCAGACACCTCTGACTTCAGGAAACAGAAGATGCGACAGTTCCTCCCCCACTTCCTTTGTCCTGTGTCCATAACCTCCCACCCCCCAAGGGGTGGGAAGCCATTTTAGAATTTCTTTCCCATTTCTACCCTTGGCCAAGGATGGAAGCCTGCTTTGCTGCTCAGTCCATACTGGGTCTTGTTTCCTAATTCCAAGAGAGAAAAGGAACCCAGGCTTTGGGATCAAAACTGTGACAGAAGACCACTCTCTGACCTTCTCCCACAGACCTGCCGATTCCTGCTCTGTACCCAGAAGGAACACAGAAGCAGGGAGTCTGAACACACAGCCTTGTCCAGCTCCCCGCCTAGCCCTACAGGTCATCCCCTCCTTGTCCAGGGGTGCCTCTGAATGGTATTTGTCATCAACCCCAACACAATCCAGGAGCAGAAGCACGTGCCTGTAATCCCAGCAACTCTGGAGGCTGAAGCAGGAGGATTGCAAGTTCAAGGCCAACCTCAGCAACTTAGTGAGACCCTGTCTCAAAATACAAAATAAAAAGGGCTGGGATGTGGCTCGCTGTTTGAGCACCCCGGGGCTCAATCCCCAGCACCAAGGAAAAACAAGAGCCACAAAAACCCTAAGCATAAAATGCGGTTTCCCCCGGGTCTTTGGGTCTTCATTTCCGCGGCTCCTGCTCATGTAGAACTCTGATTAAGTAAACATGCCCTTCTCTTCTCTTGTTAGCTGTCATCTGTTAGGGAAGAGCAGCCGTGGCCCTGTGACGGGTGAGCAAAGACACTGCTTTCTCTCCCCTGTCACTGCCACAGCCGCCATTCACTTTGCTGACAGGTCTGTCACTACAAGGCTTATATGTGAAAGAAGCATCGGTGAGGTTAGAACATGGCCATGATTTCACCCGAGGCACCCAGGCCTGCCGTGCACCCCACCACACCCTCCAGGAGTGGGGACGTGGCGACGTCTTTCCCTCGCTGTTTACCAGGTCTAAACCTGCAGGGTGGATGGACCCTGGCCCTTTGTCCTGTAGGGCTGGGCAAGACAGTGCTCTCTTTTCCAGAACCACAAGCTCTCAAATAGCACCCCAAATCTGTTTTGTGTGACAAGTGTTTTCCTTGTATTTCCCGAGTTGGCTGTGGGAGAGGAGGATCCAGCTTGGTTTCCCGAGAGCACGCCCTCCCGGCTCCAAGACACCAAGGCTCAGGGGGAGCAGAGCTTATCTAGGATTATTTACCTGGTGCAGAAATGGCTCTTTGAAAAGTCCTTCTGCTGCTGTGTCAACAGTGGCTCTTGGTTAAGCGTGAATTATTAACACATTCTAAAGAGAAGGACCCAGAGAGGCCATTAGTGCTACATCATAGTTACTTAGGTGACGCTTTTTGGCAGTTGCTTAAAACACTTGCAAAGTCTACAGACTCCAAACGCCCAGGGAGGCGGGCCCGTCCACAGTTTGCACTGCAGTTTCACAGACTGGAAATTAAGTGGCAGGGCTCGTATTTCAAAGCGTTTTCTTAATACCAAGGAATCCTGTGGGTTTAGGAAGGAGTTTCTTTCTGAGGACAGAAAACCCCCCCTTCCCAAAGCCACCCTCGAAGCCCCTCTGTCCCGTGTGGCTTGTTTTCCTCTAAAGTGGTTGCCACCTCCCTGTCTTTGTGCTAATCATCAACCAGCATTTGGTGTCACCAGGTGGGAACAGAATATTCCAAGGACGTCATGACCCAACTCCAGTTGCTAGGCGACAGCTCCTTCACCCGAGATGGACAGAACAGGTTAGGGGAGATACCAAAAAGCAGCCTTCTGTTTCAGGTCTGTCCCATTACCCCTGGGAAGGAGGCGGGACAAGGGAGCCTCTCTCGGGGCCACCCACTCAAGTGGCATCATTGTCCTCTCTTCTCCAGAGTCTTCTAATTCAGTGGACCCAACAGTGACGTCCGGGGTGTGGCCGGGTATGTATTACCAAGTACAGTCCCCAGAGAGAAATTCTGCCATGGCCTCTGGCTTGTCATTCAGCTGTCAACTCATTACTATAGGGGGACAATTCATATGCCAAGGGAGAGTGAGCTCTGCCCACTACAGGATCTCAGCTTGAGAAATAGCACTCCACCCTAGGAATGGCCGCAATGCCTGGGCTCGGTGGCCGGGGCTGCAGCTGTCAGCTGTTGGCGGTGAGGGTAGTGAGCCACTGAGGTCGGTGTGTTGCACCCCCTAAGACCCCCAGGGCAGGATGTGCCGCCAGCCTTCCAGGACACAGGAAAGGGCTGGACAGCCAGCTCTGCTATTTACTGGTCACGCAGTCCTGGGCCAGTCAATCTCCAGTGCCCCTCTCTCCTTCTCCTAGGAACCGGCCAACAGAACTGTTTGCTCTAAGATACACAAACAAGAGTGTCCATGATCACCCTGTTCATAACAGCAACAAAAGGAGACATAGGAGAATCATTCAGAGAAGAATGGTATTACTTCAGAGTATCTGTAAAATGAAATACTACACAGGCATCTAAAAGAATGAGGTGGAGATCATGTGTGCACAATACCCACTCAACTGATTCTGCTTCTATAAAAGTGACGGTTAAATTACTGATTTATTTAAATCAGGGTCCAAGTGAGCTTCACGAAGCATGTGGCTGATGTGTCTTAAGTCCCTTTCAACATGTGGCAACTCTCTCCTGCATTACTATTTATCTATTGAAGATGTGGAGTTATTTGTCCTGGGGAGCTGCCTGCCCTCTGCATCTGTCTTTCGTGTTGTGTAAAATATCCCCTCACTGTCTCTGGTTTCTGTGATAGGAGATCTGCAGACTGGCTGAAATGCAGGTTCATGAGCGGGGTCAATCCTGGGGCAAGAACACTTTGCAGGAGATGCTGGGCCCTGGGCTTCCAGAGTGTTCACCACGAGGCCAAGGGGTCCCAGTGCCTGGCTCCAGGATGTCCATGCCAATTGTACCTTCAGAGACCCAGGTCATGACCACTGGTCCGTGGAGCCTGGACCCACTGTGAGCTGGAGGGAGCCAAGCACTTAGCCCCTGCCCCCGACTCTCATTTTGACAGGGCCCCATGAGGGTGTGTCAGTCTCAACTGAGCCCTGTGCTGTCCGTCTATGAAACGTCCCCAGGTGTGTGGCTGTGCGGGGAGTGCCGCAGGTGGCCTGACAGACGTGGCTCCTGCCCTGTTCTGGTTTAGTGTCCTTCCTACATTTACAGCCAGGAGCCAGGAACACTGCATTTCGTGGAGAATACCATTAACAGAGGAATGGGATTACTTTTGGGCATCTCTATAATAGTATTCTAGGTCAATTTTATCGGTTGCAAATCTTATGTAAATGGTCAGCCAATGGGACCATTTTATCAAACCTCCGGTCCCCCCCATTTCATTTGTCAGCATCACTCACACTGTTGAATGTAGAGGTATGTGGATTTTGTTGCTGAATAGTTTCCATTGCTACTTCTGAAACCTTAATAGTTGCTGGAAGTTTGTGCACAGCCTTGTCTTTCTCTGAGACTGCTTAGAAATGCCAGGAGCGAGGTGGAGCTGTGTGTGGCCATGGAAAGAAAGTCAAGATCTTTTATAAGATGAACAAAAGGGGCTGAGGTCACGGCTCAGTGGTAGAGCACTTGCCTAGCATGTGAGAGGCACAGGGTTCAATTCTTAGCACCACATATAATAAATAAAGATCCAATGACAACTAAAACAATTAAAAAAAAGATGAACAAAAAATTTGTACTTTGTTTTTAAAAAATCTAATTCACTAGCATATCACTTGTACACTATCAGAAATCTGTCAAGAAGAAAGAAGGAAGGGAGGGAGGGAGGGAGGGATGGAGAAAGACCTCTGGATGAGGCAGGGGGTGGTTGGTCACCCAGGGAAAAGTCTGGTCCCTTGTGTGGCAGGGAGTCTGGGGGAGTCCTGGAGGGAAGCCCTGGACTCCAGCACCTCAGCCACCAGCTGCTTGGCAAGCACCTGGATACCGAACAATCAACTTGCCCCTGGCACGCGGCAGCTGGGGCCGGCCCAGCACACCAGGGCCAGGCCTGCAGCGCAGTTGTCCAGCCCCAGGGGGTCTGTGTGCAGTAACTCCCTTCACCACCCCTTCACAGAGTGTGCCCAGCCCAGGCCCCTCACCCGTGTCCCTGCTCCTCATGGGCCATAGACCTAGTAAGTTCTGCTTTATCCTTCCCTGCTTTGAAAAGACACACATAACCCAAAGTGTGTGTGTGTGTGTGTGTGTGTGTGTGTGTGTGTGTGTGTGTTGTTCCTCTTTCCTACATTCCACCCACGGGTCTGTGCTCTCATTCTCCACTTGATGGTGTGTCCTGAAGACAGCTCTGGTGGGACATGGGCACCTTCCTCGCCTTCCTCGTGGCCGTATCAGCCAGTTCATTGGTTGATGGGCAGCTCTGCCCGTGAACGAGACGAATGAAGCTGTGCTGAGTGGACGTCATGGGTAGGTATCACCTGGTGACTTTGCCAAGACGGCTTTGGGGTGCAGCCAGAGCTGGTTCTGTTACTTGCTGTCTCTCTGGGTGCTGGGTGAGCATGTGATCCCGCCCACAAGTGGCAGGGGAATGCCTGCCCTGTACAGGTTTTCCAGCTAGCATGTCACCAGGCTTCTTGCTTTGTGTCAACCCAGCGAAACAGGTGGAAACAGTGTTTCAGTATCTTTTTTAAAAAATTAAAGCATTTTCTACATAATAGTTGAGGTCATTTTGACAAAGTCAATCATGCATGGAATGTGGTTTACCCCAATCCAGTCCCGGGTGCCCCCCACCTTTTGCTCCCCTCCTCCCTCCTCTACTTTACCCATCTGCCTTTCACCCATTCACTTATTTAATTTTGCTTGCTGTTTCACACCTGTACATACAGCTGGAATTCACGGTGCTAGGTTTACATATGATCCTAATGTGATTGGGTTAAATTCGTCACATTTCCTCCTCTCCTCTCCCTCTTGATTTCCCTCTTCTCCTTCACTGTATCTTTGAGATCTCTGACTCCCCCCCACCCCCACCTGACCCCCTTACTTTGCTGTAGCTTCTGCAAGTGAGAGAAAACAACTCACCCTTGATTGTTGTGAGTCTGGCTTATTTCACTTAGCATGATGTTCTCCAGGTTTGTTCATTCACCAGCAAATGCAATAATTTCATTCTTTTGATGAATGAGTAAAACTCCATTTTGTGTGTGTGTGTGTGTGTGTGTGTGTATAAATAATATTTTCTGGATCCATTCATCTATTGAGGGACACTGGGCTGGTTCTATAACTTTGCTATTGTAAATTGTGCTGCTATAAACATGGAAGTGGCTCTACCTCTACAGTATGGTGATGTGAGTTATTTTGGATAAATACCAAGGAATGGGATAGCTGGGTCATATGGTGTTTCCCATTCCTAGTTTTTGAGGAATCTCCGTAATATTTTCCAGCAGGTTTGTGTTAATTTACAGTTCCCAAAACAAGGTATGAGTGTACCTTTCCCCCCACATCCTCATCAGCACTTATTATTATTTGTACTTTTTATAAATGCCATTCTGACTAGAGTTACATGAAATCTTAGTATAGTTCAATTTACATTTTCCTGTTTGCTAAAGATGTTGAGCTTTTTTTTTTTTTATATGTATCTGTTGTCTTTTTTTCTTTCTGTTAAGTTCTTTTGTCCGTTTACTGATGGGGTTATCTGTTTTGGTCTTGGTCTTCTGGTGTTAAGCTTTCTGCGTTCCTCACAGATTGTGGGTATCAGTCCCCAGCTGGAGAATCAGCTGTGCAGAAGCTTTTCAACTTGAGGACATCCCACTTATTGATTCTTGGTTTTATTTCTTGAACTTCTGTGGCCCTCCTGAGGAAGTCAGTGCCTGCGTCTGTCTGATGTTGACTCTGTTTTTTTTTTTTTTTTTCTGGTAGTTGGGGAGTTTCTGGTCTAGTTCCTAGGTCTTTAATACACTTTGACTTGACTTTTTTGCAGGTGAGAGTTAGGGTCTAGTTCATTCTTCTGCATATGGATTTCCAGTTTTCCCAGCACCATTTGTTGAAAAGGCTAGCTTTTCTCTGCCAGATATTTTTGGCACCTTTGTCAAGTATCAGATGACCATAAGTTTGTGGGTTTGTCTCTGTGTCTTCTGTTCTATTTCATTGGTCTTCACGTCTATTGTGATGCCATATCACGCAGTTTTTGTCACTGTGGCACTGTAGTATAATTTTACATCAGGTACAGTGATGCCTCCTGGATTGCTCTTCTTGCTCAGGATGGTTTTGGCTTTTCTAGGTCATTTATCTTCCGAATTAATTTTAGAACTGGGTTTTTTTCCCCCCAGTTTTGGGAAGAATGTATTAGGATTTTGATGGGGATTGTACTGAATCTGTATGACACTTCTGATAGTATGACCGTTCTGACAATATTGAATCTGCCTCTTTAAGAACATGAGGGGTCTTTCCACCTTCCAAGGTCTTCTTCAATTTTCTTCTTCAGTGTTCTATAATTTTAATCGTAGAGATCTTTCACCTCCTTGGTTAAATCCATTCTCAAGTGTTTTGCTGTATTTTGTTTTCTGAGGTTACTTTAAACAGGATGGTTTTCCTAATTTCTTTCTCAGCAGAACCACTATTGGAGTATAGGAAATCTATTGACTTATGTATGTCGATGTTGTATCCTGCTGTTTTCCTGAACTTGTTTATCAGCTCTAGAAGACTTCTGGTAGAATTTTTGGGGTCTTCTAGACATAGAATTATGTCATAAGCAAACAGATGTTTTAACTTCTTTTCCTATGTGTTCCCTTTCATTTCCTTCTCTTGCTGTGGATATGGGTTCAAGAACTATATTGCACAGAACTGATGAGAGTATATATCCTTGTCTTATTCCTGATTTTAGAGAAAATGTTGTCTTCATTAAGTATAATGTTGGCTTTAGGTTTGTCATATATTTATAATTTTTGAGATCAATTTCTTCTATCCCTAGTTTCTCCAATGTTTTTAACATGGATGGGTGTTGGATTTTATCAAAGGTCTTTTCTGCATCTGTTGAGATGATCATATGATTCTTGTCCTTAACTCTATTTATGTGGTGAATTATGTTAGTTGATTTGCATATGTTGAACCAACCTTATTTTGGAAAATGTTCTATGAGCTGCTGAGAAGAAAGTAAATTCAGCTTTGGGGTATAATATTCTGTAAGTATCTCTTAGATCCATTTGACTTATAGTATTATTTAAGTCAGAATATCTTTATTGATTTTATGTTTGAGTGGCATGTATATTGGTGATAAGAGTGTGTTGAAACCACTCTGCATTGTTGTATTGGAGTTAACTGGGTTTTAATGTCAAGAAGTATTATTTTATGTAGTTAGGTACCCTGACATTTGGGGCATAGATATTTACTATCATATCTTCTTGTAGGATTGTTCCCTTTACCACTATGTAGTGGCCTTCTTGTCTCTTCTGATGAGCTTTTTGCTTGAAATCTGCTTTGTCAGAAATAATAGTAGCTACTCCTGCTTGTTTTTGGACTCCATTTTCACAATTTTCCCCCCATCCTTTTACTTTCAGCCTGTGGGAGTATCTTTGCCTATGAGTCTCTTGCAAAAGCATATAGTTGGATATCTTGTTTTTAATCCATTCTGCTAATCTATGTCTTTTAATTGAGGAATTGAGACCATTTATAGTCAGTGTTATTGTGTAGAGATGTTTGTTGTTTCCTGCCATTTTAGTTCATTGGTTGTACTTCTGTTTGGTTTTCATTTATTTGGTTGCTGTCCTAGTGATCTTCATCTTTCTTGGAGCTTTGGGATTTTGGGGGAGGGGTTCTGTATGCAGTTTATCTTTGAATATTGTATGCCGTGCTGATTTCGTGCTCATGAATGTTTTAGTTTATCCTGATCTGGAACATTCTTGTTTCTCCACTGATTTCGAAAGATAGCTTTGCTGGATAGAGCAATCTTGGCTGATAAATGTTTTCTTTTGGAGCTTGGACAATCTCCTTGATTTCAAGGTCTGAGTTAAGAAGTCAGAATGGAGCCTTATTGGTTTGACTCTAAAAGTGACCTGACATTTTTCTTTTGCAGCTTTTAACATTTATTTTCTATATTAGGCATTTTTATTATGAGGTATCTCAGAGTGATTCTTTTTGATCTTGTCTATTTGTTATTCTATATGCATCCTGTGTGTGATGGTCCATCTCATTTCTAAGGCAAGGACACTTTTCTGCTATTATCTCACTGAAGAGTTTCTTAATGTCTTTAGCCTGTATCTCCTGTTCTCTTCTGTCCCAGTGACTCTCAAGTTTGTTCTCTGAATGCTGTCCCAGAGGTCATGGTTTTTTATTTTATTTATTTATTTTATCACTTACTGAGTATTCAAGTTCATATATCTGTCTTTAAGGCCTAAAGTTCTATTTTCTATGCAATCTAAATGGTTGGTGATGCTTTCAAGTGAATTTCTAATTGGATTAATTGTGTCTTTCATTTTCAGGAGTTCTGTCTGGTTTCTTTTTTAATATGCCAATTTACTTATTAAAATGATCTTTCATCTTCTGTATTTTCTCTATTTATTCATTCCTTAGATCTTCTTTTAGTTCATCGAATATTAATGATCAGGGTTTTTTCTTTGTGTATGTGTGTGTGTGTGTTGTGTGTATGAGGTGTGCTTGCACAGTGTGTGTTGCCATGTGCCTTGGTGAGCAGAGTCGGTGGCCTGAGTGGTAGGACAGCCCCATGCTAATCAAGATGCCCACAGGCTTCAGCTCCACCAGACCTTGGTTCTGAGAGCAAAGCTTGGCCTCTCCGTCAAAGCTAAAAGCGTGTTCCCTTGGGGGTGGTTGGAGCACCTCGGTGACCCCAGCCAGGCTTGCTGGCAGGTTCAGCCCTGAGGCTTGGCTTGCCCCAGGGTCTGCTGCACTGGTACCAGCAATGGGGTGAAGTTGGAAAGGAGGAGGGAGGCCAGGACTCCTCTCTGCTGGGCTTGGGCACGGGGATGAGCTACAGGCAAAGGGGTAAAGGCGGGGCACCCAGAAGCCCCAGCTCAGCCACTGGGAGGCCATGTCCCAGGCAGCCTGCAGGGGGCGCTGCACACTCCCATTGGACGGAGCTCTCGGTGCACAGTGCCAGCTGCCCAGACACGCCTGGCATGCAGTCGCGCAGACCGAGTGTTTGCAGAGCCAGGACCAGAGACAGAGGTGCGGGAGCAGGGTCAAGGGCCTCGCGGGGGTGTCCTCGGTAGCCCTCTCCTCCTCAGTGGCCCATAAGGATGGCATTCTTCCCGAGCAGGTGGCACCTGACCCAGCCAGCAGACTCAGGCAGGCCCCACTTGCCTGCATGTAAACATTCGGGTTCAGGGTGAGGAGTTCCTACGAATGCCAGATATACCTGAGTACATTCTTGTGAAGCAGCGAGATAAACAGAGTCCTCCTCTGTAGAGGTGCTATTTCATGAGCCACCTCACAGCCCTGGCCAGAGTCGGAAGGTCCCCGTGAGCTACCCTCTCTCTACCTGCTCCATCTGCCGCAGTCCAGTCCCCTGAGCTGGGAGGAGAGAAGGCTAGATCATCAAGAGAACTTAGTGAAAACAAAGAAGCAAACCAAACAGGCCCAGAGAAGCAGAGACCGTGCCTCTGTGTCACCCACAACTCCGAGATGGCCCCACTCAGACTGCAGGAGATCAGGCCCTGGGGTGAACCCTGCACTGCACTTGTCTGGAGGCTTGTCACTGGTCACGTCATCTGTACTGATCAGCAACACCACCAGGGACAGACCAGAAGGCTCCTAGAGCACCTGGGTCTATTCTGATCACCTCCCAAAGCCCCCCAGATCTTAGAGCTTCCCTGAGATCTGTGACCATTCACCTGCAAATTTGACAAACCCTGCAGACCCAGGCTGAATAATGTCTGTCTCACACAATAAAACCTGGTAGACCTCGCAGTGTTGGGGAAGTACCCAATAATGCCGCCAGGGACCCTGGATCTTTCTAGCTTCAATCTTCACCATCCCTCATGTTCACCTCCTTCCCCTGGATTATTGCTTTGTGATCACAAAATGGCTGCTGCAGCCCCAGACATTCCTTCTGTGGTTCAAGGAGGAAGAAAGAATGAGATAAAGAAGCCGGGGGCGGGGGCGAGTTTCAGGGAAGTAGAAGCTTCCCCAGAGGCTACAGCAGATCTCTGGCTTCGTTTTATTTGTCAGAAGCGTTATGAAGCCACCCCTGGCTTCAAAGGAGTCTGTTAGATTTTTTTACTGGGCGTGTTACCTGACTGGACGTACGTAACTGGGCTTCTGTTAGGATGTGGGGGCGCAGGTATTGTCGCCCTGGCAGGTAATTGAAGAAACCAGAGTCTCACCTCTGATGAAGCAAGTGTTTAAAAGCAGGAAGTCCGGTATGAGGAGGACTTTCCTGAATCCTACCAAAGATGGACGTACAGCCAAACTCCTCTTGCAGGGAATGTGAGGAGGCTATGACTTGGGGAGCTGTGGATGTCACAGCCAGGCATCTCTGGGTCAGGAGGTTCTGGGGATGAGGGTGCCTCCCGCGGGAACCCGCAGGCCCTCCCAGGGCCACCCACAGGCCCCACCCTGCTGGCCCCTGGGGTGGGCTTCACAAGGACCCGCTTCTGTCTGCCCACGCCCCATCAGTGGGACGACCGTGTCCCTGTGGCTGCGCATTCTGGACCCAGCGTCCCTTACCGGGCCTGGATCTCAGGAGCACAGGCAGGGAACTCTGTGGTCTCAGCCCTGGCTGGCCAGTGCAGAGCCCAGCTCCAGCAGGGGCCAGGGCCTGGATTCCCACCAGGACCTGCAGTTTGGCAGAATCCCAGGCTCAGCCCTGTCGCCTCTGTACTGGCTCAGGAGTGTGTCCCCTGCAGACCCCAGGGTTGCTGCCACCTCAAGACTGGGTCCCTGGTGGGAAATACAGCCCCTTACCAAAAGGAGATGGCTACGTGCTGGAGTTGAAATCCTCCACCCCAGCGTGCGGTTCCCAGGGCCTGGGTTGCACTAGCTCTGTGGGGTGGAGACCCAGCAAAAGGGAAATGGGGCTCTCGGGGGCCTCCTGGACTCGGGGCTTTCTGGGATGGGCCGACCCAGCCTCTGGTTCCCCTCACCCCTGCAGAGAGCAGCTCCCCCACCCCGGGGTGGGCGACCAGCCTTCCCAGGTACCTGTGCACCCACCTCCTGCCTCAACCCTCCCCTGGCAAGGAGAGTGCAGCCCATCTGTGGGGACCCCGAGGGGTCTGGGTCTTCTGTCCCACTGTGGTGAGGTGGAGGGCAGGGGTCCTGAGGGACACCTGAGGACTCAAGCAGGTTGCCCAGGTCGGTGGTGAGAGCTGCAAGGCACCTGGCCTGCAGGACTGGGGCAGCCTTGGTCAGTCAAATCAGCCTGCTCAACCTGCCTCCCTGTGGGCCAGGATCAGGGTGGGGAAGGCTCTGCAGGTGGCCTCGCAGCATCTCCCAGAGGGACCAGGACCCCTCCATCTGCCTTGCCTGCCTGGCACCTTCCCCAGGGTGAGCAGCTGCTGGTCACAGGGGCCTGTCCCCACCCCTGTCTGGGCCCCAGTTCCCGCCCCAGTGGTGGTCCTCCTTGGAGGAACCTTCACAGGCCTTGCTGACCCCCTCCATCCTTCAGCACCTGCCTTCAGAGGCACCCACCTGGGGAGAGGGACTGGGTTCCCAGACCAAGGCCTACTTCCTTGGGGCTTAGGGACACCAAGATCTGAGGCCAGGGGATGGAAATCACCCTGACCTGGTGAACCGAGGAGTGACAGAGGAGCTGCTAGGTTTTATCCCCAGGACGCTCAGTGGACATCTCCCTCTCTGG
Organism: Ictidomys tridecemlineatus; assembly: GCF_052094955.1. Taxonomy (NCBI): domain Eukaryota; kingdom Metazoa; phylum Chordata; class Mammalia; order Rodentia; family Sciuridae; genus Ictidomys; species Ictidomys tridecemlineatus. The sequence continues at coordinate 212,839,784 of NC_135479.1, read as the reverse complement.
ATCTGGGCTGGCTCTGGGGACGTGGGCCTGGGGTCCCCTGGGTCCTCCCTGGGTCTCATTCCCCATCCCACATTTTATCCTCAAGGCTGCAGAAGAGGACGTGTGGTAACAGGCAGAGCCTGACAGCGGGCTGGTTCACTGCAGCCCAGCCTGGGGCCCATCCCATAGCTTGACCCTCTGCAACTTTTCAAGGTGTGAATTCGTCCTCCCCATGGCAGGGAAGAGGAGCTGGGCGAGTTGCAGTGTGAGGTGGAATTAGCGCTTTGGTCCTGGGGTCTCTTAAAGCCAGTGGCTGTGGATTGTAACTTGAGATACAAATCTTTGAAGCAGGGAGCTTGGCTTGGCAAAGACTTGGAGGACCACACTGATGAAAAGAAGAGCAGGTGACACTGAGTCTTCATTCTCCAGGGTGCTGAGAGCCATAGCCAAGTTGGAATGACGATGGCATTTTTGCCAGAACAGAGTGGTTGAGAGGTGACACCAGCAAGCCATTGAGATGATAATGGTTATGTTAAGCTGCGTATTCAATTGTATATTAGACCCCTGCTGTCCGCAGGGGCCTGCTACTTTGGAGTTCTTCCAGGGAATCCTGGAGAGTTCCCATTGGTTGGGGAAGTGCGGGAGGAGGGATTTCTGGAGGAGGGATTTCCGGTTGGTGTGTGTGGTGTGTCTCAGGAGAAGGCCAGGAGCGTGGCGTTCACGGGAGTGCGGAGAATAAAGGAGTTCCTGTTTTGAACCTACAAGTCTGTGTGGAGGCTTGGTTATTTTGTTCCCGGCTAGACTGCGGCATTTGGTGGCCCCTACAAGGAACACCTGAGGGTAAGTGACAAAGTAAACTGCTGGCCCCTGAGGGAAGGCGAGAGAATGGGTGACCATTTCAAAAAACAGTGTTCTTGTTTTGATTTGTTTTGTTTTTGTTTCAAGCTGCCTATCCCTAGAACTTTCTCAGGCAAACTGGGAAAAATGGTTGGCTCAAGGTTTGAAGTTGTTTGGCCCTGAGGAAGAGATAGAGATAGACCACAAAAATACGTTTCAAGAAAATAGGAAAATTGATACAACGATTTTTTGTTCCGTTTTTGTTTCATTCTGTTTCGGTTTGGTTTTGTGTTATCTTGTTGGGTTGTGTTAGCTTTATAGTAGATTAGAAATTAGTAAAAAACAAACCGAAAAGGTGTTAAGAAAATTGTTAGAGTTCAGACCATGGAGAAAGACATTTTAGTTCAAGTAAAAGAGAAGGTCTTTCAAGCTAGTCAGACAGAGGAAGAAAATTTAAAGGAGGAAGAACTATCAGGGAAAAAGTTACAACAGCAGGCTGCTACTAACACCTTTCTATCACCAGAGGGCGTAAGTGTCCAACCAACAGCAACACCTATGGAGACAACATATGTTATGGTGCCCCCAACCCCCGTAGTTGATAGATGGGATCCTGAGACAGCACCTCAAAGATTAGCATGCCCTGCACTTGAGCATGCAGGAGGGCAGCGAATTCACCATGCTCTAGATTTCAAAACAGTGAAGCGGCTAAAAGAGGCTGTAACAACCTATAATCCTCAAGCACCCTTCACTATAAGCTTGGTCAAATCCATTACCAACTTGAACATGACACCAGCAGATTGGACTAGTATGTGAAAAGCTGTGCAAAATGGAGGACAATACCTGTTATGAAAGGTTGCCAATGAGGAATTTTGCAAGGAGACGGCTAGGCGAAATGCAACAGCTGGGTATCCTCAGAGAAATCTGGATATGTTGTTAGGAAAAGGACCTTATGAAGGTCAGCTGCAACAAACTGCATATGATCCTGCTATATATTCACAAATTGCTGCAGATGCGGTTAGGGCATGGAAGGCTTTACAAGGACATGGAGATTTACAAGGTCAATTATCTAAGGTAATACAAGGAGCTAATGAACCTTACGCTGAATCTATAAATAGGCTTATTCAAACAGCTACCAGAGTTTTGGGGGACACAGAACAAGCAATGCCATTAATTAAACAGCTAGCCTTTGAGCAAGCAAACAGATAGTGCAAGGAGGCCATTAGACCATGGAAACATGGAGATTTAAACACATATATCAAATTATGTAGAGACATTAATGAACAAGGGCAAGTCCTGGCAGCTGCAATACAACAGGCTTTAGATGCCAGGCCAAAAACATGCTACAATTGTGAACAAACAGGACATTTTAAAAGGAATTGCCCCACAGGAGGAGGGTTTAACAAAGCTAGGTATCAAAGGAGTAGAATACCAGGTATTTGCCCACAATGCCATAGAAGGAGACATTGGGCAAATGAATGCCGTTCTCAAACCACCATAGAGGGTACTCCATTATCAAAAAACGAACAAGAACCAGGTGTTTACCCACGATATCATGGAGAAAGGCATTGGGCTCCATTGCCAAAAAATGGACAGGGGGGCCCAATGCTCCAGGGCCCATGACCACAAATATATGGGGCACTGGAGGAACCCAGCGACACCATCAGGGTAGTGCCCAGGACACATTGTCCATTAGATCCCTCACTAGACAAACCAGAGGGAGCACAGGATTGGACATCTGCGCCTCCGCCAGAGCAGTACTAACTCCAGAGATTGGAGTTCAAATCATTCCCATAGGGGTAAAAGGGCCTCTTCCCAAAGGAACAGTAGGCTTATTATTGGGACGCAGCTCTTCTACTCTAAAAGGACTTATGATAAGTCCTGGGGTAATTGATCCCGATTATGAAGGTGAAATAAAAATTATAGCTAGTTCTCCAAGGGGTATGTCAGTAATTTCACCAGGAGATAGAATAGCACAGTTATTAATAATACCCAGCCTACATGATAAATTTTCCAGTGGTACTATAGAAAGAGGTTCCAGGAGATTAGGCTCCACAGGTGTAGATTGGGCTATGCTGTCTTTAAATTTAGATTCTCGCCCAATCCTAAAACTAAATATTCAAGGATATGAATTTAATGGGCTACTGGATACAGGTGCAGACCTTAGCATCATATCTCGTCAGGAATGGCCGAAACATTGGCCATTACAACAAGCCACTCAAACGTTTTGAGGCCTAGGAGTGGCGACTAATCCCGATAGAAGTGCAATGGTATTAGATTGGAAGGATCCTGAAGGATGTGAAGGAACTATACAGCCATATGTATTGGATCATCTTCCCGTAAATTTATGGGGACGAGATGTCCTAGATCAACTAGGTTTGATGTTAACAAATAACATCAACCAAAATGCACCCACTGTTATGGCTAGACAAGGTTTTAGGAAAGAAAAAAGATTAGGAGAACAAGAACAAGGTATAGCAGCACCAATTCAAATAGATCAAGAAATAAATAGACATGGATTGGGTTTTCAGGAGGGGTCACTGAGACAATAAAAATTACTTGGAAATCAGAAAGACCAATGTGGGTTCCTCAGTGGCCCCTGACTAAAGAAAAGATACAAGTAGTCCATGACCTGGTCAAACAACAATTAGCGGAGGGACATATACAACCTTCTGTATCTCCCCCATAATACTCCCATTTTTGTCATTAAAAAGAAATCTGGTAAATGGAGATTATTGCAAGATTTAAGAGCCATTAATAATGAGATGGTTATTATGGGACTTGCTCAATCAGGGATTCCCCAATTGTCTGCTTTGCCAAAAACTTGGTATGTTTTAGCTACATTAAAGATTGTTTTTTTTTCCAATTCCAATTCATCCTGAGGATCGTCCACTTCTTGCATTTACTATCCCTGCACTGAATCATGAAGGTCCTAATCAGAGACATGAATGGAAAGTACTCCCTCAAGGGATGGCTAACAGCCCAACTATGTGTCAAATTTAACCAGCCACCATGAGCATCTTTGTAAAGGATTGAGCAAAATTGACCAACTAGCAGAGAAACTAGAGAAAGACAAAAACATTTGATAGATACTGCCAACAAGGAGAAGTTACTCATTTGCCAATAAAATAATGTACTAATTTGGAAGCTACCATAAAAAGAGGCTGAGATCTATCATTTTTGAGATTGAAAAAGTCCAAAATAAATATTCCAGACTTGATTCCTTTGTTAAGGCTTTAGAAGCAGAGATTATTAGAAGAGTAAAGCTCAGGACCTCAGAAAAGTGGTCAGAAGTAGATCTAAAACCCCAAGATGCCTGTTTCCCTCCTGCTGGGGCAAACCACGAGGCGGATCTTTGGAAGGCAGCAGGAGGAGATGGTGAAGAGCTTCATGGCATGATGGGAAATGCAAGCATCATTTGGCAGAAATTCAGGGTGATGTCAAAGCCCTTAGATGGGCGGGAGACAAGGCACAGGAAGAAACGGCCCAACTTGGAGGAGAAATGACAAGACGCTGCAAGTCCCCCACATCAACAATTTTTTATATTGTATAAAATTACCTTTTATATGTATAAGATGCATATGAAACGTAAATGAATTTTGTGTTTAGCCCTATCTCCCAGATATGGCATTATGAATATGAAAATATTTAAAATATTCTAAATAATCTGAAACTTCTGGCAGGGAAGCTGCTTGTCTGGGAACCCCTGTGTGGAATTTTCCGTTGGAGGGAGCCCAGATCACGCTGGTGCCCCGCCTTAACTCACAGCCTTAGGGTCAAACACAGGGGACACTTGGCCTGGAATCAGTGTGTTATGCCGACTGATGTGACTGCTGCCACAGGTGCATGCAGAGGCCAGGGTCGGGATCCACAGGGCTGGTCCGACATCTAGACCAGGTTACACGGCCAAGATAGTGGCGTGGGTCCTCCTGGATCCAGGTGGGAGCCCTGGTGCCCCTGGTGCCTAAATATGGCCTTACTTCTCTTAAAAGTCAACGTGGTTTAATCACACATTTAATATACATTTAATAACTACTTCTATGATTAAAAGATCACGAAACAGCTTATCCTTCTCTCGGCTCCACCCGCCTTCCCCCCACAAAGGCAATCCATCTCAGCTCATTTCTTCTGGAACTCCCCATCCTGACCTTTCCCCCAGCACCAGGGATTGAACCCTTATAATTTCTTCTATTTCCAGAATAATACCGAGTCACATCCCCAGCCCTTTTTATGCTTTATTTTGAGACAGGGTCTTACTAAGTTGTTGAGTCTGTCCTTGAATTTTTCATTAATTAATTTATTTATTTTAAAGAGAGAGAGAGAGAGAGAGAGAGAGAGAGAGAGAGAGAGAGAAAATTTTTAATATTTATTTTTTTAGTTCTCGGCGGACACAACATCTTTGTTGGTATGTGGTGCTGAGGATCGAACTCGGGCCGCACGCATGCCAGGCGAGTGCACTACCGCTTGAGCCACATCCCCAGCCCCTGTCCTTGAATTTTAATCCCGCCTCAGCCTCCCGAGTTGCTGGGACGACAAGGGTGTCCCGCCATGCCCAGCTCCCACCATCATGTACAGTCCCGCTGATGTTCCTCTACATTATCTTATTGATCTGAAATATGCGGCAGGGGAAATGGAGAACTATGAAGAGGCTCTCCCTCCTGGACCTCCCTGTCTTCATGACTCACATATTATCCACATTTCCCACTGTCCTCTGTGCCTTCTTGTCCCCTGGTGGCTCTTTCACTGCGCACTGTTATTGACTTGTGGGTATGATCATTTTCGTCTCTTTGAGGATATTTTGTGAAGATTTCTTCTCTTTCCAGAGTGATTCCTGTGTCCTTCACATCTAGAGTCCTGTGTGTCTGTTTTACAGCTTTTCCCAGCTTTATGTCTCTGGGTGGCCCCTGTGATGCCCCTGTCCCAACCTGGAGTCCACCCTGTGCTCTTCCCTCCCCTTAAACGTGGGAAGGATGTGTGACCTGCTTCCAACCACCTGAACACACTTGTGAGGGTGATGGGAAGGTGTAAAGGTGACCAGGAGCGGCTGTGGGCAGTGAGCCCGGGGCCAGCTGGAGAACCCAGGAAGCCAGGTGCCTGCAGGGCTGGGCGGCCTCCGGGAGCAGCCTCAGGACACTGAAGCCTGCAGTGAGCAACACAAGGACCTGGATTCTGCTGGACACAGCCTGAGCTTGGAAGCCTGGTCTGTCTACTCTCACCAGTGGACACAGCCAGACAGACACCTCGCTCAGCCTGGCTCGGGCCCGGGCAGAGGACTCACTGAGCCACCCCGGCCACACTCACTATTGAGCAGTAAGAGCCACAGCAATGACATTTCTGACGTTACAAAAGAAAGAGCACGCCAGGCATTGGCAAGGAGGGAAGCAGCTGCCACTCACTCCCTGGTTTGGGGGAGAGTGAAATGACCAGCCACTCCAGGAAGCAGTTTCACCAAGTCCTAAAAGGTAGAGCACTGCAGCAGTAAGTTTCGCCATCACAGACAGATCAGAACATCCAAACTCCAAAACACCGACGGCACCAAAGGCTGGCGAGGCCGTGAGCAGCGAGGCGCCCACACTTTGCTGGTGGGAAAACACATGGCCTTGTCCCTCCGGAGGGAGAGCTCAGAGGTGCCCTGCCAACGGTGCGTCCTCTTAGCAGATCGTCCAGCTGTCTCAGCACTTGCTTGGCCTTTACCTGCAGGCCCGTGTCTTCAGCTTTGCTCATGATTGCTAAAGCTCGGACCCCCAAACGCCCCTCGGCAGGAGAGTGGGTAAGCTGTGGTAGATCCAGGCCATGGAAAGTCCTTCAGCACCAAATGAAATGAGCCATCGGGCCACGAAAAGACGGGGAGGAAACTCAAATGCACGTTCTCCCGTGGAAGAAAGCATTCTGGAAAACTACGTAGCTCGTGAGTCCAAGGACATGGTGCCCTGTGAGCGCCAAGGTCACGGGAAAAGGAAAAGCCAAGTGGTCGCCGGGCCAGGCAGCATGGAGCGTGGGTGAGTACGAAGGGTGTGACAGCGTCAGCTGTTCTGGGTGATACCGCAAGTGTGGTCCAGATCCCGGTGCCGTAGTCAGCCCCACAGAACCTTCAGCACCGAGAGCGACCCCGCCTGGAAGGCTCAGGGTGACATGGTGCGTCACTGTCGATGACGGGTCCTGCTCTGCTTGCTACCGTCCTGGATACTGACCATAGGGAAAGCCATGTGAGTGCGGGGTGGGGTGGTTGGGCGAGCTCTATTCTTTCTACTTAGATTTACTATGAACCAAAAACTATCTAATAACCAAATCTAATTTTTTTTTAAAAAGTTAAACATTTACATCTTTATGATCCAGCAGCTCCACTCCTGGGGTCACACAAAAGGCTGGACATAGAGGTCAGAGCAACTCTGACCTCGATGGCTAAACACTGCAGACCACCCAGGCACCCTCCAGCAGGTGACCAGGAGGCCAATGCAGGGCGTGATCGCTGTGTCATATTGAGTTTGGGTTTTTGTTTTCCTTCTTGCTTGAGACCCTACAAATTGGATGTCACAGTTGGCACTGTATGAGGTCTATCTGCCTCCTCACCATGGCCTCTGCTCACCATCTGTCTGGAAAAGTTCTCTTTCTTCTTGAAGAATGTATTTTACATTTCTTTCCATGGATCTGTTGGTGGTAAATGCTTTCTGTTTGTGTTCCTCTGATCATGTCTTTATTTCACCTGTTTCCCAGGCCATCATTGCTGGGTATAAAATAATAGGTTGACAGATGTTTCTCTCTGTACTTGGAAGATGCTATTGCATTTTCTTGGTTCCACTTTTATCTGCTTGTCCCCTTTTATTTATTTATTTTTTAAAAAACAAAGATACGATTTACAAAGAGTGAAATGTACACATATTACACCTTACAGTTGGATGGGTATAATAAAGAGCTTCTAGATTTTTCTACTTTCATATTTAATGATGGTTTTAAGCCCCAACACTCTCCCTTTCCTTCTGTTCCACATCTGGAAAAGCTGATAGGAAAGTCTCATGTTCTGTCCCTTGGCACCAGCAAGAGTCAAGCCACACAAGCCTGTGCCCCAGACACAGACCCTCACTCCTGTCTCAATACAGACATTTTATCAGACGACAGTGATCCCTGTGCTCCTCCCCAGGGAGTCTCTGTGTCCCCTCCAAGAGGTAGCCACTGCAATGGTTTAAATGTGCCCCTCCGAAGTTCACTCCTCCCCTATGGTGGGAGGCGGGGCCTAACGAGCGTGGGTAGCTCCAGAGGGCTCTGCTGGCAGGAATGGACTAATGCCATGCAGCGGGAGTGGGTGTGTTATGAGCGTGAGCTGGGCCCCCTCTTGCTGGCGCCCTCATGTCCTCTTGCTTGTCTGCCTTCTGCCATGGGATGACACCGCGTGGAAGCTCCCACCAGACGCTGGCCTCATGCTCTTGGACTTTCCAGCCTCCAGAACCAAGTGTACTGTTAGGTCAGCACCAGGGGGACCGAGACGGCACCGCCCCATTCTGCCGACTTCAGTGCCACACACAGTGGGCGTTCACAGCACGCTCTTTGGCTCCTGGCTTTTTCACTCAGGGCACCATCTTGGATACTCACCGTGTTGCAGGTGTGTGTGGCGTCCTGGTCACTTCAGGCTGCAGGAGCAGAAGGCCACAGTCCAGCGGCTTAAATAAAGGGATTTATTTCTCTTGGTTCTGAAACTAGTAGTCCCAGATCAAGGGGCCAACATAGCTGAGCCCTTGGTGAGGGCTCATCTGCACACACCATCTTCTCAGTGCGTCTTCAGGAGGGAAGATCAAGGGCACCCCTGGGGTCCCAGTGACCCCATGACCTCTAACCTCCACGGGCTGCTCCCCTAATACCCCTACATGGGGTGAGAGCTTCAACAGGCATCAACAGAGGAAGGGCACAGAATACCCAGTCCATAGCCAGTTGTCCCCTTCTTTTTATTTCTGACTGATATTTCCATTGTATGGATGTTTCCCAATGGCTTATTCATTTTTCTATTGCTCAAAATTGGGGTTGGTTCCAATTTTTGTCCAGTAGACCTCAACTAGAATGAAATATCCACATGGTTTTTCATTTTTTTTTCCAGTTTCTGTTTATTTTGGAAAACTACCCAAGAGTAGAATTACCAGGTCTTGAACAGGTAAATATTTAACTTTGTTTAAGAATCTGCCAAGGAGTTTTCCACAGTGCTCTTCTACAGTTTGACATTCCCACGAGCAGGGCAAGGGAGTTCCAATTGTTCTATGCCTTTGCCAACATTTGGAGCTGCCAGTCTGATGAAGTTGGCTAAGCTATGGATGTAGGACGGATGAGGCTGGACACCTGAGGAATTTTCAGGAAGCAGGTTTATTTAGGCTGCAGTGGTCCAGAGGGGATCATGCCTATAAATTTCTGGACCCCAGTTCTGGAAATTTTTCTAGGTGTGTACTCAGAAGGGTGGTTACACCACAGTGGGTGGGTGCAGAACAGTTACGTTTGTCCCAAATTCTTAGGTTAGACAGAGAGAGTAACTTTAGCACAGCAGGCTCTCTGGAGACAGAGGCTTCACACGTTGTGTCTGCAAAGCTGGCATTTACAAGAAAGAGGAAGCTTCAAACCACGTGAGCTCTCTGCAGATCTCCTATGAAATCCTGTTGGCGCTCTTTGTAAAGTCTTGCTGACAATAAGCTTCATCATGGTAAAGGTCTCTTTAATGGGGGTACCTGGTGGTGGTTGAATCAGTGTCAGCTAAAAGAATGTTCTTACTATTAAGTTAACTGATATGATAACATTAAAATTGACCTCACAAGGCTATTAATATTGGTACAGTGGTCCATTGTGGTGTTAATTTGAATTTCCACAATGGCTGAAGACCCTGAACAATTTTCATGTGTTTATTGACTATTTATACATCTTCCCAGGTGATTGGTCCATATCTTTATCGGGTCCTTTGTCTTTTTAAATTTTTTGTTGTTTCGTGTTATTATCAACTTGTGGCCATTTTTAAACATTCAGGATGTAAGTCCTTTGTCAGATGTTACAGAACAAACGTGTTACAAATATTTTCCCCCTGTCTCTGTGCTGTTTGTTAATTTTCCTCATGATTTTTAATTTGATGAAGTCTGGTGCTATTACACTGACGTCGATGATCCACTGTAAGTTGACTTTGGCAACTGGTTCAGGGAAGGGGCAACTAACTTTTTTTTTTGTCTCTGTGGGTATGTTTTTGTTCCAGCTTCATCTATGACCAACTTTTCTCTCTCTTTTGAAACACTTTGGTGACTTCATCAGAAACCAACTGACGAGATAAATGTGGGTCTATCCTGGGCCCCTCCTCTGCTCTTTCAGTCTATGTATCTATCCTTCAGCCAACACCACTCGGTGTTGATCACTGTAGCTTTAAGGGGAACCTGGAAATCAAGGAGTGTGGGTTCCCCGATTTTTTGTCTTCTCATTTTTGTGTTGTTTTTCTGGATCAATTGCATTTCCAAGTGAAGTTTAGAATCAATTTGAAAAATTTTCTAATAAAAGTCTTGCTGGGGTTTTGTTTCAGTTTGTATTTAATCTGTGGATGAATCTGGGGACACTGTGTACTATTGTTGCCCAAATGAATCTCAGGAGCTGCGACTGCTCCTGTTTAGACCTGCAGCTCCCCTCTCCGCGTTGATTTGTAGTTTTAGTGACGCTTTTATAAATGTTCATCAAATCCACCTCGGTGTCCCTGGCTTTGATGTCACTGCTGTACCCAACATCCTTAAAAGTTCTTTTGGCATTCATCTCTGCTAATAGATGGGAGAAAGCTGAGTTTTTCAATATTGAGTTTGCATACTGCCACCTTCCTAAACGCATCCGAGGTTCCAGGACCTTGGATTTCTAGGATTCTCCACCCACAGATGGCATGGCCTGTGACACAGCTCACGCCTCCTTCCTGTGCAAGCCGTCCCTGGCCTGTCCGTGGTGAAAGGCTGGTCGGGAGCTGGGCTCCTGACCTGAAGGGGAGGCCTGGGTTGGGATCTTCCCTTTGTTTTGGTGCTTTGAAGGGTCCCTGTGATGTGCCCGGACACAGGTTCTTTTTCACTTATCTTGTTTTAGGGTTACTCGCTTCCTGGGTCTAGGATTTGAGGTCTTTCAACTTTCCAGAGAATTCTCGGCCATTCTCCTCTTCAACATCAGAGGGTTGGTTCTCTCTGCTCTCCCCTCTGGGCTTCAGGGTAGCTCTTGTCAGACCTCCTCACTCCGTCGTCCTCCGTCGTCTCCTGCCGTCCGCCTCTTGGGCCTTTCTGGGCTGCATTCCAGGTAAGTTTTTGTTGATGTGATTAACCCTCTATGTTTATTATTCAGTGCTTTTACATTTTAACTTCTCATTCTGTCATAATTTCAGACGTAGGAGAACGCCACACCACAGCAGCCCTACCTACAACCCTCACCTGGGCTTGCTCAGATGCCCGGGGAAGCCTGTCCCGTAGCCCCGGGCACCATCAAAGCCAGGAGGTCACTGACACACCCTCAGACCTTGCTCCGAGTAGGCCAGGGTCCCTGGGTTCCTTGTCTGGTCCCTGGTTTGGAACAGTTCCTGGTCTCTCTGCAGGGAGCTGGTCTGTTATTTGGTAAAGGTCCTTCCTTCCGGTTTTCTGGTGTTCCTCGTGGTCAGTCCGTGCTTCTTGGCAGAAGTGCACAGAGACGCCAGCAGCCGTGGGCCACCCTGGTGCCTGCTCTAGGAGGCGCCCAGCAGCTGGGAGCGGGACTTCTGACTGGTTTCCTTGCAATAAAGGCCCAATTCCCACCCCTGCCCCGCCCTGTGCTGAATCACGTCTGTGGAGACTTGATGGCGCAAACATCCTGTTTCTTTCCGTCCTTTAATTTCAACATCCAGGGGATGATTCTTGCTTGAAAGAATGGTTACTGTGGGAGTGGTCAACGGGGAGTTTCCCCCCGTTTTCCTCATTGATCACCTGGGAATCTAGGGAAGAGCTTTTTGCTTTTCTGCGACAATTGAGTTCTAAAGTTCGATTATATCACTTTGATTTCTGGGTGATCCTTTCAATTCTTGGTGGAATCTTCATGATTTTTTTCTGGGAGGTGCAGAATCCTCAGCCTGTCTTTTTCTCATTGCAAAGGAAGCGAATGTTCGACTTCTGCGCATCTTCAGGGCCTGAAGCCTGTGCGGGCCCGAGCCTGCTGCCTGCCCATCCACTGGCTTCGGGGGGCGATGGGACTATTTTTTAACCGCGAACTGTTCAATTTTCTAGGAACTGAAATAGTTTGAAGCCTGAGTTGGATGAAGATGTAATGTCTAGAAAGGGCTTACTGTTTTCTTTCCACCCTCGGTCACTTGAAATTCAGCTCTCTTGCTGGAGGGTTGGGACCCCACAGGCAGTGAACGTGGGCTGTGGAGGTGAAGAATGCTCCCCAAGGGGTTTCCCCACCAGGCACCAGGCTCCGTAAGGGAGCCCCGAGGGCTGGGGCCCCTGCACAGGGGTGTACCCTGCAAGGCACAGTGGGGTGAAGGCTTCGAGACACCAGCTTCCTGCCCCTGCCTCCGGTGGTCCCCCCGCATGCCTCGGGGACCCGGTGCTGAACCTGTACCCAGCTCTGAGTTCTGTGCAGCTCCATGTTCACACGTGAGCAGAGACTTCCCACCCCATCCAGACAAGCACCTCCCACCACTAGGTTGGAGAGGCTGGGTGGCCTGGGTGACCCAGCAGGCTGTTGTGAACAGGTAGCAGGGCCAGACTGACCTGGCCACCTCTCTGTTGTGCTGGTAGCCATTAGGCTTGATGAGGAAAGGGGGTCAGTGACGTCACAGGGGCTCCCTCCCCAGGGCTGAATGGAGTGTCTAAGAAGCCCACCTTGCCCAAGGTGCACCCGCAGGACAGTGACCAGCTCCACTGGCTGTTCTCCATGGCTGGGGTCCCCCTCCCCTGGGTCCCCTGCTCACTCTCTCTCTTATCAGAGCAGGATCAGGATAGAGCCAGAGAGGGAGAGGCCCAGCCCCAGGGCCTGCCTGGAGGAATCCATCCTGGGGACTTGGCCACCCTGCCAGAGCAGCAGCTGTGGAATTCCCATCCCGCTCCCTCTACTGTGCCAGTCTGCTCTGCGGGGTCCACCATGAGCGCCATGTCCCCACCACTTCACAGGAACACTGTGAAGTGACCTGTTGGGAAGCAGGGCAGATCTGCCTGGAACTCCAAGTCACAGCTCAAATGCTGCTGAGTGTCCCGTCAGCCGGCCTGAGCCTTCCAGGCCCCAGAACATGCTGGAGCCCGAGGCCTGCTGGCTTCCTCTTGGGGCGCTGTCCCTGCAGGCCCTGGGCTGCCCCTGGCCCCAGTCCTGGCCCGCCCCGGGGAGGCCTTCTCTCCCGCCCGGACAGCACACAGGCCTGCTCCCTGCAGTTGCTGCTTTCGCTCCGCTCTGCCAGGCTTTTCTACCCGTCATTGGCATTTACAATGGGCTTGTGATCTCAGACTCTTTGGAACCTTCCAGTTCTATTCAAATCCAGGCAGACGGCTGTGCAAAGATCAGGCCAGCGAGGAAAGGTGTGTCTGCGCAGAAGTTCTGCTCACAGCCATTTACATCAAATCAGGAAGACTTCGGGGCACCAGTGGGCACCACCTCCCTGCTGGTGGCCAGGCCCAGGGCACCATGGTGCAGACCTGGGTGGGTGAGGGCGGAGGCCTGTCTCCTGGAGGGGCGGGACTCCCCCACTGGAGCCACCAAAGGTGGAGGACGCAGCTCAGCTAGAGGCTCAGCTAGATTTACCTCTTGGCTCATGGTGAGGTCCTGGGGCCCAGGCAGTGCCTGGCAGGGCAACGACTGTACCAGCAGCTCATGGACACTGGGCCCAAGCCTCTGCCACTCGTCATGTGTGGCTCAGCAAGTGAGGAGTACTCTCCCTCCATGGGGGACTCAGGGCAGGGCGGGCATCAGGCATTTATGAGCCCTGCTTGTGCCCTGAGGACCCGTCACACATGCCCACGTCTGTGGGTGACCGCCAGACTGGCCCTGTTGTCTGCCCAGGGAGGAGCGCGGCAGGAGTGAGTCGGTCCTCAAGCCAGACTTGCTGCCTTTGAGGTCCTGCGCTCGGTGGCTCTTCCATACCATGTTTCCTCTCCGGGGCTGACAACCAAGGCTGGGCAGACCCAGCCAAGACTCCAGTTCCCAGAGGTGGTCCTCAGGGCCTGCCTCCCTCCCTCCCTCCCGGCCTCTTAAACCCCTCAGCCTCAGGAAGCCACCTGCTCACCCTCCTCTTTTATTTTCATTTAGCCAGCTCTGGGGCCAGGAGAGGGCTCAGCTGACCTGATTCTCACTCAGTTGTGAAAGGTCACACCTCAGGACAGCACGGCTCTGAACACAGAGACCAGTCTCTTAAAGTGGCACTCAGATTATGGTTGGCAAGGCCAAAGCTTAATTCTGATTTTTTATTTTTATTTAATTTTGCTGGAGAAGCAGATGGAACCCCTACACCTCAACCACCGTTCCACCGCAGTCCTGTGGCAGGACAGACCTGCCTTGCCTCTGTGTGGCCAGTGGTGACCCCACAGCCCCCTGAGTTCTCCTGGGATCCTGGGAGAGGTTTCCCGCCCCTGAATGGGCTGCGTGGGAAACAGAAGGCAGTTCAGTTCCGGGCGGCTCCTGACTCCAGGGAACGGCTGGAGGCTCTGGATAATAAACAGCCTTCTAGGTGCCCCTGGGACCAGGTCAATCATCCAGGTGACTCAGCCAAAGCCGATCCCATTGAAGAAAAGGACACTCTTAGCTCCATGGTTAAGACTGGACCAGGGGCCAGCACTCAGTCTCCCCAGGACTCAGTGCCTACATCTCTAAGCGGGCGGTGGGAGGCGCCTCCCCTCTGGCCTGTTAGCTAACCTCACGGTTATCACCCACCGCAGGCTGGGGGTGGGAGACCTCCATCAGGCACAGCCACACCTGGCTCACCTGGCGGGAACAGGCGGATGGAGCAGGCGCCCGGCCAGGTTCCTGGAGGCAGCACCCAGATGTCAGCGGGCCCCAGAGGGGCTGTAAGGGTGTGGGGGCCATAAAGCCTGCACCTGGCCCGGCAGGGGGGAGGGAGGGCTTCACCAAGGAGGAAGGGGGTGTCCAGGTCCCTGGTGACCTCCACATGTGAGGCTGGGCGAGCCTGGCAGAGCCTGGGAGAGCCTGGGAGAGCCTGGGAGAGCCTGGGAGAGCCTGGGAGAGCCTGGCAGAGCCTGGTAGAGCCTGGCAGAGCCGGGGGGCCAGGCGTGGCCAGGCAGGGCCTGGTCCTACTCTAAGCCGCTACTGGGTCTCTGACAGTCCCAGTTCCTTCATCCCTCCCATGTCTTCATTCATTAAATCTAAAATCAATCTAAAATTGATATTTTCTCAATTGATCTTCATAGATGGTGATTTCTTTTATGACACTAATAAATTACTTCTCCCCTAAAGTTCAAACTCAGTAAGTGGCTTCCGGTGTGGAACATGTACAATTCAAACAGCTCTGAATTTCACAGTCCTTGAGGGGGTTCTGATGACAGGGAGCTCTGCCAGCTGATTTCACACGCAGCTCCTGGTGGGAGAAACTGGGAAGATGTGTGGACTTCCTGAAGGACTTCATAGATGTCACAGATAAGGATCCTTATTTTAGGACTTACAAAGTCTTGTCAGACAGAGAGCATTAGGTCTCAGAACTGATCGTTGAGTATGACTGTCAGGGATCCAGGGCAGGCTTGTGTGTGTGTGTGTTGGCGACTGAACCCAGGGGTGCTTAACCATTGAGCCACATCCACCCACCCCCTTTTTATTTTGAGACGGGGTCTAAGTTGCTTAGGGCCTCACTGAGTTGCTGAGGCTGACCTGGAACTTGTGATAACTCCTGCTTCAGCTTCCCAAGTTGCTGGGATTACAGGCATGAGCTACTGCACTTGGCTCCCGGGCAGCATTTTGGGGAGAGAAAGAGGATAAGAGGTCTGGGGTGTAGCTGAGTGGCAGAGGGCTGGCCTAGCGTGCACGAGGCCCCCGGTTCCAGCAGCACACACACACACACACACACACACACATAATAAATAAATAAATAGATAAATAAATAGATAAACAGGGCTGGTTTTCTGGTACGGCAGAATCGACAGGAGGGAACGGTCTGCATACCATGCGGGAGCACATTATGTGATCATGAAGGGCAGTTTGGGGGCAGCAGGGAATCCCAGAAACTTGTCATCCTGCTGTCAGGGGTGATAAATCGTTTGAGAGAAGGAGGGTTAGGGAAAGAAAAGGGGACAACCCCGAGGAGGTGTGTGCAGCATAAATATCCTCCGGAAGTTGCTTGAAAAGATCATCATAAAAAAAAAAAACATTAAAAAAAAAATCTGCTCACAAGGAAGTAACCAGGCCTCTGAGGAGCCACACTTGGCTCTAGCTCCCGGAACAAGTGACTCGCGGGCCCTGCTGGTCACCACTAGAAACCCAGTGTTTTGCTAAACAGGGTAGAGAAGCGCAGCAGGGCATTGTGGAGGGGCAAGTGTTTCCTACAACCTTGGGACAATTATTCAAGGTTGTTCAGGAAGAAACCGAGACTGGGGGAGTGAAGGTAACAGGGCTGTCCCCTGGTAAAGACCAGGTGGGGATACCCGCCCCCTGCAGGCACCACGACCTGCTGCGAGGACCCCCAGGGCAGGCCATCTGGATAAGCAAGCTGACCCTCCAGGAGTTTGAGGTGCAGGTGTGACCCTAACCCACTCTGGCCAGGCAATGGGAGGAGGCAGCAGGGGGTGCCCACCATCAGGGCAGGCCATTTGCAAGGTGCTGCCCCAACCCAGGAGACCCCCAAGGGGACCCACAGACACAGCTCCTTGCCTGGGATCGGCAGAACACGGGCATCCTTCACTAGCTAACTCTGGAACCTTCTGGACCCTGATCCGCTGGCTAGCTGTTGGCCTGTGGGAGGTGGAGGAGCTGGGCCACACCCAGGAGCCCGCGGCTCTGGAAACCTTCTCTTGTTCTATTGAGTGGGTGTTTGCTTTGTTAATTCAGTAAAGTTTTTTTTTTTTTTAGTTTATTTTGTTACTCACAGGCAAACCTTAAAGCTCTGCCCACAGTAAATTCTGGTTCGCGTGCAACACTTCACACAGATGCCACTGGCTGGGCGGCCCCAGCCATCACCGGGCACTGTGGTCCTGCTGTGTGCTGGCTCGTGGGCTCCCAGGCAGTGTGCCTAGAGCTATGGGGTAGGGAAGCCAGCGGCGAAGGCAATCCCGTCCCCGGGCCTCCTTTGTCCACACTGTTTTGGGGGCAATGATGGTGTGACAGGGTGAAGCCAATGCTGTCTTGGGTAGAGTTCCTTTCCTGCCCCAAGGACTGTGACCTTGATCCTGCCAGGCACCTCATGTAGGAAGGGTGTGTGTGCAGGAGGGAGCCTGGAGCCCAGTGCCCTCCTGAGAGGTCACAGGCAGTCGTGCCACATGCCTCTTAAGACCCACCCAGGCTGGGCCCATGATCTCCTCCCGCCAGCCACGAGGAAGTCGGGGCCTGGATCTTAGGCAGACTGTCCAGCTCTGTGGGCCCAGACAACCCACCTAAGGCAGGCACTCGGTGTGGGCAGCTGGCTTTTGGTGCCCCAAACATTTGAACCATGAATCCCTGAAGGTCCTGGTGAAGTGAGGGGCAGGGACCTGGGCAGACGCAGCAGGAGCCTGGGTGTCTGCCTGTGCGGTGGGTGCTGGAGCCTGAGGAAGCCACCCCGTAGAGCCTCAGTTTCCCCAGATGCAAAACGACGAGGCAAACCGGGGGACCTCCCAGGTCAGCGGAGCACAGTGTTCTCAGAGACCCTTCCCAGGCCCCCACAGCCCGCTCCTGGGGCCGCACCCTGCTGGCTGACCCCTGAGCACCTGCTGACGGCACAGGCTCTGCGCGTGGCTTTTCATGGTGAGAGCTGTCACCTGTTGCCATCAAGTCCCAGCGATATAGCACCCATCTCATAAAGTGTTCAGGACAGAAACAATAAATCCCATTTCTCCATTCTCGCAGCAGGCGCTCGGCTGTGTGGGGGATCTTAGGGCAGCACCAGTGACCTTGCCCTGGATGACGTCAGCCAGAAAGGGCACGGGACACATCTGGCTGATAGAGGAGGGAGCCTGCAGGAGGAAGTGCCCGCACTGGCAGCGGTTTCTGGGTGACCCCACATCTATGGTGGTTTCAGGGGCGGGGTTGAAGGTGCAGACTCCTGGCTCCTCCTCAGGCAGGCTGGACTCGGCCCTGTGACAGAGCCCTGGCTGCACCCAGAGCCAACACCTGCCTGCTAGGAAGTGGCACCGCCTCACCCTGCTTTCCTAGGAATCGACCTTTGCAACTCCTCTTCAAGACAGAAGTCCAGGCTCGGGTTGGTGGGCCAGACTCACCTGGCTTGTTTGTGTCAGGGTAGGGGGTCCGACACAGACCCTGACACTGAACATGGAAGTCCAGTGACCCAGAGGTCACAGGGCGTCCACGGAAGCCCTGTGCAGTCCTTGACTTCCAGCTAAGAATGGGCTGTCAGATCCCTTATAAGCCCAGGTACACCCAGGACGGGCTGGGTTTCCCCACGGCACTCTCAAGGAAGTAACCCCATCAAACACTGAACTGATTCGTCCAAAGTCCCCCAAAGTTGAGATAAGATTTCCAGTCACTGGCACCTCCAATCAGCTGACAGATCCCAATGTGAAATGCAGAAATAGAAATATCAGTAAGTACAACAGAAAAAGAAATATAAATAAGAGATTCTTTAAGTGACTGACAAACTCTCTTGATATTTCCAATTTGTTCAAAAATCCTTTGATTGACGTGTGAATTCGTTATCTAAGAAAACTGTGAAAAGGAGCCCATGGGCACCTACCTTCTGTAGGACTAAGCAGGCCGCTCTCTCTAGGAGGGCTTCAGAAGAGCTCACCAATCCACCGCTTCCTCCTTCTGTTTATTTCTTCTGATATCCTTCGTCCACAGAACCCCAAATCAAGGGTTCCCAAACTTGGTGGCTGCTGGAGAGATACAACCCCACTGTGAGCAAGGCCTCGTCCCCCGCCCGTTCCGGTGGGACCCTTGGAAGTGGCTCTGATAAAGAATCGGCAGCAAGGCGGTAGGTCCACAGTATGAGCAGAATCCGGTCCCCAAATGGGCCTTTCTCCCACAAATAAATGCAAAGTACTTCAAAAATGAACAAGAAAGATTCACTTGGTGTGGAATCATCGTAGGGAAATCGATTGTTCCAAACTGTCTCATTCCAAGCAATAGACTTGTGGCACAGATCCCCTGCCCCACCAGCCCCGATAAAGTTAATGCTATGACCTGATGCAGCTGATGGAGTTGGGCACCTTGGTGACCCCTTTGTACACAGTTCTCTTCTTCTGGGGGAAACTAGGTGGAACAGTGATTTCGGCTCTAGCTGAACAGTGGAATAATGAGATTAAAAAAAAGTGAAGTCTGCTCCGGGTAAGGCCTGAGCATTGGAAACTTTTGAACATTTTTTAGTATTAATGGACCACCGATCTTCACCAAAAGGCTGTGTTTAGGTAAACTCCTCTGTCTTCTCAGGTCTGAGGCCTTTATTTTGGTTGTTTATAGAGATCTGGATTGAAAGTCGTTTTCCTGCACCTTTGAGGTTCAGCCTTGCCATCTCCATTCCTCCTGTTGAGAGGTCAGCTCTTCATTGTGAAAGGTGTCTATCTTTTCTCTCCGAGAGTCTTCAGATTCTCTCTTTGGCCTTGGTGTTCTGCATTTCTAATGCAGTGTGTCTACTTTTATCTATCTTTCATGATCCTCAGTGTTATCTTTCTCTTCAAAAAATCATGTCATCCTTCAGTTTTGGAAAATTCCCAGACATTATAATTTGGAAATTCCTGCCACCATTTCCCATACTCTCTTATTCAGAAACTCTTATTAAATGTGTGTTGGAGTGTCTTATTTTACTCTCCATATTATTTCAGATTCTCTTATAGTTTTTATTTCTTTATCCTGTGAGCATTAACTCCTTGGGACAATATTCTATTTCACTAATTCTTTCTTCACCTGTGTCTAGTTTAGGGTTTATCCTGTTTGCTAAGTTCTTTGACTTGATCTCATAGTTTCGTGTTTCCAGAATCTCCAAATCAGTCATTTTGATCATACATTTCTTGATTTTTGGCTGCTTGAATTGTTTCATAGCATCCTCTTGTGTTTTTATCCCTATTATTATCCCTTTCTCTGTCTGTTTGAAGATCACATATGAACAAACAAGTCCTCTGATGTTGATTATGTCGTTTAGGTTTCCTTAGGAGCATTCTCTAATTTGTTTTGCTGCAGTCTGGCTGGGCACAAATCACGAGCCACTCAAGCAGGAACAAACTTTAATCCTGAACTCCACCAGCACACTCCACACACGCTCCCCGGGAACTCTCCCGAACGTCACCCACGCGGCTCCTCCAGGAACACCACACACCAACCAAACTCCCTCCAGCGGAACTTCACCAACCAACGCGAACTCTCCAGGAATCCCCGTGAGAGCTCAACGGAACTCCATGGGAACTCCGCGAGAACTCAAAAGTACTGGCAAAATGCTAGGCGCCATCCCAACTCGGCTGTGGCTCTCAACATTGTTTCATTTATTATGAATTATTTCCAGGTGTTTCTGTTTCTCCTGGGTTTGGAGATGCTGTTTTGAGAGCCCACTTAGCTCTCTTCTGCCTTTGCTCACCCTGTGACTGACAGCCGTGTTCCCCCAGGGTCAGATGAGCAGCCCTAGTCACAGCAGTCAGACTTCATCCAAGGCCCTGCTCCTGACTTCCTAGGTCTCCCGAGGAAGACTGTCCTCGCAGCTCCAGGCTCCTGGCACCTGGGCACATTAGTGCCCCCTTCTCCTTGGGAGTGTGATCCTGGTGGCAAGGCCCATTTCTAGACTTGGAGAACCATAGTCTTGTAGCGTCCACCCCTTCTGTGAGCTTCCATTACATTTCTAGACCATAACATTTTAAAAAATACATTTTTACTTGTAGATGGACACAGTGCCTTTATTTTATTTATTTTTGTGTGGTGCTGAGGATTGAACCCAGGGCCTCACGCATGTTAGGCAAGCGCTCTGCCACTGAGCCACGGCCCCAGCCCTAGACCAAAACATTTTTAAGAATAGCTTTGTACATACAATATTTTGCCTATCTATGTGGGGAACTTTTGAATGCAAGAGCAGAGAAGGCAATTGAAGAGACTTTGAAACGAGGGCATTTTCTGTGCTAAGCACCTTCATGTCCAGCATGTGTGGTCTGGTTGTCCTACGCCGGGCTGGAGGCTTCCCCCAGCCCCTCTGGTCTCCCTCGGCCCCCTGGTCTCCCCCTGCCCCTCTGCGCTGTCTTCCCTGCCTGTGCAGACTGTGGGTTCCCCCTGCCCCTCCTGCAGGGCCTGCTGTGCAAGGCTGGCTCCTCTCAGAGGTCCTACCCTTTCATAAAGCAGGGGCCCCTCTCTCTGCGCCCCCACCGGGCCTCCCTTGGTGCTTCATTGGCCTTCACTGGTCCCAGGTCTGTTTCTGAGCCAGGGCTCTAAGCATATACTGAGCGTTGATTCGCTCAGCCCTGGAAATTCTGGCCAGGCCCTGCCGAGGAGGCTGGGAATTCCATGTTGGTTAGATTCTCTGAGATCCATCCTCCAGCCCCAGGGCTGCTGCTGCACCACGTGCCCAGGAGTCCCCCGCCCTTCTGCCAGGATGGGGAGGAAGGATGGCGAGGGGGAACCATGGTCACACTTCTGTGATGATGCCCTGGGCTGTGCTGCGTGGAGGTCGGAATTTCACGGCTCGGAAGACACTTGCTATTGGGAGCAGGGGCTCCTAAAACGGTCAGAAATCCCCCAATCCAAGGCTGCTGCCAAGACAAAGCTTCCCCTCAGGTCCTCGCCTTAAGTGGAAAAGTGCAAGGTGGGGCCTGGCCCACAAGGACAGCCACGTGGAGAGGGAGGCAGCTGGCCCAGGACCCAAATGACCACATCAGAAGTCCACTGTTGGGCTGGAGCTGCTCCTGAGGGGCCACGACAGGTGTCCAGTACCACGCTCCGGCCTTCTGTGGATCTCTTTTTGGAGTCGGTCTTCACTTCAAATACATCATTTCTGTCCTTGTCTCCAGGAGAAGAGGAATGAGAAGCTACCCGGGCCATTTCGGGTCCCCCTGTGTGGCCACGAGAGGGTGGCTGCACAGCTCCGCCAGCCTGCAGCAGTTCCTCACCTCCTCTCCTTGGCTCCCTTCCCTGCGGCCCCCACTTCCCCGCAGCACCCCGAAGCTCCCTCTCTCCCTGAGTGAATCCCGACTTCCAGAGAGAATTGTTGAAATGTAACAAAGTGTGACAGGCCTGTCTGTGTGGAAGTGTGTGTGCACACGTGTGCATTTTAACCCACGTGTACAGATGTGCATCTCCACCCGCAGGCACCTGTGTGCACATATGAGGTCATGAGGAGGCGTGTGTGTGTGTGTGTGTGTGTGTGTGTGTGAGTCCCTGTGCGTTTGTCTCCTGAGCTCCTAGAACCAGAGTAGGAGAGAAAGTGGAGATGAAGCCAGGGACGGTGGCACACGCCTGTCATCCCAGCGCTCGGGAGGCTGAGGCAGGAGGATCGGGAGTTCAAAGCCAGCCTCAGCAATGGCAAGGTACTAGGCAACTCAGAGAGACCCTGTCTCTAAATAAAATACAAGATAGGGCTGGGGGGTGAGGCTCAGGGTCGAGTGCCCCTGAGTTCAATCCCCAGTAACCACCCTCCCCCAAAAAGAAAGAAAGTGGAGATGAACAAGTCATCTGTTTTGCCCCCAGGACTAGACGCCTATCGTTCAGGTTCACATGAAGTATCTCAGGCTGTAAGAGGCTCTTGCACTGAACTTCTTAATCCAATGTTTTATCATGAAATAGACACCAATTGCTTCCCACCAAGAAACTGTTTCCTTTTCCAGGAAGCACAACTGCCTGGAATGCCCTGTTCAGAGCAGCCGCCTGCGGGAACCCTGACCGACAGGGGAGAAGAGGACATGTGCACCACAGAGGGAGTCAGCCCAGAAGGGACTGTCTCAGGTCCAGAGGAAGAGAGGGTCTAGGAACAAGCCTTTAAGGACCACCTGAGAAGCCATGGTACATTCACCTTCAAAAAGAATGACCTTAAGTCCTTTGGGTCTAGATTGAGGAGTGGGATAACTGGGCCAAGTGGTGGTTCCATCCCAGTTTTCTGAGGACTCTCCAGACTGCTTTCCGGAGGGGTTGCACCTGTCTGCAGTCCCACCAGCAGTGTATGGGTGTGCCTTTTCCTCGCCAACGTTTACTGTTGCCTGTATTCTTGATGACTGCCATTCTGACAGGAGTGAGATGAAATCTTAGAGTAGTTTTGATTTGCATTTCTCTAATAGTTAGAGATATCAAACACTTTTTCATGTATTTGTAGATCGCTTGTATTTCTTCTTCTGTGAAGTGTGTGTTCAGTTCCTTAGCCCATTCATTGACTGGGTTATTTGGGTTTTTTTTTTTTTGGTGTAAGTTTTTGAGGTTTTTTTTTATATATCCTAGAGGTTAATGCTTTATTGAAAGTGCAGGTGGTAAAGATTTTTCTCCCAATCTGTAAGATGCAGCCACATCAATGTTTATAGCAGCTCAATTTACAATAGCTAAACTATGGAGCCAACCTAGGCATACTTCAATAGATGAATGGATAAGGAAAATGTGCTATTCAATGAAATATTACTTGCTTTAAAGAAGAATGAAATATGGCATTTGCCAGTAAATGGATGGAGTTGGAGAACATCATACTAGGCAAAATAAGCCAGTCCTAAAAAACCAAAGGTCAAATGTGTTTTCTAAAATGCAGAAGCTAATTCACAATAAGGTGTGTGTGTAGGGGGCCGCTAGAGAAGAATAGAGCTAACTTGGGTAGAGGGAAGTGAAGGGAGGGGAGGGGAGGTGGTGATAGGAAAGACAGTAGAACGAAACAGACATTATCACTGTATGTATATATGTGACGGCAGGACCAATGTGATTCTGCAACCTGCACACTCAGAAAAATGAGAAATCGGGGCTGGGGATGTGGCTCAAGCGGCAGCGCGCTCGCCTGGCATGAGTGTGGCCCGGGTTCGATCCTCAGCACCACATACCAACAAAGATGTTGTGTCCACCGAGAACTAAAAAAATCAATATTAAAAACTCTCTCTCTCTCTCTCTCTCTCTCTCTCTCTCTCTCTCTCTCTCTCTCTCTCCTCTCTCACTCTCTCTTTAAAAAAAAAGTTTAAAAAAAAAAAGAAAAATGAGAAATCATATCTCACCTATGTATGGTATATCAAAGTGCATGAATGCATTCTACTGTCATGGATAACTAATTAAAACAAATTTAATTTTTTTAATGAAAAAGAAACACTATTCTGATGTTATGTAATTCATTCTCCAGGAAAATGTTCCCAGAGACAGTGCCCTCCCAGAGGGGAGGGGGGAGGAATCAGAGGCCCATCCCACATCCTCGGGAGGCCATTTGCTCAAAAGCAGGGTCTGCAGTGACCAGGAGGCTGTGACATGAAGCAGGAAGGGGTCCCACCACAAAGGCTTCCTCAGTGGGAGAGTGGGAGGCAAGACAGGAACTTGGGATTTATAGACAACACCTGATTTTTTTAAATGTATACAACAAAATTAATACATTTTATAAACAACATTTTAAACAATTATCTGACCATTTAAGCTGCATCACTGATTCTTTATAGTGGATTTTCTCATGTGAAAATGTCTTTAGTGGACAGCGTCACCTGTATTCAGGGACACGAGGTGGCTTCACGGCCAGGCGGGAGACACCCTGGGCTCTGGGAGGGTTGCAGCTCTCAGTGCACTGGCAGCTTGCTGACTTTACCAGGGAAGAGCCAACGCTAGCCGTCATTTACCTCACAGGCTGCACGTGGGCAGCCACTGATTTGTACAAAATCAACATAACCGCGTCTCTTCTTCAGCTGAGAATCAAAAAAAAAAAGGCTGATTCTTTCTGTCCCTTCGCTCCCCCTGCTTCCCAGGGACCCTCCTTGGAGCATTCTCGCAATGGACAGGCCAGTGGCTGGGGGGGGGGACTTTGCCACCTCTGCAGAAGGGGCTGGAGGAGGGCTGTGCCCAGGAGAAGCCAGACGAGGACACCTGGGGGACGTACGTACTCGGCAGCAGGACCCATCTCGTTTGCTCTCAGGCCACCAGTCTGCACGGTGACAGGCACAAAGCAAAGCCTGCCCCTTGGTGCAGGGGGACCTCCACGGGGCTCCCCAGGGCCTCCTCTGGGCTCCCCCAGAGACTCTGAAGCTGAGTCCCCCAGGGCCTGAGCCCTCCCTGAGGATTTGGACCTAGGATGTAAGTGGCCCAGGCTGTCACCAGGGCCGAGGACCTCTGCTTCAGGGTCACTGGAGCCCCTCATTTCCGAGGACGGGGAGGAAGGCGGGTGCTAAGCTGGGGAGTGGAGAGGCTGCCAGTGCTCCCGCTGCTCGCTGGCCACAGCTGGGGCTGGCCTGGTCCTGCTGCTCTGCCTTGACTGGGTGCTGCCCCTGTGCACCTGACTTGATGAGACCACACAGCCAAGCTCCCCCAGCAAACGCCACCTTTTAGACACGCCTCCCACCCACTCCTGGGACAGTGGTGTTTTTATTTGTGGAAACTCCAAAGTGTTACAGGAAGAGCAGGTGGCCCCTTGGACTTTGAAGCGATTTCTTTCTTCAGAGCTAAGGACCAGACCTAGGACCTCACCCATGCGAGGCCAGGGCTCCACCAAGCTGATATCTGTTTTGTTGGTTGGTCTTGGTAGAACTGGGTACTAGGGACTGAATTCAGGACCTCAAGCACGCTAGGCTGGTGCTCTGCTACTGGGCTGTCCCCAGCCCTTAGAGGCTGATGTTGAAATACTCCTATCATACAACTAATCAGGCACATATGGAATCCAGCATCGTTTGAAAATTAACATTTCAATATTTTTTTTTTTCTTCCTGGTGCTGGGGATTGAACCCAGGGCCTTGTACATGGGAGGCAAACCCTCTACCAACTGAGCCACATCCCCTGCCTGAATATTAACATTTTAAACAAAAACTTCCTCACCTTTAAAATGTACCCAGCAGCTCTCCAGCTCTGGCTCTACGGGAAACAGGCAGCCGCGTCTTCTCTGACCGTCAGAAAGTTCCTGAAGGCGCTCTGCTTTCCTGTGCCCTGTCAGTTCCACCTGAGCCCGATGTGCTGGCGCTCCTTGACTTGGGATGGGTCACGTCCTGATGCACTGTCACACGCTGAAGACACAGGGAGCTGAAAGTCATCCGGCCCCCACCGCTGCACGCCCTGCTCTGGCCTCTCGGCACCCCACAGCACTGGAGGTGCCCCTCGCCATCACGGCTGCTGGGTGCCGCCACCCGGGGCTGCCCGGCTTCATAAGAGCACCGTGCTGCATGTTGCCAGGCCAGGAGAAGGTCCAGACCCATCTCCAGGGCAGGTTCCCACTCACGGGCATGGTTTCGCAATATCGTAAAACTGTGATTTGACCTTCTAAGTCGGGGCCACCTGATTAAATATGACCATGATTAATTTGACCCAAAGGTCAAGAAATCCTCCTACCTTCTGTGTTCTGTTCAGTGGCCCTGCGACTCACTGGTGCACCATGGCTTATCTAGGAGGAGGCCACACAGTCCCATTCTTTGTCCCCACAGAGGAGTCCCAACAGAAGCCTCCATGTCAGACCTGGGTTAAGCTTCTCACCCCCACCCCTCGGGTCCAAGCCTTCTCTGGTCACCCTCCCTCCCTCTCACCCCCTAGAGAGGGGAGGTGAGCCCAAGGCTGAGCCGGGCAGATGACCAGCCATTCTCTACCACAGGCCAGTTTTATGGTCCATCTCTCAAGCCCTCGGCCTCTTGAAGCTGGGTCTCTGTGTCCTTTACTCCAAGTCCTCTCTCAGCACTGGTTGCACCACCCAGAGCTTGGACTGCTTCCCCCCCCCCATGTGAGGGTCTGACCCTTGCATTTCTGTGCTGCTCCGTTGGTCTTCTCAGTGCAGGTCGACACTCTTACAGTTTCCATTTATCTATTTTAAGTCCCAGTATCTCTGAGGACAAGTTTTCCCTTTGTTCTTGCTCTTTAAAGTTATTGAACTTCTGTTCATAAGAAATTCATGATCAACTTGGCAAGATTCTTAGAAAGTGCCTAGGAGTTTTGCACAGAACGGCTCTGCATTTAGAGACACCTGGGAAGAGCAGAATCGGCATTATGATGCGAGCCTTCCTGTGTGTGAGCTCGGCAGGTCTGCTCGGCCAGATGAACACTACGCTTTTCAATTCTCTTGCACATTTCTTGTTAGATGATGGACGTGGTAATTTTGCTGTGGTTATCGGGGATCTTCTTTTTGGCTATGGGTTCGCGGCTGATTGGTCGAGTATACCAACCCTCTTGGTGGTGCTACCTGTTCCTACACCCTCTGCTGTTTCCAGGGGACAGTCGCATCAGCTGCATGCGATGGCAGTGTTTCACCGTCCCTTCTCCCTCCCCTCCCTCCCTCCCTCCCTCCCTCCCTTCTTATTATCTGACCGGCTAGAACCCCTAGCACAACATTGGCAAGAAGTTCTGTTTGAGGACATCTATTAAGATGCCTTATAAAACTTAGGGTGGTTTATAAAACATCAAATTCACTTTTGAATTCCTGGGAGAGATCTTATTTGGTCTTGCGTTTTAAGAGATACTCCTGGATGTGCTTTGCTAATGTTTTACGTAATGTTTCTGCATCCAAGTTCATATCTGAGGTTGGTATTTAATCTTCTTTCCCCACATGACTTCACCTGGCTTTGGTCTTCAGACTCCAAACGCTTCAACTCTCTTTTCTAGTCTATGTAATTTTTGTATGAGGTGAAGATTCTTTGAGATTTTGATGATGACTGCTTTGAATCGGGGCTTGGTATCCTTTTAGGATACGAGAAGCTATTGGATCTCAGATTAGTTTTTTTAGTGGTTACTGACTTATTTGGGGGTCTTCCTTTCTTCCTGAGTCAGTTCTAGAGGTCTGTATTTTTCTAGACGTGTTCTTTTCATACAAGTTGTAAAGTGAACAAACGTAAATTTAAGCAGACTTTGTACAAAGGTGACGCGTTTTGTCATGATGTTTACTTTCTTCTGGTCACTCTGTTCCCATGTGGTAAGTTCCTGTCTGGCCTCTTCTGTCCTTGGTCAGTCTTGATGGAAAACCATCTATTTCACTGGCTTTTGATTTTAAAAAGCGGTTTTATTGTTTTGTGGGTTTCTGCTACACTCCAGCTTTTTGCAAGGTGTTCTGGTAGCTGCTTCAGGGCTTCTGGCATGGCACACTATATCTGCTGGAAGTGGACCGTGGTCAGTCTCAGTGGTGCTGTGTGTATACTTCAAAAGAGGACGGTCCATTTCGATTGCTCTCCTGTGCTTATGTGCCGCTCTTCATTTCAGCTCATGTCTTTTTCTTTAAGCTCCATGGGTCTGATCTTAACCTTTTCCACCAGCTTTGCTGTGGTTGATGCATGTGCACACATCTACACACGCACACACACGTGCACACACACACGTGCACACATACACATGTGCACACACACATACGTGCACACACGCACACACACCCCGCTGCCCACTTGTGCTGTCCTGTAAACACATGCAGCTGGATTCCGTTTGCTCTCCAGTCTGGTCATTCTCATCTTCTCTATGTGACTTGCACTTTTCTGGCTGCTGATGACCTGAGACTTTTTTCCAGCTGGCTCCCTGCTCTGGTGGAGCCCTTCTGCCTTCCCCTCCCCTCCTCTTTTCTGCCTTCCCTTGCAGAGAGGACCTTTCCTGAGCTCCCCTTGCCCGCCTGCTGGCCTGCAGCTGCGGTGCTCCTGTTTGCTGAGTGACAGTCCTTTCCCTCAAGTGACCTTCACTGTGCACTTTCTTGACAACAGGAGGACATCTGCACTTCGCTGCTCCTCCAGGGCCTGAGGCTCTTAAGCCAGCCCTGGTCACCTCCCTGTAGTCACTAGAGTCTTGGTTTTAGCCACATAAGAAACCTGTTTTGCACGCTTCTTCTTCTTCTTCTTCATTTTTTTTCCCCCCATCTATTGCTGCTGCTAACAAACTACCATGGATGGGACGAATGGGGTGGGTTGGGCCTCACCAAGAGAGGCCCTTGCATGCTGGAGGCAGCAGTCAGACATGAGCCTCTGGGAGAGACTAGTGTCACAGGCTGTGTCCTTTCCAGCTCCCGCAGGGTCTGCTTCCTGCCCTTTCCAGCCTTCAGGAGCCGCTGCCCCTTGGCTCCAGCTCCCTCCCCATCTCTGACTTCCTGCCTCCTCTGGCTTCTGACCCTGGAAGGGATTGGATCACCCTCATTGAACCTCAATCTGTCCTTTAAAGCCCTGTCCCCAATTACAGTCACATACTGGGTACTGGGGTTGGGGCTCCAAGCTGTGACCTGGGGACACATTCAGCCCATAGCACCCTTTAGCCAGTTTCCCCCATCCTCTCTGCTGTCCCAAGGCTCCCTCCAGGGTCCCTTTCCCCAGCGTCATTCCTTTGGTGAACTCGTCCAAGCTCACTTTGAGATCAGTGTCCCTTCCTGCACAGGCCCACGATGCCCACACTTCTCCCTCCGACCTCTCCCCAACCTCGGATGTGGGTATCGAGCTGCCCCCGGTCCCTCTGCTTGGGTAGCTCACAGGCGGCACAGACTTCACACGTCCAAGTCTGAGCAGCTCAGCTCTTGCTCATCTCGGTTGGTGGCTACTCCGTCCCTCCAACTGCTCAGGCCCGAGACCCATAAACACCTGCATGCTATCTTGTCTCCGCATCTCCCGCCCTGGTCCCTTTCCTCTGCTCTCTGATCTTTATTTATTTACTTCTTGCTTTTGTAAAATTTAGTGCATCGTGATGTGCACTAAGGGGAGATGCACTGGGTACATTCACATATGATGTAAACAGGATTCGTCCTACCGTCCCTCCTTTTCCATCTCCTTCCCCTCAATCCTCAGTTCATCAGCTGCCTTGCCTTGGCTGATGGGAAGGGCCTGAGGGGACAATACCCAAGGCAGCAGCCTCCCTCATCCTGGCCCCCGTGCCCATCCTGGGCTGGTGGCTTTGCATTTTGCTCTGGGTATCTGGCTTAGTGCTTTCTTCTCCCTTCGAAGTACGGTCAGATCTATATTTCATGTGACCATTGGCACAAAGCAGTGAGGTAGGAGAGGCGGGTCACCAAGTCCCCGTTTTCCAGCTGGGATGGAGACCAGGCACCCTGTTGCTGGCAGACGGCTGCTCCGCTGGAAGCAGGGTGCGAGGGGCTTGGAACCAGATCTGGACACACAGGGCCACTGGTGTGGCAGTCAACATTTCCAGTGGCCGCCAAGATGTGCCTCAGGAAACATTCTCTCCTCCAGGCCCAGGGCAGCGTGTCCGGTCCAACTGGAAAAACCGGTGCCGCGAGGCTCTAGGTGACCACAGGGTGAGGAGGGAAGAGGAGAAGTGCTTCCCCATGCAGGTACTGGGAAAACCACGTCACCCAGGTGCACACCGTCCCACCACGTTCCCCAGGTGGAATGCAAGGGGGGCAGCGGGCCTGCCCGACATTGGGGGTGCACTGTGCGGGGGCTCCAGCAGGAGGGCAGGGCTCACTCTCCTCTCTGACCTTCCCCTCCAGAGGCCAGATTCCTGGCAGCTCTCTGACTTCACCTCTTAGCACAACTCCCGGGGCCAGCCCAGCCCTATCAGGACGGGCAGGCAGCACTCTCTTCCTGACACCCTACCCTGGCCCTACTTCCTGGGAGTCCTGGAAACAGCTGGAAGTGGGGTCCTCTGGGTGTGGGTGGGTGGCTGGAGGGTCTGGCAGCACCAGCTTTTGGGGCCAGCTAAGGAGGGCAGCCTGGTCCACACAGTCTCCCTGGCCATCTGGGTGCCCAGCTGACCATGCTGAAGGGGGCCCAGGGACAGGGACTCAGCACCCTCCCCTCTCCTGAATCCTGGCCCAGCCCGGCCACCACACAGCCCTGCACAGCATGCTTGGGCTCAGCCTCAGGTGCATGGCAACGAAGCTGCCCCTCGCTCCAGTGCTGTCCCAGGCTAACAAGGAGATGCTTCTCGGAGCAGCGAGTCCCTGGCACAGCCTCTGAACCATGTAAGAACCGGAGCACCATGCTTCACCTGAGGAATCATCAAGACTCCTTACTCCAGCTGGTGTCATGACTTACTCTTTTTGAGACTGTCGATCATAAACTCTGCCTTCTAGTGGGTGTTCCCTGTTGCTTTCACCGTCCCTCACACCCTGCTGTTGGACAGGAGCCAGCGAGGCCTGGCGGAACCCTCAGCCTCCAGACCCTTCCCTGATGACCGCGGCTCCCTGAGCACCGTCCTGGGGCTGTGGAAGTGGAGCCTGCGGCCTCATGTGCCTCTCCCTGAACCCTGGGAGCCGGTTCCATGCAGGGTCCAGTGCAGGGTCCAGCTCTCTCCATTGTCCACGCTCTGGGTGGGATGGTGAGTCTGACAGCCACAAGCACCCAGCAGAAGGTCCAGAACAGCCACGGCTCCTTTCCCCAGGACCCCCGCATGGGGATCCCCCAGGCTCCTTGCGCTCCCTCCCGTGGGGGTGACGGCCAGCTGCCCCACGGCTGCTCTTCAAGTGCAGACAGCCCTTCTCCCACCTCCACTTTTGGGCTGAGCTGGGAAGGATTTTGGTGGCCATGGGCTTGTCTCGCTCCTGCCACCTGAGGCCAGCACAGCGCTGCCCTTTACCCTCCGGGGCCTCCTCTTTGGATAATCCTGCAGGGACAGACACCACTCATCCATATCCTGGATGAGGCAACCGAGGCTTGGAGGATTCAACAACTTCTAGAAGGACAGTGCCAGGGCCGCACCTGCTCTCTGGCTCGAAAGTCAGGGTTTCAGCTGGCCCTGGGCTTTGTTCCTGAAAGGATTCTGGTCCTGTCCCTCCTGCGCATCCTGACCTCTGCCTGTCACCTCCACCATGCTCAGCAGCCCCCTTCAGCTGGCCACGATGGTCCTCCAGGCCATCTGCCACCTCGCCCAGGCGAGGCCTCCAGGTGTCCTGCTCTGCTTCCAGAGGCCGGTGTGCAGCATCTGAAAGGAAGAGTCCACTGGCTTTCCCTACGACTCCAAGCGCAAGGCCCAGGAGGACCTGTGGGTGTGGATTCTGGACTCTCAGGTCCCTCCCTGAGGGACTGTGGACAGCAGGCTGGCGGGAGCGGGGGCTTCGTGCCTTGGAACTCAAACTCAGCAGCACAGCGTCGGTGTAAGCCCAAGTGGCCGAGCACACAGCCTGAGGGTCTCTTGGTTTTCTGATGAGCTTTAACTGAATAAGAGAAATCCCAGAATTCAGCAAGTTCCTGGAGCAGTACAAGAACAGAGAGCCGTCAAGCAGGGGCTCAGTGACAGGGACAGGCTCTGGGCTCTTCTGCAGTGAAAGATCCTCGTCTTTGTGCTGATGGTGGAGAAAGTCCGGGGCAATGGCCCTCGTCCTCCCGGCTCTCTCAGGTGGTCAGTGTGGAAGCTCTGGGGAGGCACTCCACGTGTGGCAATACTCGCTCATTTGACGGACCTCCCGCGGTCCACCCCTTCTCGCTGCCGCCTGGTCCCGCGGCTCTCTTCCTGGGCTCCTGTGCACCTGGATGTTTTAGATTTGTGTCTTTTTCCCTCCCTTCCCCTAGGCAGATGGGAGCGGGCCTGGGCTTCGTCCCCTGGTGGGGTGTGGGCTGGGGTGGCAGATGGGAGAGTGACCAGCTCTCTCTTCCCTGCCTGCCCAGGCAGAGGGTCTTGTGCAGAAGGGCAGGCCCTGGTTGCTGGTTGGTGGCCTGGGCTTCCCCGCGTCTGCTGTGCGTGGGTTCCTCGTGGCTGGTGACATCCACCTCCCCTGGAGGGGACCAGCTCTTCCATGTCACTCACTTCCCTCCAGACCCCCACCCCAACACGCCTGGGAGTAAAGGGGTCCTGAGCTCCACTCCTGAGCGTCCTTCCCAAGAGACCTCTCAGGGCCACCTGCAGCGGCGTGCTGCTTCTAGGGGTCACCGCCTGGAGACGCTGGGTTATTTCCGCAGGTTTTCACCATTTCCTGAGTGCAGGTTCAGTGCCATCCCAGGCCCCTGCTATCCCCACCGTCTCTGGGCCCACTTCTTTGCCCCCGCCCCCCGCCTGCACAGGTCCTGTTTGCTTGCTGGTTGGTGCCTTCTCTGGGGGCACAGAGGCTGCGTGGAGAGGCTGCTCTGCCCCCTCAGGTGCAGGGCAGGTGGGCAGGAGCGCCAGGCTCCGGGTGGCCCCGCCCACCTTCCTCGGCACTTCTAGGCCGAGGACACGGCAGGCCGGGAGGGCACCTGCTGGGAGGGAGGTATTGGCTCGTGGTCAGCTTCTGACCACCCCTCCAGGACACAGTGTTCCTGGACCTCCCTGCCAGGCGCTGAGCAGGCCCAACACCCTGGGACAGCTCAGGACAGCGGCATTCCCGTTCCACACAGGCCGACTGCCCAGGAGCCTGTGGGCAGGTGGGCCTGACCCTGACTTGCTGAAAGCCAGGCCCAGAGGGCCTCACATGGCAAGTTTTAAAGGGAGGCTAGGGATCCCAGTGGCTCGGGAGGCTGAGGCAAGAGAGTCGTGAGTTCAAAACCAGCCTCAGCAACTTAGGGAGTCCTAAAGCAATTCAGCGAGACCCTGTCTCTACCTACAAAAAAAGGTCTGGGGGCTCAGTGGTTAAGTACCACTGGATTCAATCCCTGATGCCAAAAAACGTGGAAGAGTGAGAGAGAGAGGGTAGGGAGCTGGTTTTTATGGGAAAGTCCTCCAGTTTTAAACTGCTAGTTCAAACATCTTAAAAATGTTCTGTTTCTAAGGCAGGTTGTACCTGGCCTGACGCACGACAACAGATAGTTTATTCTAGATCAATCTAAAGTCAGTTGGTGCTGTGGATGTAGCACTTGCCTAGTGTGTGCCAGGCTCTGTGTTCAAGCCCAGCACTGCAAAATAAGTGAGTAAGTAAATCATAAATAGTCAATGAGGCACTTCTAAAAGTTGGTGCTTTTATGTCTGGCCTCCAGCCATATATTTAGGCCAAAGAACAGTTAAGATATAAAACCGACTCCACATTACAACCCACAGTGAAGACAGTGTGGCTGCGAGGTTCAGTCCCCCCTGTCTTCTAAATTGGGACACGGACAGATAACTGCCCTAGGAGCTTGTTCAGCATCTTCTTATGAACTGGAAAAAATCATCCTTTCCACCAGACATCTTTTGGTATCTGCTGGAAAACTGTTACGTCAAATACACACATCTATCTTCACTACAATTGTGACAGGCACCTCTCCGTAAGAACTTGCACAGCATACAACCTGCTTAACCACACATGGCCACCCTAGGTGTGAACCTCTCTGTCCAGCCCATCCTAGCCCTAGGCTATAATTATGGAATTGCTGTTATACTTGTTGAATTCTCCATTCCTTGGGAAACATTTTTTGGGTTTCCTTAGCTCTTTATAGTTTGCAAGTTTCTCCCTTGTTGGCTGATTTAATCCTCCACAGCCTAAACGTATGTAATCTGGCTTATTTTATGATGAAGTAACTCTGGGGCAGAACCACTGTTTTATTTTCCTTACTAGTTTCATTGAGTCACTTATCACTGTATATTTACATAAGACGGTCTATTTTCCCCAGTGGCAGGACAGTGAAGCCCTGCGGTGCTGGAGGTGAGGTGGAACCCTGCGGGGTGCCTGAGTCGGAGGAGGCAGGCTCAAGGTGTGTGGGCGGGGCGTGGATCACATCTGGACAGCCCAGGGGTGGAACAGAGTGAGGAGTCCAGGAACCTCGGGAGGCACACTGAGGAGTTGGTGGCTCTCTTGGTCCTTTTCTTGTACTGAAACACAAGGCCTGAGATTGAGTATTTCACGCACAGCAGAGGTCCTGTGCCTGTCTGTTCGGGAGGCTTCTGAGCCCAGAGCAAGGCTCACTGGGACCTGGTGGAGGGCATCCCATGGAGACAGAGCAGCGTGCACCTGGGCTCTTCCTCTTCCTGCAGAGCCACTGATACTGACCTCATCTAATCCCATTCACCTCCCACGGCCCCACCCCACCATGAGCATATGAACGGGGGATTAAGTCTCCAACTTGGGGACACATTTAACCACAGAAGAGGGTCTCTCTGGAGTCCTGTGTAGAAATGCTCAAGACCACCCAGCTGAGTCTCCTGGAAGGTGTGACAGGTCACTGCAGTGAGGACAGTGCCAGGACACCCAGTGTCCCTCATGCAGGTGGCCAGCCCTGTGGGCGTGGGTGGTTCTGGTCTCAGTCTTTGAAGGACAGATTTGCTCAAGCAGCCATGGTTTTAAAAAACAGTGAGAAAGACAAATGACTTTTTACTCATACACACATATTCGCGGGTACGCATGTACAGCACACACACACGCACACACACGCATGTCCACATGTGTGTACTTGCTCAAATCATGCTCGGTGTGAAGTGTTCCCCTCAGGGTACCTGTGGCCTCCCCAACAGGACAGCTGCTTCTCTCCTGGACACTGCCATGATAACCCAGTGCAGGGGACAGGCGATGGTCCTGTGCCTGAGAGGCACTGTTCAGCTGGAGTTCAGGACACGGAGCCGATGGGGCAGGTATAAGAAGGGTACCCCTGGAAGACAAGTCAGGGAGACAAGTCGCCATGACAAGCACCTCCCACACAGCCATCACCATGACATCTCCTGCTGCCGCAGTCTGGCTGGGCACAAATAACCGGAGGTCACGAGCCACTTGTAGGTTCAAACAGGAACGACTTTATTGCCCGAACTCAACGGGAACTCAACCGGAACTCCACGGAAACTCCACGAGAACCAACGGGAACTCCGCGAGAACTCAAAAGTAGCGGGCACCCGAGGTAGCAGGAGCCGCCTTATTGCCGGACAGCGGAGGTTTATATACACAACTGAATACACAGCTGGTTTCAACTTAGCATAATCCAGTTACAGCAATCAGTCATGATCTTAATAGTTATACACAGCTCAACTTAATTATCATCATCCTAATGGCTCACTGGCATCACTTCTCAACCCCTCCTTCTGGCAAAATGCCAGGCGCCATCTTGACTTGGTTGTGGCTCTCAACATCCTGCCACAGATTGGGTATTTTAAAATGACCAGTGGGGGTAAATGGGCAGTATTCTAATTAGGTAAAGTCACCAGTGGGGGGAATGGACGATATTGTCATCAGGTGTCATAAGGTAACAATGGGGTGACCTTCAGTCGGGCCCTATGGGGAGAGCCCAGCAGTGGGACCCTGCCGT
Organism: Ictidomys tridecemlineatus; assembly: GCF_052094955.1. NCBI lineage: Eukaryota > Metazoa > Chordata > Mammalia > Rodentia > Sciuridae > Ictidomys > Ictidomys tridecemlineatus. Next base: position 212,803,752 of record NC_135479.1, on the reverse strand, counting down.
CCAGACCTGGCCTGGGGCCCCTCTGCTCCACCTTCCCAAGCGGCTCCCCCTCCGCCTGCAGGAAGCCTGGACTTGGCCTGTTGCTCCTGTGTGTCCTGCTCAGTTCTGAGTTCGGGACACCAAGGACCTGGACCTCAACTGGCCACCTGACAATAACAGGGAGGGAGAGTCCTGGGGTGCTGTGCCCCCCGCCCCCAGTCACCCCGGAGCCACTCCAGGCCCAGGACTTCACCTCGGCGCCCACTGGCTGGAGCCTGTTTCTGGGGGAGAGATTGGGGTGCCATCCTTTACCAGGAAAACAGAAGCCCCTGCGGTTTCCAGACACCCTTCCCCACCTGAGGAGGGGTGGGTGGCGAGTGCTCAGCTGAGCAGCGGCTGCTGTCCTGTCCGGCAGGGACCAGAGCTGGGACCAGCTGGAGCCGCGTCCCAGCGGCCCTGCACACAGCGCTGCAGGCGGTCATAGCCTTCTTTCTGAAAAAGTAATCTGCATGTATTTTAAACAGAAAAAGTAGACTGTGGGTAAGCTGCCCTGCCCCAGGCCTTTCTCAGGCCCCTGCACCAGTGAGGTGCAGAAAAAAATTAAAGCATGCTTTATGATGAGAAAAAACTCTGAAAAAAAACCCTTTAAATTTTAGGTCTCTAAGAACCTATTATGCACAGAAGAGTATTCGTTACTTTTCTCCTCTTCAAGGAAAGCAATCGTCCAGATCACCAACTCTCCTCCCTGTCGGTAGGGCGGGCCAGGAGCCTAACAGTTCTGGTCGTCCTAGGTAACTGCGTTCTGAGATGGGTAATAAAACCCACTCTACTTATTTGGCTGCAAATTTTTTTAATGCAAAACCACAAGAGTGTTGGAAGGTCCTTTGTTATGCCAGTAGGTCCCGCCCCCACACTCCATCCCCAGGACCCTGGCCCTCCTGCTGCCTGCCCAGTCCCTGCCTGGGGGAGGGACAGCCAAGAAGCCAGAAGGCAAACATCCTGGCCACCTTCAGTCCCCTCTTGAGCCCTTCAAGGATGGCCTGCACTGAACTCTGCAGGTGATCCTTGCGTGTCTCCAAGGTCCTTGTCCCCCAGCACGATGTCACCCCTGTGAAAGCACACATCCTTCGCGTCAATTCTTGCACATCCTCTGCAAGACAGACCTCCGCAGAGGTGGACAGAGGAGGCTGGCAGACCTCTGGTGCCCGCCCACTTGGGCCCCACCCAGGTGGTTCCTCTATGCCTTGTGGGAGCCGCCCTGCTCAGCCGCCCTGCCCAGGCCTTTCTCAGGCACCTGCACCAGTGGGGTCCGGGCGCCTGTCCTGGGGAGGTAGGAAGGGGCTCCAGCCCTGCAGCCCTCAGTGCCCTCCTTCAGAGCCTTTCCCTTCAGGAGCTCCCAAGGGAGAAGATGATACAAGACCCTCTGCATGTCCAACCGCATCAGGTCCTGAGCCCGCTCCTCGACCATCCAGAACTCCATGTAGAGCCCAGTTTCAGCTAAGGCCCTGCTGAGTCACTCTAGTGGGTTTCTTTTCTTCCACCATCCTCAGGGGCATCTGGTCGCCCTGGGCTGCCTTCAGCAAGAACCCGTCTGGTTAGTTTAGCCAGCATCCCCTCCCCACAGCAGTGTCTCCTCTGAGTGACTTTCCACGCCCCCCCAGCCCACCTGCTTCATTGAGTGTACAGCCCAATCTCCGCACTGCTCTGCAAAGCCCCATTTCCTGGTGCCTACTCCTGCGTATATGGACCTGAGGAATTTTCCTCGCTGTGCTTTGATAAAGGGCAGAGAATCATTTTTTTTCTCCTTTCTTCCTTTAACAACAGGCAGCAGATGCCATGGGCCCTGCTCTTCTGGAAAGCGGGTGTAGCTGGAGCCTTGGGCAGGATCCTTACCTTACAGCCCGGACCAAGCATCCCTAATGCCTCTCCATCCTCCACGCACACAGCCTTCCATCCCCGCAGCTGCTTTTGGAAAGCTCAAGATGAGGGGGCGTGAATATAACGCTGGAGGCCCTGAAGGAGGTCTGTGGACAAGGAGCTGTTGTCTGAACTAGCGCTGCTCCCACGGACAGCTTTTAAGTGCCCACGGATGACGCTTCACCTGGAAACTGGCCGTCACGCTGCCACTTCCTATCTGGAACTGTAGGCATCTGACAATGCGATGAAAATATCTGTCTTGCATGGGGGGAGAGTGTCCCACTCAATAAGACTTAGGAGAACACACCCCCTTAGCAACACTGAGTGGGAGCACATGATGGGGTGCAAGCCCCAATTCTCCAAGGGGGAAGCATCACTTGACGGGAGTCAGGGTTTGAAGCTTAAGGCTGAGACTGGCTGGTGTCCATCCTTCAGGGGCTAACTCTGGAATGGCTCATGAGAAATCCATGCAGGGACTTTGTGCCTTTGGTGCATGGATCTTGGAGGCACGGGTGCCATCTTGGCCACATGTTGCCCTGATGGTGTGGGTCTGCCTCCGGGTGGTGTCTTCTAGAACTCCTAGGTCACGTTTTAGGAGGAGGCAGGTCCTGAGAACTACTAGGCAGTAGCAGTCCTAGTAAAAGTGGGGTTAGCGCTTTTGAGGGAGTGAGAGGAGAGTGAGGCAGAGGGAAACCTGGGGCAGTGGCGTGGGTACCACCAAGACCTCACACCCTTGTGTCGGGTTGTGCCAGATTAGAGGCATTCATGCTCTTATCTACAAGTCTCTGGATGCAGTCCTCAGAAAAGGCTGAGAGTGTGGGCTGGGGCGCTCTCCCCGGCAATGGTGAAGTTTGGGGGAGGGAGTGCATGGGTGGACTGAGGAATCGGGCATCAGTACCCCCAGCAGCCAGGGGAGCCACTACACTTGCTCTGGGTCTCCTGCCCAGGACCTCCCCGCCCCCAGATCAGGAGCAAACAGCCCACACTTTCGAGGACACCAGGCTGTCACTGGCTCCTTCATCCCAGCCGCAGGGCCTCGTGGAGCCAGAGGGCCACCCTTGTAACAGTCGGGCTGGGGTTGAAGCGGCCTTCCAGGGAGGTTCTGACCCTAGGAACCTCGCGAAGGGTCTGATGTGACCTCTGGAACAGGACACCAGCTGGGAAGCAGAGCTGGTCTCACCTGGACCCTGAATCCCCTGGGAGGCTGCCACAGATCTGAGCAGACTCGGGGAAGCTCGTCCTCCACCTGCAACGCCACAGCCAGGCCCTGCCTGCGAGGCAGGGGAGCAGAAGTCCATGCACAGGAAGGCAAGCCCCCAGCCCAACCCACCCCAGTACTGGACAGAAGTTCTCCAAGGACAGAGCTGGGAGCAGCAGGGAATCCCACAGGGTCAGGGCAGCAGGGCTGGATGACCACCCAGTGCCATTTCCCCTCCCCCCTGTGCCCAGTGGACCTTGTTTTTACTGCCTGGAGCCTAGTTCCCTCCACCGTTGTGAACTGGGTGAGCTGGGGACAGGTGGGGTGATCACTCGGGCCCACAGCCAGCCTGGACCTCTCCTCCTGCAGTCAGAGGACTGTGTGGTAGGCAGCAGAGGGCAAGGGTGCTCCTGGAGGGCGGAGGAGTGGACGGGGCTCCTCTTGAGCACCTCCCCACACCCCTGCAACTGCTTCCCTCTGGGATCTGGAGCCAAGGGGCCTGGAGGACTTGGGGTCCCTGGAACAGACCAGGAATAGAGCAGTCTCACTGCCAAGGGTGCCAGGAACCCCAGCCCCTGACTCCCACTCAGTGGTGCACACGCCCACCCCTGGTGTCAGGTCCCCCACACCTGCTGTGCGACCTGGCCAAGTCTGGCCCCTCTGGACTCCAGTGACCTTGCGGTAACACGGGGAAGTCAACACACCTACCTCAGTGTGGTGATGTAAGCCTCCCTCTGAGCGCCACGGAGAATGTTCAATAAAAGGTCATTGTTATTTTTACAGTGGACACTCTGAGCCTGGGACACAAGCCTTAGAACTCGTTTCAACCACAGAGACAACAAATATTTGAAGCCCTTTTCCTTGTTTGAACAATCAGTATCTGAATTTACCTGAAGAACCTGCTAGAAGCACCGTAGTTTAGAAGTCTTGGCTTTTCTGGCGGTAGTGTGAGGATTGGGGACCGTGTCCTTCCCTGGGGCCATGGTCAGAGGCCCTCAGCACAGTAGAGGTGACCTCCAGAGCTGGAGTGGCCCTCGGCCTCCTCCTCCCCTTGGTCTCCTCCTCACCTTCCAACCATGAGCATCAGGCCGTCACCACGGAGCCGGGACGCAGCATGATCTCCTCGACCAGCATCAAGCCAAATCCTGTCTCATTACTACAGGATTGTAGTAATGAGATTCCTGTTTCAGAACTCAGTTTTAAAGCCAGCTAGCTTAAAGATCAATCATCTGTCACTTTTCAGATTACGAAATATTCCAATGAGTACCAGGGAGTATATATACTACAAAAAAAAAGTATGAACAAGGAGTGGGCACACATGTATTTATCACGCAGGGGAAGAAGCGGATCGCTCCCAGTGTCACTGTGCCTAGTGCCCCAGGGGGTACCCCTGCTCCCACTGCACCCCTCCTTGCCACCAGGCTAGCCCACAGTACTCCCTGGAGGGAGGAGTCTTCCCTTTAAAAACATTTTAGGTCTTCTTCTTTCTTTCTTTTTTTATTCCAGTGCTGAGGATTGGACCCAGGGCCTAGGCAAGCTCTCAACCACCGAGCCACATCCCCAGTTCCTAGATCTTTCTCTTTATCTGAGGGATTCTGCAATTTTCTTAACTGTGGGTTCCTCTTTTTTTTTCTGATTGGAATTCATTGTGCTTCAATAACCTAAGAACTTGTGATCTTTATCAAGTGTAGAAAATTTGCAACCCATACTGCCTAAAGCATTGATTCTTCCTTACTCTATGACCACTTTGGAAGTCGAGTTAGACTTCTTCAGAACTTTCCATTCTAGTCTCCACACCACTTAGATTCTTTTTCATATCTTTAAAATAGCTTTTCTTCCTGTAGGAATTTCAGATTACTTCTTCAGGTAGGTAGGTATTCTACCTCCCAGATTCCCTCTTCTCCTATTAAAAGTTTATATTATTTTGTTTCTAGAAGGTCCCTTTAGTTTTTATCTCTCCAGTTCTCCCAGGTGATTTGAAACAATTCTTGCTTCATTTTTATTTTTAGATTCCCCCAGTAAACATTAAACATTAAACACAGTAAACATTCTTATTTTCTCATCTGTGTCTAATCATGCCGATATCTAAGGTCTGATTCTACAGCTGTTGTTGTTCTTGGCTTTTTAAATTTTTGAGCTCATTTTGTTGGTGACTTGGGGACACTGTGTCTTGGGTGGATGGGCATTCATTCCCCTAGAAAAGGTTGGAGTTTGTTTCTACCAAGTGCCTGCGGCATGACCAATCTAGGATCACAGAATCAGTTCTATTTATTTTAGGGACCACTTTAGATTGAATTCTTGGCTAGAAGCTTTTCTGACCATAGAAGACAGTCAGAATTTGGGTTCAAACCCTAAATTCTCACAAGAAGGCTTGCTTCTAGTTATACATGCTCAGAAGAGCAAGATTCCTCTTTCATTGGGAGCAAAGACTAGAGACAAGTTCAACTGGCTGCCACCCTTCAGGGGGATGGGTACTCACAGAAGATTCCAGAGGCCCAACACCTCACGGCTCTCACCCTGGGCTGCCACTTCACTTTCAAGGATGAGGTTTCCCAAGTTTTCTTGCAAAGTCTGATGCGATGTTAAAGGACACTAGTGACATATTATCTCACTGAGCCTTTCTGGCTATTCTGTAGAGGGAGCGTTTTCCAGGCTCTCTGGCCCACCATCTGTGGAAGAGAAGTGCTGCTGACTGTTCACGCTTTGTGCTCCTGGGTCACAGCTGCTTTCCTGGTGAACAGGTCTGACTCTCCAGAGGTCCTTGTGCAGACAGTGGGGAAAGCAGGCTGGACTTCAGGGTGCTTTGATTCCGTGTCTCAAGGATGCTATCAGAGACCGGGTTTCCTGTGCTGTCTCTGCTGTGTTTGTGGGTGAAAGATACATCTTCTTCTTGGTGCAGTATGCTGCTGGGACCTGGTGAGCAGGAATTAGCATGGGGAAAACACTGAGACACCCAAGGGGCAGTGGTGTGGGGTGTGCTGAGATGCCCCTTCCAAGGTGAGGGATGAGTGGCTGCATCTGAACCCTCTTAAGAAGGCCCTGCCACAGGCCCAGCTGCTCCTCCACTCAGGCCACGTGACTCAGCACACCTGACAGTGCTTGAGGTGTCAGCAAACCTTTGGCAGATCCCGCAGCTGAGTCACAGCGGAGGCCCTTAGGGTTAGGGACAGAGCCCAGCCATCCTTTCTACATAGCTACTTTCTTTCTGAGAGATAATTCTTGGCCTGCTACTGGGCGTGGTGAGAACTGAATGCTTGGCCATGGGCCACCAGGTGACCTGGGCTGCCCATCATGGACCGGGTGTTATGTCGACACCAAGCCATTAGGCTGGATATGCACAGTACTTGGAAGTGTGATACATGTGTGACCCGGTCCTGAAGGCACAAGTTAGTTATATGAACAAGTGGCCCAAACGTCCATGGTCCCCACTCCCAATCCACTGCCTTCTCTGGCCCAGCCTGCACCTGGGCTTCGGGGAGTGCCCTGCGATGGGTTGACAGGGGAGAAGTCTCAAGCCTGGCTTACAGAAGTTCTGCATGCTATGAAGTGGACAGCTGCAGCACCACAGCCCCTCTCTGGGACACCCCTAAGGACAGCGGTGATAAGAAATCCTCCCTGAGGGCCGCAGGCTGAGCAGTGCGCCTGGCTGTGCACCCCTCAGAGATGTCCAGACATGAGGTTCTATACCCACTGGCGGGCTACAGGCAGTGGTTTGGCAGGGTGGGGAGGGACTTGAATTGAAAAATTGTTGACAAACCGATTTGGGGAAGAGATATGTGACTGACCTTAAATAGCAAGTGGATTAGGATAACTCATCCTGTAGATACCAGTTAGCCTCTTCCCCAGACACCCCTGTTCCTGCCCAAGGGGCTCAGGAACAAAGTGGTCATGGTGGCAGGGATGGGGGTTATACATGGGCTCAGCAATATGGACTTCCACTCACCAAGGGTGACTTGGTTAGAGTCACCAATAAGCATCCACCTGCCAGCAGCAGAGATGGAGTCCCTGATATGGCACCATTTCCAGAGCCATCTGCCGGTTACCCAGTGGCAGGATGGTTACATTGGATGGATTCCATGGTGGAAGGGACGGCATTTGTTCTTACTGGGACAATCTGCCTTGCCTGTACACAGTGCTTCTGCCGGAGACACCCTCTGGGGATGTGCAGAATGTCTTTCCTACAGCCATGATCTTCCGTATGGCATTGCTTCTGCCCAAGGAAATCACTTCTCAGCCAAAGAAGTGCAGCCATAGAGCCTGGCTCATAGAACTCACTGGCCTTACAATGTTCCCCACCATCCTGGGCAGCCCTTGATAGGATGGTGGACGGCCTTCGAAGACCCAGTAGTGGAGGCCTCTGGCAGGCACAACCTTGCAGAGCAGGGCCAAGGTTCCCCACAAGGCTGTGCGTGCTCTGGATCAGTGTCCCCTACATAGTGCTGTTTCTCCCCTTGCTGGGACTCACGGGACCAGGAATCAAGGGGTGGAAATGGGAGTGGCATTAGTCACTATTAGGTCCAATGACCCACTAGTGAAATGTTTGCTTCCTGCTCACGTGAGTTTATTCTCTGCTGACGTAGAGGGCTTCACTCCGAGGGAGAAGTGCTTCCACCAGGAGACACAATAAGGATTCCACTAAACTAGAACTGAAGACTGCCACTGGCCGTTGTGGACTCCCCATGCCTGTGAGACAACTGGCAAAGAGAATTGCGGCACTGGTCGGGCTGGTCGACCCTGACTACCACAGAGAGGCTACCCTGCTGCTCCACTGTGGAAGTAAGGAGCAGGTGTCTGGTGCATCAGAGTCCCTGGGGCATTTCTTAGTTCCCCCATGCTGTGACTCAGGTCAAGGGAAAACCGTAACCACCCAACCTGGGCACGATTCTGATGTCCCAGGCCCTTCAGTGATTAAGGTGTAGGTGACCCATCCAGGTAAGCGGCGTGCCGAAGACAAAGGGATAGCAGGAGGAGCAGGGCAAGGTAGCCATAAATTCCAGCTCCCACCATGTGGCCAGTTACAGAGAGGAGGACCCAGACGATTGGTTCTTAGTTTGTTCTGAATACATTTTGCGTGCATGTATGTGTGATTTCTCAGATGCACTTTCTCATTCCCTTTTCATGTATCATGACTTCAGATCACTCTCCTGTGTATCACTGAATCCTCATCATGGTACTTAAGCTGGGGAATGTCAAGGAGAAGTGGACATGGGGCTGGGACTTCATCTCCTCTTCCGGACATTTTTGGTTGTGTGCAGACAGTTCTGATAGTTCTGTCAGGTCTGGCGGAATTGTAGCCTTGCTATTGTCTTTATTGGGAGGTTAAGTGTGGCTTAGGGAGACCAACCTGGGTGTCAAGTTGGTGGGGGTGGACTTGCAATGGCTACTTTCATGGATCAGGTTGACTGGGCCCTGGGGCCCAGACCGCTGGTTAAATGTCATTTCCAGATGCGACCTCTGAGGAGGTTCTCATCGCGTTGGCAGTGGGGGAAGGCAGCCCATTCTGCCCAGTGTGCATGCGTCAGCCAGTGTGCGTGCGAGGGCCTGAAGGAAGCAGAAAGGGGGAAGAGGGCTGAGCTCACTCCGCCTCTGCTCCAGGTCCTCTGTCCCTGGGGTGTGGCTCTTGGCTCTCTGGCCTTTGAACTGCAGGCTCTTCTCTGACTCCAGGCGCAGAGGGCAGATCATGGACTTCCGGCTCCCAAACTGTGTGAGTCAATTCTTCATATAAATCTCTTCCATGTTCCCTACAGGCTCTGCTCCTCTCTAGTACCTGCCTACTACTGTAACAGGGAAAAAGGATGGTGGGTGGACAAACACCTCAAGAGGGCTGATGCCACCTGTGTGCCAGGGGACCTCAGGAGTCCCTGCTAGAAAGGTGCAGAACACACTGTCAATACAGAAAGAAGTGAGTTGCCACCAAAGACAGCACCGTCAGGCTCCCTGTGGGACACTGCTCCTGAAAGTCTTCCACTGGGGCCTACCTGCAAAGCAGTGAAGTCCTGAGATGGGGAGGCAGCAGCATCCAGGGGAAAGACCTCCTTGTAATGCTCCCCAAAGAAGGGTGGGAGAGAAGAACTCACCAGGAAGGTCCAGCTACACAGGAGGGGATTCAGGGAGCGCTTCCCAGGGCGGCTGGGCCCATGCAGCCAGTGGCTGGGAATGATTTAGGTTTTACTCTGCTTCAGGTTTATTTTAAATCCATAAATGTTAATTTGTGTATTGCTCGGGGAGGAAAATTAACATTTAAATTCATAAATGTTCATTCGTATCTTAATTCGTGTATTGCTACACTCTCAGCTTCTCTGGCTGGTATATGAATTAAATTGATATAAGACAGATTCACAGAAAAATCATTTAAAGTTATATGTGCAGAGATAGGCATTCACAAATCTAAGACACCCAGCTAGACCATTGAGGCTTGTAGGCCACGTCAAACTACAGAAAGAACAAGGGTTTGCAGTCCCTGCTGTAGGGACAGCAGGACAGTCCTGGTGATAAGGACTCCAGAGTCAGGACTAAGGACTCTTGGTGACCAGAGCTGCCTGGAGCAGTTCTCTTTTTCTGCTGAACCTTTACTCATGAAAAAGTCCTTTGAAGATGGACATTTCCTGTACACAAGGGCAAGTTTTCCAGAGGGGCTGTCTACACTTCCAAAACACCAGCTCCAGCCCATCAGTATGCAGGGAGGACTGCCTGGGGGTGGCCTGCTCTGCTGGGTACTCTGGGCAGTGTAAGCTGAGCTCCACAATTGCAGACTTGCCAAGGGGCTTCAGAAGTGGGGGAAGGGCGGGTCTTCTGAACTGAGGCATATTCCTCAGCCGGGTTCCACCGATGGCCCACTAAAAGATGTCGTGTCCCTCTGGGAAACGCTGTCCAGGAGACGTTAGGAGGAGGGGAGACTGGAGGCCAGCGGTCCTGCAAGAAAAGCCAAGGGGAACCGAGAAGGGTCCTTGGCCCCCAGCGGCGCTGCATCCCGGACCTTTGTACGTGGGCCAGCGGTCCCCTAGGGCCACCTCCTGGGCCAACCTGGCCCGGTCCACCAGCCCAGAGTCAGCACAGAGGACACACTTCTACAGGAAGTCTGGAAATTGGAGCTACCCTGCGCACGTGGAGACTCGATTCCCGAGAATCCTCCTCCTAAATTCAAACGCAGCCCTCAGACCGCGTCGCCCCGCGCCCCGAGAGGACCTGCGGACTTGGGGAGAGGGCAGCGCCTCTTAGCCTCCGACTGCCTGCGGGTGCCTGACCATAGACGTCCTGGAGTCCCTGTTCTGGCGCGCGTCCGGGGCTTCCCCTGGGGAAACTCCTCCTCCAGTCCGGGATGGCCGCTCCGGCTTGTCCCCTCCTCCTGCCCCGGTTGAACGGGGATTCGCGTTTGGGGGGTGTCGCCCTGAGCCCTGGGGACGCCGCCTCCTGAGATTAAAGCGAGATCTGGGGAAGGCCCGGGACTTGAGCGCCGGGCAGAGGAAGGCGCGACCTCCCGGGAGGCGGAGGTGAAGACGCGCGGAGGAAGGCCGAGGGGCGGGGAGCGCGGCCGAGCGCGGCAGGTAAGTGGCCTCAAGACGCACCGCTCTGCGGGGTCTGAGCGCCGGGTCTGGGCTTGGAAGGGGAACCTGGGCATCTGGGAACCGCCGGATTCCCCTGCCCCAGGTCTGGGTGCGGGCGGCTGGAGGCAAGCGAGGTGTGCGCGGCAGGTGTGTCTGCGCGGGCGGAGCGCTCGGGGCTGAGGCCGGCGGAGCGCCCTTCCTGCGGGCGGCAGGACGACAGCGGGCCCCCCGTGGGCGCACGGGTTGGAACCCCAGCCACCTCCGCTGGCGTTGCGCGGGTGGGCTGATGGCCCCGAGGGTCCCTGGCAGTTTTATCTGAGAAGAGGGTGCTCCGGGTCCTTTGGGTGGGATCCGTCGGGCGGGGCGGGCCCCCGGATCGCCTGTCCTCCTTTGGCCCCCACCTAGGAGCCCTGGCTGAGTCCCTCTGGGGACCAAGGAGGGTAGACTTGTTGGTGCATTTCTTTGTTTCGGGAAAATCACTGCGGCCTGGGATTGTTACCTGACCTCCTTCTGCTCCTTGGTTCCCTACCGAGGGGGAAACTGGAAACTCGGAGATGCCAGGGAACGATAGGGTCGGCGCGGCGGGCCACGGGCCAGGCTCCCGGAGGGACCCGGGCTCGGCTCCCTGCCGGGCAGAGGGACTGCTCCAGGCCTGGGCCCCAGGACTACAACCTGGGGTGGCGATCAGGGCCAGGCCGCCAGGGCACCGGCAGCGGCAGGTGCCGGCCCGGGAAAAGCCGGCTGGCCCCAGGGCGGGCACTCCCTGCCCAGCACCTGGGAGTTTCCGTCCACTGCATCCCGTCTGGCAGGACTCAGGCCGGTGGCAGGGTGGCCGAATGCGCCTGCCTGACAGGGGGTACCCTGCCCGAGAATGCGCTGGCCAAGTTGAAGAACTGCCCCGAGGCCAAAAGTTTGTGAGTCCACGCCCCAGAGTCCTGGTTGCAGGTGGCCTCCAGTGCCGGCTTGTGCCTGCAGCAGGCATTGGGGAGCACCTGTCCACCCCGTGCTGGGACTCAGTGCTGTGGCCTGAATCCTGGTCCTCAGGAATCCTGGTGTCCCCTTAGCAGGGAAGGCTAGCATGGCAGCCCCAGGTGGGCCTGGTAGGCAGGAGTCATCCAGGGCCGGGCTTGGAGGTTGCTTCAGCCCACCACGCAAGCTGTGCCTTAGTTCTGGGGTTAAATCCAGGAGCACATCCCCCCACCCCCTGCTGTAGCCCTGAGCTCCCCATCTGCCCAAGAGCTACACAAAGAGTGGAAAGTTACCCAGGCTTCCAGAGGAGCTACTAGGAAAACCTAAAGTGAGGTGGGGGTTGTTGACCCATCCCAGCAGGTGGGCAGGGGCCTCCAGGAAGTGAGAATGGAGCGGCTTCCCTTGCCGGAAGGGTGGGGCTAGGAGGGGCCGGCAGAGTTTACAGGGACACTAACTGCTTAGTGCAGTGAGGCCAAAGAGGCTCAGGTGGGCCCTGGGAGAGGGAGTCCCCAGGAGGTCACTGAGGCAGCTCAGGGCTCTCAGCCCTCACTGTGCCTCTTCAGGAGGCTCACCCTGCCTCACCCTGCCTCCTTCCTCCCAGTAGCCTTGATGAACAGAATGAAACTCAAGGGCACCTCTAGGGAAGAAAATTCAGCACTCCAGTGGAGGGGCTGGCCTCACGGGCTGGCACTCTGTCCCTACACCTGTGGGTCCACACTGCAGGCTCTGTATTTAAATAAGAGCTTGCTGGACCTCTGTTCCCAGCTCCAACATTTGGTCCTGAGCAACTTTCCTTTAACTCATGCACCCAAGTCAGCCTTTTAACAAGACTGTGCTAATGCTGGCACCAAACACAGATTCCCGGAGTTTGCTGACCCTGGGCTGCCTGGCACTGTTGGGTGCTGGGCCCTGTACACAGTTGCCCAGATCAAAAGAGTAAGTTGGGCCCCACCAGCATTATAACGATAGGTGTAGATGTCGGTGTGACACTCATTGTTCCAGTGAGGCATCATCCATCGCCAGCTGTTTATGACATATTTAACTCAATTATAGGGAAACCGAGGCAGAGAGGTTAGGTAAGTTGCCCAAGATGCTGTGACCCAGAAGGGGCAGAAGTGGGGCAGAGTAGGGGCCATCTGGCTCTCATTATGAACAGGTTCTGAGTTGGAGACACGGCTTTGGCACAGGGTATTGATTCTGTCTTCCTCTCTCAGTGCTGAGGTGTTTTTCTTTTTTTAAATTTTTATTTATTCTTTTTGGTTATGCATGACAGTAGAGTATATTTCAGCAGAGTATACACACAGGGAGTGTAACTTCCCATTCTTGTGGTTGTGCATGGTGTGAGCAACGCTGGTCGTGTAGTCTTGTGTGAACATAGGGAAGTGACGTCCTATTCACTCCACTGTCCTTAGTACCGAGGTTTTAATGTCACAGAGGTGGAGGAAAGGAGAGAAGGAAACTGAGAACGAGGACCAAGGAATCCAGATACCAGAGGGGGCTGCTCTGGGGTCAGGTGAGCGTCTCCCTGACCTCCCAGCCGCCTGCCTGCAGTCCCACCTGGGCTCTGCACCACCGGGCAGTGGTGCCCTGTGGGCGGGGGGGCTGGGACTTCTCAGGGGGGTGGTGGCAGACTGACTCCTGGGCGATGGGGTCACAGCACAGTGGAGTGACAGCACAGTGCACACGTCCTGCCAAAGGTGAAGGACTCTCCATGGTGAAGCCTGGGCACCCGCGGTGCGTTTTGCCAGAGCCGCCACCATCATGTAAGGGTGCCACCCTACTCTGGGCCCAGCTTGGGGCTGGGGGCTGCCAGGAAGTGAGAACCAGGCTCTGGCTCCCTCTGTCCCCTCTGAGCCGCGGCAGGAGTCCTGGGAGCTTTATAACACTGTGGCGTCAGGGCTGGGGCTGGGGCTGTGCTGTAGGGCACTTGCCTAGCAGGTGTGTGGCACAGGGTTTGACCCTCAGCACCACCTGGGAAAAACAGTTACTAATAAGGAATTGATAACCATATATAAATATAAAAAACAATCATTCTATGGTGTCATTCCTCTGTCCCGACTGCTGCGCCCCAGACCCTGGGAGTGGCACCCACTGATCTTTATCTTTATTTAAGCCCTTCAGAAATCCCGTGGTCCAGGGAGCACTGAGGAGGCTAAGCCTTGGGCATTGAGGTAGAAAGGAAAGGTGGCTGGTCAGCCGAGTGGCTGGTCAGGTCCCCTGACTGAGAGTTGGAAACTGGCCCTGTTGCTGGGGAGGGTGGAGGAGGACCCAGGCCTGGGGAGCTCCCTGCAGGCGGCCAGAGAGCCCTGGTGGGGGCTGCCCCATCTTGTGCCCTCCCCCAGTCCATGTGTCCTTGGAGGTTCGTGCGTGGCCTGCTTTCCTGGCCCCTCCTTACTTCCCAGTACCTACCAGGGACCCTCCAACATGGGGCTGGCCCCAGGGTGAGTCTGGTGGTCTTTGAGGATTGGGGTGCAGGAGGTTCTGAGAGCTGACGTCTGGTTTGGGCCAGGCTTCAAGGTTGACCTGGGGAAGTCCTGACTCACGGCTCCCAGGTGTCGTGGGCCTGGGGTTGAAGGAGGCTGGCTTGTGAAGTCCCTTGTGCCAGCGGGCACTGTTCAGAAGCAGCCCTTGGGTTCCTGGGGAGACGTGTGGTCCGTTCACACCTGAAGCCTTGTGGGGTGACCGGGCGTGGAGCTGGAGGGCCGAGAGGAAGCAGAGCCGAACCTGGGGGGCTTGGCTTTCCCAGTGGCCTGTGGGCACTGGCAGGAGCAGGGCCGTGACATGTGGAAGGCTTCTCAGTGGTCAGCAGAGGCCTCCTGGGAGGAGGAGTGATGGCTTTCGGGGCAGGGTCTAGGCACAAAGTGCACAGTGTGGACTTTGAAGAGGGCAGGTGACCCAAAGGCGTGCCCTCTGCTCTTAACTGAGGCGAGTCTGGGGAAGGGATGGGAACTCTGGGCACTGTGTCCACACTTGAGCCCTCAGGCACCAGGGGGTGGTCAGGAGGGGTGGGGGACAGAGGTGTAGAAAGGGGGATGAAGTGCTCCAAGGGCGCTCGGTGCTTGTGGCCTTGGACGTTCAGGTGAGGGCAGTGGAGGTGGGAGATTCGGGAGCTCTGGTGGGACTGAGGAGAGAGGCCCCTGTGGCGGAGCAGACTGTGTTGGCATGTTTACAAGTGACCACTCGTCTGGCGGATGAGAGGAGCCGGGCTTTATTATTGCTTGTTTGCCTGAGATGTGAGGCCCTGTGTCAAACTTCCTCTAAGGCCATTGCTTCCCAAGAGGCCACCCTGGAAGGAAGGGTGCAGATCAGAGCTCACAGCCATGCAGCCTTGGGGTCAGCCCCAGATCTGTCATTGGACACAGGAGGTGTTTTGGAAATTGTTCTGCAGAATTCTGTCCACGGAGCTGCGTGGTGACAAGTTCAAGTCTGCTGGTGGTAATACATTTGTAACAGGTTGGGGCATCTCTAGCTTATTTTGTTTCTTGTTTTTGAGATGGGGTCTCACCATGTTGTCTAGGCTGGCCTCATCCTCAAGATCCTCTTGCCTTAACCTCCCAAGTAGCGGGATTACAGGCCCAGGAGCAACTAGAGAAGGTCATCGCATCTGGCCTTGCAGCTGAAGCCCGGTTCTGTTCTAGAATATGCCAGAGACATGACCTGCTAGTCTTGGGTCCATGTTTCCAGGTTTGTGGAATTCTCTTCTTTCCCAGGTAGCCACAGTCCTTGAGCTTTACAACTGTTGGAAACTTGGTTTCCCCAAATGGAGTCAGTGCTGCTTTGGGGACTATCCTGACCATTGATCCTGGTAGGGCCTTGGAGGGACAGAGACTACATTAAGTCCCTTCTGCTTTAGCAGATCCTTGGTTATGGAGGATAACCCTCATGTTGTCACCGTGGCTCCTCCCACGTTGATCCAGGGATGGCTTTGCCACTTAATCCTTGCCACACCCTGTTCAGCTATCATCCCCGTCATGCAGATGGACTTGGGTGTGTTCTTTTACCTGGGCTGGTGGCCTGGACACCTCCTCTTGGAGTGGCCTGGAGACCCACCTGTCCTGTTAGTCCCACACACAGCTCTTGCGCACACGGACACTGTGGACCCCCTGAGGTCCCTGGTTTGGAGGCGGGTGATGTCCAGGTGCTGGCTCCCATCTCACTGTGCTCAATGTCACCATATTCATTTAGCCTTTGGATCTCAAAGATATTCGAACATGTTCTTTGTATGGTATAAAACTAGCTTTTTTAAAAGAGGACCAGACCCGATACCCACTCTAAAAAGCCAGTAGCCTCCTTAGGACAACGGGGCAGTCGTGGAGGGAAACTCGATGGTGCCGGCAGCCTCTTCCCAACACCTCACTTGCCCTCCACCCGTAGAATTCCTTGTCAGCCGCTGTTCGCGCTCCGCCTGATGTGCTCACGCTGGTTCATGCTGACTGTTACTGAATCCCACTGCTGTTGCCCAGCCTCCCGCTAGCGGGACATCCCAGAGCAGAGAGCATCTTGGGTGTGATTTTAGTGCCTCGGTTTTGATATAAGGGATCCTCTTCCATATTTGTTCATTGGCTGTGGAGTGTCCGTTGATGTGGCACCCCTCACACCTCTAGCAACTTGGGCAGTACCCAGCACACTGTGGGGACTTGTGCTGGCACAGGTGCGGGGTGGCGTGTAGTGAGGGTAGTGATCTGCAGGGACCACCCCTGACCCTGGGTCCGAGTCAGCACCCATGGACCTGATTGCATTTGCTTTGGGTGGTTTTTTTAAAATAAATCTCCAGCAAACGTGCTCCTAACTCTGCAGAGGACGGAAACTATAAGACGAACTTGTTCTCCTTTAGAAACAGCTTTGGCCTGCCGTGGGGTGCAGGTCGGATCCTGCAGCACTGTCCAGGTGCGAGGTGGGGCAGAGGTGCTGCAGGTGCCTCGGCTCCCTGAAGGGACACTGCAGTGGGTCTGAGTAGCAGGAGGCAGCTGCTTGGTTGGGAGGCAGTGGACTGGCTGCCAGCGAGGAGGGGGTCGGGACCTTTGTCCTCATTTGCTCTCTTGCACTTAAGGGAGAATTTCCCAAAGTGCTCGTGAGAGCTGGCTTTCCAGAATAGAGAACAATGGCCCTTGTCTTTTCAGTGAAGGAAAGACTGCTAAACAGGTTGTCTCTTGTCACCTGGGGTGTATCCTGCTCCTTTCAGAAAGGGGTTTATGCGATTTGTAATCTCCTGCGGCTGTGGAAATGGAGCCCGTTCTGAGGGTGAGCGGATGGATGCGGCCCCTGGGTCTCTCGGGAAGCTGGGAAGCTCGCTCCCTTTCAGATCCACTTCTCTGGAGCAGGCACAGGGCTCCCCTTCTTCCTCCTCGGCAGGAGGTGGCGGGTAGCGCTCTGGTCTTCTATTCCAAAGTCCACCATGGCCAAACCGAGCCGGGCGCACTTCACGCTGCTGGCTCCAGTGTCCTGGGTGGCGGGATCCCTAGGTGAGGTAGGATTCTCCCGTTGTTCTGTGTCCTGTGGCTTTAATGAGACCACTTGGCTCCCAGTGTCCCTTCCTTTCCCGGCTTCTTTCTCCCACTGTTAGGGATCGCTAATGAATAGCAAGAGTGTGGATTTGGGGCATTCACTCACCTTCCTTTCACAGGACTCCTAAACTGGGAAAGCCGCCAGCGCGATCAGATTCTCATTTCCTGAAACCTCAACCAATCCCAGGGCTGGCGAGACAGCCCAGCGGGCGGGCGGGGCTGCCAGGGAGCCGGGAAACCAGAGCCGGGCGGGCGCGTGTTTGCTTAGGCAGGACTGTTTTGAAAGGAACCTTAGCAAGGGCCGAGTTCATTCTGCTTCCTAGGCAGGGGTGCAGGATTGGTCATGGTGCCCGGAGCCGCCTCAGGGTCCTCCACCTCGGGGACTCGGGAAGCCGTGTTGAAGTGACAGCCCACCTGTTGAAAAGCCTTCCGTGCCGCAGCCTGCACCTTCGCCGGTTTTCTCTGCTCATACCCAGGAAGGGCTTGACTTTGTCTTTTTAATCTTGAAAAACATTTTTCTGCTCTTGACAAGATCTGGCCCTTCATGTAGAGTAAATAAGTGAGCTGGTGCATTTTTGCTGTGACCTGTTCGAAGTGACTCTCATATTTTCATCCATCAGAGGTCTCGGCCTTTCTTTTTTCTTGTTTGATGATCAGATGGTGATTTGCCCAGGAGATGGGAAGGCAGTGATGTCCACTGCATTTGGCTCCAGTGAATTGAGACTGGGTGGGCTTTGTGTCACCCACTAGCTTGGGATACTTATCAAAAGCAAATTCTAAATGCCACAAAACAGCAGTTTTTGTTTTTGTTTTTGTTTTTTTTTTGTACTGGAGATTGAACCCAGGGGCGCTTTACCACTGGGCCACATCCCCAGCCCCTTTTTATATTTTATGTCGAGACAGGGTCTTGCTAAGTTACTAAAGTCCTTGTTGAGTTGCTGAGGTTGACTTTGAACCTGTGATCCTCCTGCCTCAGCTTCCCAAGCTGCTGGGATTACAGGCAACTACACCGGCTCTGTGGTCATTTTTAACAAAGACTGATGTAGCACGCTGACTGGTTAGTGTGAACTTCCCAGGGACCTACCTACTATGCCGTAGGTACTGCTCTCACCTAACTTGCAGGGGAGAGAACCAAGGTATAGGACCATGAACTAGCTTGCTCTGGTTCATAGCTAGAGAGGGGCTGAGCTAGGTTTGGATCCAGAGGGTCTAGTCCCAGAGGTCATGGGCTACCTACACGAGCCACCTGCACTGTTTGCGTACCTACCCAGAGCCAGGCTCTTATAGGTGAAAACATTCAGCCTCTGATGTGGCCAGCAAAGCCCAGACCTGCTCCAGGCTCCTGTACCCTCATTCAGAGCACTGTCTTACGGAAGGATGATCCCAAAGATGGTTTCAGAGAATATTCTCTGGCCATCTTGCCCAGCTGGAGAGTAGAGAAAAGCCCTCACTGAACAGGGTGTTAAAAGAAAGTGATTTAGGATCTTCGTCAAATCAGGACAAGGAGGGCTTGAGTCAGGACACTTCGATAGAGCAGGGGAAGGGCAGGGGCCTTGCAGTGGGGGGGGGGGGAACATTGGGTTCTTTCCCAGCACAAGGGGAAGTGGGAACTTACAGCCCAGAAGCAGACTGGATCCTAGCAGGAAAGTCACTAAGAGGAGACGAGACTTCAGGTGAGCGGGGTTCTGGCTGAACTGACCCGACAGGCTTCTTGCTGGAGGCAGGCCCGGCTGACCAGACACGCTCTGGGGTGTGGAGGATAAGAAAGCGCTCTGGTGTCCAGAGTGATGGTATCCAAGGTGGGGTTCCTGATAGCCTGACTTAGCCGGGTTCTCGGCTAAAACCACATTTTACCGGGAAGTGCACTGGAGTTCGGGAGCCTGGTAAAGGTGGTTTAGGCAAAGAATCTGTGTCCGTGGAGACTGAAGGAGAATGGAGAATTTTATGCCGACGGCATCTCAAGGCTACACATGAAATGACCACAGCTTTCTCTCACCTTCACTAATCTTGAATTTGGTCAAATTAGCTAGCTTCCAGTTTCTTTCTTTTTTGATCTGGGGCAGTAACTGGAGTGGATGTGTTAGTGGATGTGTTAGACGGATCTACTTATTAAACCTTGGGAGGGCCTCTGTCACTTAGAGACATCAGACGTGGCCTGCCTGTGGCACTAGGCGGGACCACCTGCTCCATGGCAGCTGGCCCCAGGCAGGCACCCATGGGTGTCCTGGAGGAGGGCGGAGCTGATCGCACCCCTGTCCCCTGGTGCCATGCCTGACACGGGGAAGTGCCCACAAGTCTGCACTGAACCCACGACCTAACGGTGTGGGGAGGAGGCACTGAGATTTCAGCCAGGTTCAGTCACCAGTGCCTCCGGAAGTGACTCTGCCGAGAGCTGCCGGGGTCTTCTCCTCCTGGGTCTGCCCTAACCTCTGCTGGTCTTGATGGCTCTAGAAGTTTCCTTGTGGTGATTCCTACCTGTTTTTATTCCCCGGGTTCTTCTTTGGGTAGGTGTGACATGAGGGCAAGGTCATGGTCCCCGGCAGGGAGCCATGTGAGTTCAGTAGGGCTTGGAGGCCCGAGAGGCCTTCCCTCCGGGTCCTTCAGTCTGTCCCTCCCTCTTCAAGGTCACCCTTTCTGGGCTGCAGTGTTAAGCTGCTTGCCTGCCCTGCACCCGCTGGCCCCAAGGGCATGTCCACATCCCAGAGGAGGACCCTGGTTCCCTGAGCCTCTGCATCCACTTGCTGTGTTTGGAGAGGAGGGTGAAGGTCAGGGATCAAGGTCAATGGGCAGAACTTCAGTTTGTTCTGGCAGGAGGTTCCTTTTGCCAGAGTCTTCCAGTTTTTTTCTAGATTTATCTTCTGAAAACTAACCTGTATGGAGGCGTTACGGTCTTGTAATTTTTTCTTCCAGGTCGTCTTGAACGCTCCAGATGCCTACCCTTACCCAATGCTGTTGATAAAATCAGGATGGCTTTAAACTCAGTAAGTGGTTAATCATTACCTCTCTGGCCCTTTCCTGGTCCTCCCTCCTCCTGCTGTTCCCAAGAGCAGGTGTGGGTCAGCGCTTTTCAGGGCTGCCTGCGGGCCCCCCGTGGCTGTGTGCAGGGCTTTCAAGGCCTTGTCTAGAAAGGCTGAGTTGGGGCAGAGCCCAGAGCTGCCAGAGGGGTCTGGAAAGCCTTTGCTGCTGGTAGGAGCCCAGGTGCGCACCCTGGCTTTGACCTCCCCACTTCCTGCCTTCACAGTTGGTGGGGGGGGCAGGTGTGTAGACAGGTGAGCAGGGTGGGCCAGCAGGTGAGTCCTGGGAAGAGAGCTTCCTGGTGCCCCAGAGACACTTGTGTAGGAGTGAGGTGCTGGGTGGACTGTCCCTCTCCTGGCCCTGGGAAACTCTTCCCCTGTCTCTGTTCCCAGCAGATCTCACGGGTTCCTATTATGCCTGAAATAAGTGCATTTAGCAAAGACATTAGGGTTAGTGGAAATATTTTTCTGAGCCAGGTGCGGTAGTGCACTCCTGTAATCCCAGTAGCTTGTGAGGCTGATGCAGGAGGATCACAAGTTCAAAGCCAGCTTCAGCAATTTAGCAAATCAAATTTAGCAAATCTAAGCAAATCAGTGAGACCCTGTCTCTAAATAAAATATAAAAAAGGGCTGGAGATGTGGCTCAGTGGTTAAGTGCCCCTGGGTTCCAACCCTGGTACAAAAAAAAAAAAAAATCTGAATCCTCTAGGGAAATATACCTTTATTGGTGTATCCCCCTTTATTGACTCCTGGTTACTGGTATTTACTTTTTTATTGGATCCCTTTTTAGTGTCAGACCCACTGCACTGGAATCCTCCTGGACTAAGTGCTCTGTGACATGCACCCCCCTGGGTGGAGTGGCATGTTCAATGGTTGGGGCTGAGGCCAGCTGCTCTTGGCTGATTTCCATGCCTCTGGTGCCCGCATTTAGGTTAGGGATGGCCTGTCTCTCCATCTCTGTCACTGCTCTGGGTGGAGTGACAATCTTTGGACCTTTGTAGGTGGCTTTAGTGGGTACTAAGCATAGGTTAACTGGGAGTGGCATCTGCTCCTGTGCTTACACTCACGTTCCCTGAAGGCCCCATTTAAAGTCCTAAGCCTTCAGTGGCCTCTGCTGAGGACACCTGTCCTTGGAGGACAACCCCTCTGCTATTCTGTGGCCCAAAGTGACAAGGGGCAGGAGTTGGGGACCTTGGGACACAGACAAGAGGACAAAGGTGGCATCCAAGGAGAGGCCCAGCCATCAGCACTAGAGGGAGTTGAAGGAAGAGGAGAAGCAGGCTGTGGGGTCCCGTGTGCCCTGTGTGAGGTGGGTCTTGAGGAGGTGGCTTTGAAGTGGGGACAGGGGAAAGAGAAGTTTTTCTGAGAAGAGAGACACCAGCTGAAGGAAGGAGCCAGAAACTCGTGGTGTGTCTGGGCCGTTCCTTGGCATTTGTGCCTGTGCACACCGGCACCAGAGCTTCTGCTGCAGGGCAGCTGGAGGGTGCGGTGCAGCTCTAGGCTGCCTGGGGAGGTGGTAGGAAGCGGGCAGCTCTGCAGGAGGGGAGGGCAGAAGAGGAGCCCCAGAGTCACCAGCAGAGGTTGCCTCTGGGCAGCTCTGTCCACTCCAACCCTGTTCTGCAAGGGGTGTGCAGAGTGGAGCTTGTGCCCTGCCCCCCGGGGCTTGGTGCCCAGGTTTCAAAGAGGTGATGGGTCCCGAGGCCTGGCAGCAGGCGAGCTCTCAAACCCAAGATGATTAAACCAAAGATGATTATCACCGGTTCCTAATGCCGCAGCTCCACGCTCAAGGAGAGGCCCCGAGGAACCACAGGTCGAGGATGTGGGTCCCATGGGTTCTAATCCCACACTTCTGTACATTTTGTTCTGTAAATGTCAGCCACCTTTTCTTTATTGCAAAATAAATAGTAAACAAAACAACGTTGACAGCTGAGGATGGTTAGTTTGGAATTGGCATCTGGTTTTCTAAGTAAACTGGTGTAATCATAGACACCGGGCATGTCTGCGTGGCCTTGCAGGGCCCTGGGCCTGGGGCCTGAGGCGTGTACTCAGCCCTTTAGGGCCAGTGACAGCTTTATGTCATTTTTCTTTTCACTTGTTCAGGGGCCGTCCCCCGGCGTCGGGCCTTACTATGAGAACCACGGATACCAGCCTGAAGCCCTCTACCCATCGCAGCCGGCCGTGGCTCCCAATGTCTACGCTGCATATCCAGCTCAGTACTGCCCGTCCCCGGTGCCCCAGTACACCTCCAGGGTCCCCACGCACACTTCGACACCTGGGATCTACCGGCAGCCCAAGCCCCCTCCGGGGACAGTGTGTACCACAAGTAGGACCCTTTTTGCATTTTTCTGCCTTCTTAGCAGGCTGTCACGCCTCCGCCACCAGCCACCCTCCTTGCCCTGTCCTGCCGCTCAGTGCTGCGCACTCCAGGTCTCCCTGCCACCTGTGCAACTGCCACCCCCCCGGGCCCTGCCTCAGGGTCTTTCCCAACCAGCTTCTCCTGATTCTGGCCTCAGGTTTATTGATGTGTCCTTTTGATAAAATGGTGGCTCCCCAGGGTGAGACTCGAGGACAGCAGGTCAAGGTCAAGACACCTATGACTTGGTGTTCAGGGAAAGTGACCTGGGGGTGGGGGTGGGGTGAGCAGGAGCTCCACCACACCCCACCTCCTCTCCTGGCCTCAAGTCCCAGTGCCCGGGGGCGGAGGGCAGAGGGGGGTGGGGTGGCGGGCCGTCTTCTCTGCCCTTGCCATTTCAGTGTCTGGAGTCTCTCCTCACCTTTCCCTCCTGGACCTCGGGCTGGAGCCTGCCCAGCTGGACAGTGCAGAGGAAGCTCTAGGGGGAAGCTTTTGGGTGGAGCCTGTTTCTGGTTTTGGCGTAGGCATCCCTGTCTGTACAGCACGCAGAGTGAAAGGGAGATAATGGATGGACTTCCATGCCACCCGCACAGGATCGGGGGCAACACCACCCCCTTCAGTTCAGGGAGCCCTGCCTGCCCTCCCAGGCCTTCCAGCTCCGGTCCAGACCTGTCACTCTGCCCCCCCCCCCCCCCCGCTGGCCTCAGTCACCCCTCACCCTGTGTCTTTCCCTCCCTCCAGCTCTGCCCTGTTCAGCCTGGCATCCCCCCCCTACCACGCCTACCCTGTGCCCCTCTGCCCTCGCTGCCCGAGGTCTTCTGGAGGGGGTTGGGTATGTCGAGACCAGTGGTTCTCAAACAGGGGTGACCTTGGCCCTCAGAGGCAGTCGACAGTGTTGCAGAGTTTGGGTCGTTAAAGTAGGAAGGGGGCACTACTGGCATCGAGGGTTGGTGCTGTGCTGCTGCTGAACACCTGCGGTGGGTAGGAGGGTCCCCAAGAGAAAGGCCACCAGGCCACGGTGTCAGTTGTGCCGAGGTGGACAGTGCCCAGGTGGGGTGCCCGTCGTGGGGGTTGGAAGGAAGCCAGGGTGAAGAGGACTGGGGACCTCGGTCGAACCTGCTGACTGTCAAGGGTCGAGGGGCACCAGGTGCCGTGGCCCACGCTTGTGACCCCAGCTACTTGGGGGCTGAGGCAGGAGGATGATGAGTTCAAGCCCAGCCTGGGCCACTTACGGAGGCCCTGTCCCTGGTGTGACCCCCAGTAACACACACAGACACACACCAGCCATCGGGCTGCGGGTGAGCCCGGTCAGCACCTCCAAAGGTGGTCTCACACCAACAGCGGTCGGCCAGGAGGGCAGAGGCCAAATACTCTCACTTTCCAAGGGAGAGCCCAGGGGGTGGCAGAAAGGGACAGGAGCAGGTTACCTCTTTACGTGTATGTATTTATAGAAACTGTGCCCCATAGACTCAAGAACAATTTAGTAATTTTCTTTCTTTTTTTCTTTTTGTGGTGCTGGGGACTGAACCCAGGGCCTTGTGCAGGCAAGGTGATTTTCTTCCTTTAAAATTTTTACGTATTATTTATTGAACTCACCTTGGTTTTATTTTAAAGAACATGTGATTACATATAACCCAAGAGATGATATGCATTTTGCAAGTGTCATCTTCAGCTTTGAGACTGTTTTCCAAGTGATTTAAGTAGTAACCCAGAAGTACCCCATCTGGAGAGCATAGAACTTTGTTTTTGTTTTTTTGGGCTGAGGATAGAGAGCTCAGCTGGTAGAGTACTTGCCTCACCTGCACAAGGCCCTGGGTTCAGTCCCCAGCACCACACACACACACACACACACACACACACACACGTATTGTTCTAGCAGCAGCTATACGAGTTTCCATTGGCACAGCAGCACGTATACATCTGAAAGACTGTTTGGAAAATCAAAGGTCAACAATCCTGTGATGCAAATAGTTGACTCTGGAAGCTGCAGGGCAGGGCCAGCCACAGGCCACTGGATAATGATTAATGCAGGTGAATGGTAGGTCCGCGAACCCTTCCGCAGCAGCCTTTGCAAACCAGGACCCAGGCGAGTCTAGCTGACCTCGCACTGGGGCAAATCCCCATCCAGAGGTAAAGCTGAGGCTTCCGACTGTGCTCGGGTCCCCGGGGAGACCTGGCACATTGCCACCCTCACTGGGAGGTGAAAGACGCCTGGTGTGATGACCCTGACTCACCAGACCAGGGATGAAAGCCAGGGCCTTGTTTTCGTGCCTGCTGGGCAGCCACGACCACTGAGCGACACCCCCAGCCTCAGCAAGTTATTTTATCGTAGATACAATGGCATTCAGGGGAGTCATCCAAGGAGAGGAGTGTCCTTGGTCATGGGTCCCAGAGGCCATTTGGAATTTCTCCTGTGAACTTCCTTTGGGCTCTACCCTGCCACCTTGAGGCACGGCCACCTTTAGCCAGATTTTGATTAGATCTTTGCTTGGGCGCAGTTCTCAGGCCAGCGTTGGGCCGTACCTGTGAGGAGTGCAACTTCCCAGATGTCAGTCAGAAATTCTGGTGACTGGGGACGAGGTCCTCAGGAAGTTCTTCAGTCTGTTACTGCCTGCGAGCCTTTGGAGAATCCGCAGGATGTGGCGAGGAGAAGGCAGGAGTGGCTTTGACCCCAGCAGGTGGGCCTCTCTGGCTCTCCAACTCCAGAACCTTAATTTCTTGCTCTGACGGACTTTTGGAAGCCCAGGAGCATATAGGTGAAGGCAGCAGGGGACTCCGCCTGACCAGCCTGGCAGGGTCTGCTTAAGTGCCTTCTTGCTGGGCGCGATGGCACACGCCTATAATCCTAGCAGCTCGGGAGGATGAGGCAGGAGGATGGAAGGTTTGAAGCCAGCCTCAGCAGCTTGGTGAGTCTCTAAGCAACTTAGCAAGACCCTGTCTCAAAATAAAAAATAAAAGAGGGCTGGGGGTGTGGCTCAGTGGTTAAGTGCCCTTGGCTTCAATCCCTGGCACCAGAATGAATGAATGAATGAATGAATGAATGAATGAATGAATAGATACCTTCTCATCAAATCTCTCCCACCTCTCTACCTTTCTTTCAAGGAAAGCTTCTGGGAGCTCCAGAGTCTGAGGTTGCATGCCACATGGGAACTGCTGGAGGTGACCGGCTGGGCACCCTCCTTAGCCCAGCATAAGGGACAGTTGTCTGGAGGCAGGGTGCTTTCATGGTATTTGGCACTGTGTTAGGATTTTTTTTTTTTTTTTTGGTGCCAGAAGTGCTTAACCACTGAACCACATTTCCAGCCCTTTTTATATTTTATTTAGAGACAGGTCCTCTCTGAATTGCTTAGGGCCTCGCTAAATTGCTGAGGTTGGCCTTAAACTCATGATCCTCCTGCCTCAGCTTCTAGAGTCCCTGGGATTACAGGCATGGGCCACTGAGCCCGGCTGTTCCGAACTCTGAAGCAAACTTTGGTTCACACCTCCGATAAAAAATGCCCTCTTTTTGTTTTGTCCAGAGTAAACTGCTGACCGTCTTCAAATTACTTTATTCTTAGCTGCAGTGGGCCTGTATTCTGCCCTTGGACCCAAGGGTGTAAGCTGGTGCTGTGTGATGGGCACTTTCAGTAGTGATGGGGATGTTCTATGCCCGCCCTGTCCAGTATGGTAGCCACTGGCCACTGTGACTACTTAAGTGCTTGGAGTTACGTACTTTTATTTAACTCCATTTAAATTTAATGAACTAAAACATAAGAAGCCACAGGCAGCGGGAAGCTGTCTAGTGGGAGAGGTGGTGCACACGATCAGCTCTCCAAACAGCCTTGGGGAAGACGGGTTCCTCCGCCCTGGGTGCCTCTCCTGGGGCCATGACAGTGGGGGACACTGTCACATGGCTCGGGCTCCTGATTACTGAAATGAGGTGCTTTTCCTCTCTGATTTCCCCATTCATCATTGGCCTAGTTGAAGACCCTTTTTAGGGAGCAGAGCTTTTAAGGCTGGGTGGGCTTCATTCACCAGAGGTTCTGCTCTCCAAAAAGCAGGACGTTTCTTGCTGTGGAAGAAGCCAGGCCCCGAGACACATTGTTCTTCCAACGTCAACTCACATTTTTAAGTGTATAAAACCCACTATTTCTTAGGCTGGGAGTGTCTCTTAGTGGCAGAAAGCTTGCCGGCACATGTGGGGCTCCTGAGCAGGGCTCCCTCCTCGGGTGGTCAGGCGGCCCTGACTGAGCTCGGTCCAACTTTGGTTTTTGATCTTATGGCGGTGGGAAGGTAAACCTGTGAAGCTGTCTGCTGTCCCCTGCCCAGGGTTCAATAAACTGCACGGGATATTCAATGTTCCATTAGAAATGGGCTTTGGGTCACGTGGTTTCGGCCAGCCGTGGGCTGATGAAGGTGTTCGGAGTGCATTTAAGGCGGATGAGGCCCAGCCAGACAGTGGGCAGGTCCGTGTGTCCTGTCACCTTGAGCCACTCCAGCCGGACGGAGGGCCTGGCAGGCTCCACGTGGCCCTGGTGCTGGTGGAGGAGCGTCAGGACTGGGACGTGCTGGGGGAGGGGGAGGGTCAGTGCTCACCAGCTGTCCTGCTTTCTCTTTCCTGCAGGGGCCAGGAAAGTCCTGTGTGTCACTCTTGCCCTCGGGACCTTCCTTGTGGTCACTGTTATAGCCGCTGTCCTGGTCTGGAAGTTCTGTAAGTTCAGAGAGCCCCCTGGGCCGGCTGCCACCTCTCAGCCATGGCTCCTGCCGTCCTGGGCACAGGGTGACCCTGCTGCCTGGGCTGGGGAGGCCTCAAGGCCCCTCCGAGACTGTGGCCTGGACCTTCCTTCTCATCGTTTGGTCCTGGGAGCGGCTCATCTCATGGGTCCCACCTGGCTGTGGGCTTCCTCTTAGCCTGTGGGTCACAGCAATCGCGGGCCATTGCTGTAGTTTGGACACACCACAGGAGGAACTGTTAGAATTTGCCAGAGCAAGGTGGCACCAGCTCTGTGAGCACAGCTGGCCCCCTCGTTGGGGCCAACCCTGGTCACCATGTTTGCTGGGTAACAGTGGCTGCTCTAGAGCAGCCCCGCCCTGCACCGCGGGCAGCAGGGTGTCTGTCTCTGCCTTTACCCTGGGGCAGTGGGGACATGGGGGGCTCTGAAGTCCCCTGGGAGGGTCCTACCCATCGGCCTTGTGGACACGCCATATCCAGCCCTAATTCCATTTGTGCACTGGTGACAAGGACACATTCCCTACTTACTAAAAATCGGGGGAGCTATTTTTCCTTTTTTTATTCACGGGCTCCAGGGTGGATGATGGCGCCCCTCGGGGCTCCGTGAGGTCCCCTTGGTCCTCAGCTGACGGTCTCCTTCCCGCCTCTGTTTCCTCTGCTAGTGGAGAACAAGTGCTCCGCGTACGAGATGGAGTGTGGCTCCTCGGGGACCTGCGTCAGCCCCTCCTTCTGGTGTGATGGCATCGCGCACTGCCCGAACGGCGAGGACGAGAACCAGTGCGGTGAGCGGCTCTGGCCCTGGGAAGCGGCAGCTCTGCCTGGGCAAGGGGTGACCAGCCAGCTCTGTCCCCGTCTTGAGGATGAGCCTGGCCTCAGAAGGGCTGTCCTCGTGGTCCAGCGTCACACAGCAGGGTGGGAGGTCCATGGCAGGGCCCGCGAGACTGCCTTCAAACCCCTGTGCTCGCAGACGAAGGCCAAGGGCCGCGGTGGAAAGCCCAGAAGCTGCTTAAAATGTGAAGTTGGGGGTCACTGTGTGGCTTTAAGACAAGCTGCCTTTAAAGTCTTTTGTCACACGTGAGCACTTGGGTTTGCTTTATTTTCCATGTGGGTCTGTCGATTGACAAGTTAAAGCCGTGCCACATTCACGGTGTTCAGTGGGCTGCTGTGGCTTAGGGACACCTGCAGAATGGCTGCCCAGGCCACCCCACAGGCATCACCTTATGGGGTACCCACCTTTTTTGCGGGGAGATCTCTGAAGATCTGCTCTCAGTGATTTTCAAACACACGACCTTCTGCCAGCCGAGTTGCCAGGTTGCCCCCTAGACCTCTCGAAGGGGCTCCTCCTATTTAATAGAGGCCGCGTCTCCCTTGGCCAGCGTCTCCCCCACCCCAGCCTGTGGCCACCGTCACTGTGCATCTGCACACCCACGCACAAGTGAGAACGGGTGTGGCTTCTTGCACTGGCGTCTCGCACAGCCGGCTGCCCTTCCCCTCAAGGCTGCGTGGGGCCTGCCGAGTTCTTTACCCGTCCATCTCCCAGTGGACGTGGGCAGGTTGCACGTGTGGGCGTGGTGCACGGGCAGTGCTGGGCGGAGGTGTGGCCGTCTCTCCCCTGGACCTGGGCCCTGGTTCACAGAGTAGTTCTGCCGAGGTGCCCAGCAGCTTCCCCGCGGCCCTTCCTGTGGGCGCTCACGCGGGCGGGAGCGAGGGCTTCTGTCCTTGCCTGGCTGTTGGCCCCATCATCTTCCTCTTCTTCCTCTTTGGTGACATCTCACTGTGGTTTTAAGTTGAGACTCTCTCTCTATCTCCTGTTGATTCGTGGAGGTGGGTTCAAGGGCAGTTGGTGGCTGCCTGAGTGTGAGGGTCAGAGCTCCAGCCCGCGGTGCTCGTCTCTGTGGGCCTCTCCAGGCCGTGGCACCGAGGTGTGCTGCCGCTCCCCGGGTTCCTGTTCTGGGTTGAATGAGTGGGCAGGGAGATCCAGGCGTGGTCTCTTCCGACGCCATGTCTCCTGGGCTCTGCAGCCGGTGCAGCGCTGCCTCATTTCCCCAGAAGGGCTGCCTCCTCCCCCTTTAGGAGAGGGAAGGAAGGCTCTTGGTGGAAGGAGGGCTCTCTCTCCGGCTGCAGCCGCAGCAGCAGTGCCCCAGGCCTGCCAGCACACGCAGGACATGGGACTCCGGCTGGGGCTCCGCGTGCTGCCGTGTGTGGCTCCTCCCTGCCATTCTCCCAGTTCCACGTGGACTTCTCATTGGGAGGAGATGGCTGCACCTAACGGGAGTGTGCTACCGACCTGCTCCTAGAGCAGGCGGTTCTCACCACGGGTTGGCTCTGACCTGGAAGGACGTCCCATCCCCACGCACGGAGTTTTCTGTGCAAGGTGTGCATGTAAGTGTGTCAGCAGTGGTCGGCTCTCTCCCCTGCTGTCCCGCCAGTCTTCCTGGGAATGTTGGAAGAGAAACTGAAGAGTGGCAGCGGCGACTGCAGCTAGCGGCGAATATGGTGCCCTTGGGACGGGCTCAGAGGGCTGTCTCAGTGTTCTCACCCTCATGCCTCTGGGGCGAGGGGCATGGGGGTGTGAGCGCTGCTGGTGACCCTCTCACGGCAGACACGGGAATCCAATCCTCACGGTGCACCCCGGAACACACCCAGTGTTTGTCCTTTAGACCTTGGTAAAGCTGGAAAAATCCCTAGTTCCTAAAAGGAAGCGCAACAGACAAACTGGAGGCTTGTCCAGCTCCCCGTTGCCCACTGTGGCTCCCGCTGGTCCGCATGTGAATGGCTGGGGGAGGGAGCAGCCTGGGACCCCCAGGAGGCGGGACCCTCAGGTCTCTCTCACTCTGCAGGGGCAGCTCCACCTGTACCTGTGGAGCTACGTTAGGTCCAGTTCCTTCTAATTCTCCCAACAGCGTTGGGCTCACAGAAGGCCCAGCGGGGAATCAGGAGTCGCCCCACAGCATGTGGGTTTCCACAGAAGCACAGTGCGGCGTGCTGGCCACAGTGGCGTCCTCCCGAATAGGCTGCCCTGGGGTCGAGCCCTGGAAGCTCTGGCCCCATTGGTCTCTGGCTCTACCCTTCCGGAATGTCCCGGGCCCAGGAGTTTGAGGCTTTTTCAGATGGGCTCCCTGCACTGAGTGCTGCGTCCGTCTCCTTCGAGGCTCAATGGCCACTTTCTGTTTGTGAGGAACAGTGTCACGTCGGAGTGGACACCACCCTGGGCACGTCTTCACTGCGCACCGGGAGCGGGGGCTTGCTGGGTCTCATGCAGCACTCTCCTCAGGGTTGTTCCTGATGACCCACGACCCACCCAGCAGTCCTTCTCACGAGATTCCACCCCACCAAGGGCTCCCAGGGCTCCAGGTGTGCCACTCCAGGGGGATGGGCCAGACAGGGAAGGGCTTCCACTGTGCCCCAAAGCTGACCAGTTTCTTTAAACTGCAAGGCCAAGGTCATTAATCCGGAGGCACTTAAAGTCCCCTAGATGCCAGGTCCTTGTCGCCACCCTGGGTGCTCTGCAGAGCCCAGGGCCTGGACACCAAGAGGTCAGCTAGTTCTTTAAAGAACACTTAATTTTCACCCTCTGTCTTATTTATTTATTTATTTTGGGGCCATCGGGGATTGAACCCAGGGGCACTGGGCCACTGAGCCATATCCCCAAAACTATTTTGTATTTTATTTAGAGACAAGGTCTCACTGAGTTGCTTAACACCTCATTTTTTGAAGAGGCTGACTTTGATCTTGCGATCCTCCTGCCTCAGCCTCCCAAGCCACTGGGATTACAGGCGTGGGCCCCTGCGCCCAGCTTATTTCTTTATTTTTAAGCCCAGTTTTATTGAGCTGTAGCTCACAATCATCTTCGTGAGGTGGACAGTGCACTGGTGTTTACACATCTGCAGCTGTGTGCGCCATGGTCCACCACAGAGAATCCACCGTCAATGGAGAACGTGGTTCCTGGGCTCCTGCCGCCCCTGCCCTCCTTCCTCTCCTAGACTTCTCCTCCGTGCGATGGCTCCTAGTGGTCTCAGGCCATCTCTGGGCCATTGGGACTGGCCTCTTAGGCAGGGTCACAGCTTCCTTCCCGTCTGCAGCAGATGTCAGTCCGCCACACACTTTGGGCCTGCCCTGTCCTCCCTTGCTGGACACTGGGCTGCCCGCTTTGGGCTGTCGTGGACCGTGCGGCAGTGAGCACTTATATGAGGATGCGTCTGAACACCGCGTCCAGTTCTCTTGTGTAGAATTGTGGCTCCCTTCGTGGTGCCCGAGGAGAGCTGCCCGGGTCAGGTGGCGGGACGCGGGTGGCAGGGGATCACCTTGGTCGGTGCGGTTGCCCGGGACCCAGGAGAGCTCTCTTCTCACGCAGTTCGCCTCTACGGACCCAACTTCATCCTCCAGGTCTACTCGCCGGAGCGGCAGGCCTGGCACCCCGTGTGCCAGGATGACTGGAATGAGCACTTCGCCAGGGCGGCCTGCAAGGACATGGGCTATAAGTGAGTCTGGTGCCTCCGGGGGGCGGCCCCACGCGGAGATAGTGACCGACGGCAGAGACTTAGGGCAGACCGTCTCCGCCTCCTGAGAAGGTGCTGGAGACCATGGTCACCTCCCGAAGCTGGTCCATGTATGGGGAGGTGGACCTGGGCCTCCAGAGCTCGCCCTCCCCTGTGTCTAGTGAGCCCGGCCCACGGCCGCCGCCTCAGCTCCCTGGTCGCTGTAGACCGCTGTGACTCAGGAACGGTCCCCGGGGCCGTGGTGCCCGGGCAGGGTGCAGGCTGAGGGCCTCGGGTGGCTCTTTTCTGGAGGAGCCGCTCAGCCTGCGCGCAGTCTGCTTGGCTCGCCTCTCCGGGTGGAAGCCGCTGCAGCAGGGCCAGGACGGCTGGACTGGCGGTGGCCTGGCAGATCCCAGGCAGCTCTCACTGCCCGCGGGAGCCACTGAGGGCTTTGGTCAGGAGGCAGTGTCCCAGGCTGGGACCCCCGGCCCGGGCTCAGCAGCGTGGCCGGTGTCTTAGTTCTCAGCTGCTGTGACAGAAGAGCTGAGCCTGGTCATTGTGCAGAGCAGAGGGTTATGTTGGCCCATGTCCTGGAGGCTCGGAAGTGTGACCATGGTGCCCCATGCTGCCGGCACCTGGAGAGGGCCTGGGCCGGTTGGCCTCTGGGTGGGAAAGCGGATGGGCAAATGTGCTCCTGTGAGACAGAGGGTGACACAGAGGCTGGGGTTGGTCCCCAACAGCCACCCTCAGGAGGAGTACCCCCCCGTAGGCATCAGTCCCTTTGCCAGGGAGGATGGGAGGATTTTTGACTCACATGCCCCTTCCAGGTCCCCCTCCCCTGGACACTTACCCCAGGGACCCATCTCAGCGTGGGCCTGGAGGAGATGGACCTGGGTCCCTGGGGAGGCAGGGCGGCCCTCGGGGTGGGGAAGGCCCTGTGCTCTGAGGCCACCTTCTCTCCCAGGGAGCCCTGTGGCCCTCGGCCGTCCTAGGGTGTGTCCCTGCCAGTTTCCAGAGCGAGGTCCCATCCGGCAGGAGAGTGCCACCTCTGCTGGCGCACGGCTTGGAAGTGCTGCCTGGGACTCGCGAAGGCTTCTGAGGTGACGCTGTTTACGGAGGCTTTTGTTTTTTAGGAACAGCTTTTATTCCACGCGGGGGATCGCGGACGACAGCGGTGCCGCGAGCTTCATGAAGCTGAATGCGAGCGTTGTCACCGTCGATCTCTATAAAAAGCTCTACCACAGGTGTTTTTCCCTTGTCGAGGGTGGTGGTGAGGACAGGGGACCCCCGGGCATCACTGTCCCAAGCTGATCTCTCTAAGCTGCTGTTCTGGGTGTGGATGAGTTCCACACTGGGAAGAGGTTGGAAGCTAAGTAGGACAGGCTGCTCCAGATTCGTTCTTCTTGGGAAGAGATTGACACTTATTTGCCATTTTGTTTGTGACCTCTGCTGTCCGCCCTGTTATTGGTAGTTGATTTTTTTTTTCATTCTCCAGGTACCAGAGGTGTACGTACATATGCTAGGGAATATGCATTTGTTACCTTTTCGTTACTATAACAAGACACTTGAGCAGACTACTTTATAAAGACTGGAGATTTATTTTGGCTCATGGCTCTAGAAGTAGAAGGTCCAAACAGTGTGGCACAGGCTCTGGCAAGGGCACCTTGTGCCACATCACCTCACGAGGGGAGCGCCTGTCTTGTGGGTCTCCTTCCACTTCCTTATACAGCCACCAGGTTTAAAGCATGGGGTTCCACCCCAACCTCATCTAGTCTAAACTTTCCAAGGGCCCCATCTTTAAACACCATAGTTGGATTAAGTTCCTGCCCTCTTAATGCCACTAACGTAAGACTCCAGATGAGTCTGGGGACAGATCACATTTAGTCCATAGGCAGGAATCCACGAGAATAACATCTCAGGGTCGGGTCCGTCACAGCAGGGGCCAGGCACAGGTGGCTAGTTCCATTTAGCAAATATTTCCTGCACCCCAAGGCTAAGCTGTGACCCTGGGCAGGTCACGGTGGGCGCCATGGGTGGCAGGGAGCTCCAGGGCAGTCACTAACAGCGGCTGCACTGGCCAGGAGGCAGGGAGGGACTGGCCACCCCTCTGCCAGTCCCCTGCAGGCCCCTGCTCTTACCAGAACACTTGTCATCCTGGAGGGTGCAGTGTGCTTTGCACATGAGGTTTCTCACCCCCAGGTCCTGTCACTTGTCCCCAGGGGTTCGCTGTCACCTAGCCTCCAGCTCCGAGGTGACCCACTTCTCCTTGTGTGGAGGTGGGCACTGGTGTGTGTGGCTGGTGGCTCTGTCCGAGGTGGGGTGGGGCACTGAGCTCTGCCGCAGCCTCGCTGTCCTGGGACCGGGGCAGGGCTGCGCCTGCAGGCCAGGTGGACCGTCCACACAGCGGGGCCAAACACAGCTGCCTGCTCTGCACATGCCGGCGGTTCTTTGTGTTCCTCCCTTACACGGAAGTCAGGCAGCCAGGAAAAGCCAGGCACCCGGGGGCGGGCAGAGCAGGGGAGGGGAGAAGCTGCCGTCCCTCGGCAAGAGCCCTGGGAACTCGCAAGGTGGCTGCCAGGCTTGGAGGAAAGAAGAGAAGGTCATTGTCTAGAGTGTCGCCCGTCGGCACGGCAGGCTCAGGTGGGGTCCCTCAGAGCCGCCCTTGATGCTTGAGTCTCCAGGTGGCTCCTGGCCAGGTCCCCTGAATAACCACCGTGTTCCCAGGTGCTGCTGCCTGTGGTGGCACCCGTGGACCTTAGGGTGCCACACAGAGGCAGCACCTCCCTCTAGCAGGAGTCTGCCTCTGTGTGGCCTCTCTGGTGCCCCTCAGCTGTCGTGGCCAGGGCACCCAGCGGGCACCTGGGCGGCTCTAGCCTGGGGCAGTGCCAGGCAGTGTGGGGTTCTGGGACGCGCTGCCTTTGGTGCAGTTCTCCCAGGGAGCTGGAACGCACGAGGCTCAGGCTGTGTCGGTGACACTGTGGCTGCCAGCCTCCCGAGGCCGGCTCATGTGTGTGCCTTGGGCAAGGTCCCTGCCGCGTCTAGGCACGTCGTGGCAGGGGTGAGTGTCTTGCTCCATGTCCGTCAGAGTGGTCTGGTCACTGCAAAACAGACTTTGTCCAATGGAACCCACACCCAGTGGTCAGTGCTGGCGCAGCTCTGGTGTCCCTCCTCAGTGTATGGGGACCGTTCTCTATTGGACAGGGATGGAAGGCACCCCTTCTTTCTTTGTCATCCATAACCAAGGACGTTGACTCTGGACAAGTGGCTCTTTCCTGCTGCCAGGCCGAGCATGGGTCATATTGCCTTCGGCACACGCGGTGCCACCATCTGAAGGCACGTTTCCCAGTGAATAGCCTCCTGTCACTAGCAGGTGGCCTGGGTTGCAAGAACAAAAGGGACACCATCACTTCCGCGGGCCTCCCTTCCCGGCCAGCTGGGTTGGCCCTGCATGTTGCGTACCTTTGTCTGAGAAGCCTGGCACCACAGTGATCCACATTTCAGATTTCCCAGTCGGAATCTTTGCATGTCTGCAGTGATCCACTTGAGGACGGGGTCAAAGTCTACTCACGAAACCCATGGAGTTGTCTGTGTCTTGTGCACCTGGGCTGAGGGTGACTTGAGGTGACAGTTTTGATAGGCCTGCATTGGACGGTGACCCATCCCATGGGGTCAGATGCCGAGGAATTTTCCACTGTGCTCCCAAGGAGCTGTTTGAAAAGGTTCGAATTTGGAGCATTTCTGATTTCAGTTTTCAAATGAGGGATGCTCAACCTGCCTGATCATGTTATTTTTCCCGTGAGGAATTTAGGAACAGGAGGTTTAAGGAACTTGCTCAGTACTGAACAGCCGAGATCTGACCTGGTACTTTGACCCTTTTAAAAATTGTCCCTTTTGTAGATCTAGTCGTCTTTCTGAAGCCTTCAGGGGTGGACACTTTTGTTCTGGGGAGACAGGAGAGACAACAGGGGGAGGAAATCTCATTTCTGAGTATTTGCGGGCCAGGCATCTCCTCCTTTATCAGGTGACAGAATTCCCCTCTTCTCTTTCAGTGACAGCTGCTCCTCAAACACAGTGGTGTCCTTACGCTGCGTGGGTAAGTGCCTCTCAGCTCATCTTGTCTTTCTAAGCAGGAAACATGGTGCGTCTTCACAGAAGTGTTCTGCTGTGTCTTGAGGGGACGCAGCAAGTGTAGGGCGAGGGAGTGGCTGGGATGTGCCCAGAGCCCTGTGGTTCCCTTGTTAATCTGGGTGTGCTTGAGCTGTCTTTAGCAGTGGTCCAAGAGCATGCCACCCTGGATAGGAACCTGACGGCCTGTTCCCGTCCCCCTGAGCCGGAGGCTTCCTGGGGCTCCCTCGCCAGGGAGAGAAGGGGGCATCGTCAGAGCCACCGTGTAGACCTGGGGTTTGAGCCCAACACCCTGGCAGGTTCAGGACAGTGCCACCACCTGGCCATCTGGGGCTCGGTGGCCACTGGGCCTTGGAAGGAGAGAGCCCAGACGCCAAGCTCCCTTCCTTTCCCCTCCGGACGCGGCTTCAGCTGGGCGGCACCTCTCTGTTGGGATCAGCATGGTTCCCAAGCCCTCGAGCAGGGCCTGCCTGGCCTGCTCCCTGACGCTGGGCGCTGGTCCCCAGGCTCAGCCGCTCCTTGGACGAGCTAAAGCCAACAGAATCAGTGGCTCCCGGCAAGACTGCGCTCAGTGCCCGCTGGGTAGGGGTGTCCCCACGGCCAGGAGAGGCCTGGGCCCCCCCACACCCACGTCCCTCCATGCAATGAGGAGGCATGTGAAGGAGCCCTGACGGGTGCTCTAGGAGCCAGGTCACACTCCTCAGGCGCCAACAGGCCACGCCGGGAAGCACTTGGCCAGTGGACCCCACACTGCCCACCTTCCCAGGGACTTCCCACGGCTTCCCATGCCCTCGACCATCCCTTCCTCCTGAGCCCTTGGCTCTGCTCCATAAGACCGTCCCCCAGGGCCTCAGGGCTGCCAGAGGGCCCCCAGGCATCAGAGAGGCAGCTCTCCTGCCAGCAGAGGACCTGGCCTCAGGTCCAACCACCTCCTCACCTGGAGGACTCCCAGGCCTGGCGGCCCGCAGGGAGCACACTCAGGCCACACAGCCTTCCCGGCCCCTCACCGTTCCTCGCTCACCTCCTCACCTCCTCACTCTCCTCCTCACCTCCTCCTCACTCTCCTCCTCACTCACCTCCTCACTCTCCTCCTCACTCTCCACCTCACTCACCTCCTCCCTCACCTCCTCACTCACTTCCTCACCTCCTCACTCTCCTCCTCACTCTCATCCTCACTCACCTCCTCACTCTACTCCTCACTCACTTCCTCACCTCCTCACTCTCCTCCTCACTCTTCTCCTCACTCTCCTCCTCACTCACCTCCTCACTCTCCTCCTCACTCACTTCCTCACCTCCTCACTCTCCTCCTCACTCTCCTCCTCACTCTCCCCCGCATTCTACTCCTCACTCACCTTCTCACTCACCCCTCACGCTCCCCCTCACTCTCCTCCTCACTCTCCTCCTCACCTCCTCCTCACTCTCCTCCTCACTCCCTCCTCACTCCTCCACCTCGCTCACCTCCTCCCTCACCTCCTCACTCACTTCCTCACCTCCTCACTCACCTCCTCCCTCACCTCTTCACCTTCTCACTCACCTCCTCACTCTCCTCCTCACCTCCTCACCTCCTCCTCACTCTCCTCACTCACCTCCTCACCTCCTCCTCACTCTCCTCACTCTCCTCCTCACCTCCTCCTCACTCTCCTCCTCACTCTCCTCCTCACTCTACTCCTCATTCACTTCCTCACCTCCTCACTCTCCTCCTCACTCTCCTTCTCACTCACCTTCTCACCTCCTCACTCCCTCCTCACTCTCTTCCTCACTCTCCTCCTCACTCCCTCCTCACTCCCTCCTCACTCTCCTCCTCACTCTCCTCCTCACTCCCTCCTCACTCTCCTCCTCACTCACCTCCTCACTCCCTCCTCACTCTCCTCCTCACTCTCCTCCTCACTCCTCCTCACTCTCCTCCTCACTCACCTCCTCACTCCCTCCTCACTCTCTCCTCACTCCCTCCTCACTCTCCTCCTCACTCTCCTCCTCACTCCCTCCTCACTCTCCTCCTCACTCTATTCCTCATTCACTTCCTCACCTCCTCACTCTCCTCCTCACTCTCCTCCTCACTCTTCTCCTCACTCTCCTCCTCACTCTCCTTCTCACTCACCTCCTCACCTCCTCACTCCCTCCTCACTCTCTTCCTCACTCTCCTCCTCACTCCCTCCTCACTCTCCTCCTCACTCACCTCCTCACTCCCTCCTCACTCTCCTCCTCACTCCCTCCTCACTCTCCTCCTCACTCTCCTCCTCACTCCCTCCTCACTCTCCTCCTCACTCTACTCCTCATTCACTTCCTCACCTCCTCACTCTCCTCCTCACTCTCCTCCTCACTCTTCTCCTCACTCTCCTCCTCACTCTCCTTCTCACTCACCTCCTCACCTCCTCACTCCCTCCTCACTCTCTTCCTCACTCTCCTCCTCACTCTCCTCCTCACTCCTCACTCCTCCTCACTCTCCTCCTCACTCTACTCCTCATTCACTTCCTCACCTCCTCACTCTCCTCCTCACTCTCCTTCTCACTCACCTCCTCACTCCCTCACTCCCTCCTCACTCTCCTCCTCACTCCCCTCACTCCCTCCTCACTCTCCTCCTCACTCTCCTCCTCACTCCCTCCTCACTCTCCTCCTCACTCACCTCCTCACTCCCCTCACTCCCTCCTCACTCTCCTCCTCACTCTCCTCCTCACTCCCTCCTCACTCTCCTCCTCACTCTCCTCCTCACTATCCTCCTCACTCTCCTCCTCACTCACCTCCTCACTCTCCTCCTCACTCTCCTCCTCACTCTCCTCCTCACTCCTCCTCACTCTCCTCCTCACTCTCCTCCTCACTCTCCTCCTCACTCTCCTCCTCACTCTCCTCCTCACTCCCTCCTCCTCACTCTCCTCCTCACTCTCCTCCTCACTCTCCTCCTCACTCTCCTCCTCACTCTCCTCCTCACTCCCTCCTCACTCTCCTCCTCACTCACCTCCTCACTCCCCTCACTCCCTCCTCACTCCCCTCACTCACCTCCTCACTCCCTCCTCACTCTCCTCCTCACTCTCCTCCTCACTCTCCTCCTCACTCCCTCCTCACTCTCCTCCTCACTCTCCTCCTCACTCACCTCCTCACTCCCTCCTCACTCTCCTCCTCACTCCCTCCTCACTCCCTCCTCACTCTCCTCCTCACTCTTTCCTCCTCACTCCCTCCTCACTCTCCTCCTCACTCCCTCCATCTCACTCTCCTCCTCACTCCCTCCTCACTCACCTCCTCATTCCCCTCACTCACCTCCTCACTCTCCTCCTACTTGTGGACTTCTGCAGAGTCGGGAGCTCTCCCTTCTACCAGGGCACACTGTGACACCTCTCGTTGGACCCCTAATGCAGGGGAATGCGAGAGGGCCGTCCTGCCGATTGCCCTGCCTGGTGAACCCCTGGGTGGGAGCCCTGTGCCCTCAGGATTGGGCTGGGTGCTGGGTGCCTGGTGGCTCCTGCTGGGCTGGCTTCCCGCTGACGTTCGCTTGTCCCCAGAGTGTGGTGGCCCCTTTCTGCGGCGCCAGAGCAGGATCGTGGGTGGATCCAACGCCAACCTGGGCGACTGGCCCTGGCAGGTCAGCCTGCACGTCCAAGGCGTCCACGTCTGCGGAGGCTCCATCATCACCCCTGAGTGGATTGTGACCGCTGCCCACTGCGTGGAGGAGTATGTCCACGTCCCTCGAGGTCGGGTGGTGGGGGTGGCAAGAACCCTGGGTTTGGAGTGAGACTCTGTGGCCTTATTCAGGGCTGTGAAGCTCCAAGGCCTTGGTATCCACAGGCGAGTGGGGCTCACGGGCTTCACCCTGTCTGTGCCAAGAGGAGGAACCACGAGCCCTGGGCAGACTGTGACAGCTCTCAGCCAGAAGCCTGGCTGAGTGTGGGTAGGCCAGTCCACTCTCAGCAGGTGTGCCCCTGCTCGCCTGGCCCTGGCCCTGCGACCCAGCCAGGGTGGCTTGTGCTCATGGCTGTGACCTGGTCCCTGCAGCCTCCCTCCTGCCCTGCCCTGCCCTTCCGGGCCTCTGCTGTCGGGCCTCCCCTCTCCCGGATGCTGGTGCCAGGAGAAGCCCTCAGATGCACTGGGGACCTTGTGCCCATGCAGACGGGCAGGGAGGGGTGGGTGCCTGGGGGTTGTGGAAGGTACTGCCCCCGCCCGCTTCCTTTTCTTAGCGTCTACTTTGGCACCCGCCTGTGTTGCAGGAAGCCTCACTCCTGGCCTGGCCGTCCTCTGGCTGTGTGTCTAGGACGGGTCACTCAGTGTTTCTGACCTACATGGTCTGCACCTATCACACAGGTGTGCCCTGCTCTATGGGGGCTGCTGTAAAGCTGCAGGGAGTGTCCATGTCTCGCCCAGGAGTGTCCCCTTCTGCCTCTCCCTTCAAGCCCCTGGATCCTGAGAGCTCTCTAGCAGTTGGGGGCCCTCAGATCCCAAATAAAATCCGTGGATAAAGGGAATGTCTCGATTATTATTAGAGTCCAAGTGTGTTTATTAGCATACTTGTATTTGAGTACCTGCTGTCTACCAGGAAGTGACCTGACATTTGAAGGTTAATAGGACCCAGTCCTGCCAGAAACGGGGTTTGCAACTTTAGGGCAGATTCAGGGCCCATTTGTGGTCCAGTGCAGCGGCCACAGCAGCCAGAGTCCTCAGCTGGAGGCAGAAAGAGGGGCACGTGTGTGGGGGGGTGATAGGTGGAACGCTCCAGCTCGTAGTTTGCAAAGACCGTCTGGCGCGGGGTGAGACATTGTGTGCTGTGCCTCTGTCTCCCAGGCCTCTCAACAGCCCGCGGTACTGGACGGTGTTCGCAGGCCTTCTGAGACAGTCCTCCATGCTCTATGGAAGTGGATACCGGGTCGAGAAAGTGATCTCTCACCCCAATTATGACTCCAAGACCAAGAACAACGATGTTGCGCTTATGAAGTTGCAGGCACCGCTGACGTTCAATGGTACGTGTGGCCGGGGTGATGCTGAGGTTCAGTGGTGGTGGGCCAGGTTGTAAAGAGAGAGATGCTGGTTGTTAGCGAGACGCGTGGCCAGTGAAGACAGATTGGCACTGAACGGATTGGCGCTGCTAGAGGAGGGCTTGGCAGAGGCCAGGAGTGCCCTGGAGTAGGGAAGGGAAGCAGGGATGGCCAGATTTGCTCCTCGTTGATGTGCAGCTGCTTGCCTCTTGCAGGACGTTTAGCAGCGTCCCTGTCCTCTGCCCACTAGAGGTCAGTAGCATCCACTAGTCGAGACAATCAAAGCTGTCTCCAGACATTGCCGGGATGGAATCACCTCCAGCTGGGAGCATGAGGCTTGCAATTTCTAAAGAGAGCTCTATTCCCCATGTGCACTCAGGGAGTGATGTCCTTTAGAATCACGGGTCACACCAGCGCGTCCCCTCAGCTTCCTGTTTGCCCCCCCCGCACTAGTCTATGCGAAGGTCTGGAATGTTCTAGCCCCACGTGGGTGCAGATGAAGCAGGGCCTCCCCCTCCCCATGAAGAACTTGCCTTCAAGGTGGGAAAGGGCTCTCACAGGGGAGCCCACCAGGAGCCAGGAGCCGGAGGCTGAACGTGTTTTTAGGAGCAGCGATGTCACAGGATTCAGAGGGGAACTTCTCGCCTGTTAGAAAGAGGGGCCTGCCAGGGCACACAGTGGGGGTGTCAAGGCACATAGGCATCCGGGGTTCTCGGGGCAGGGTGGTGAGGGCTGCCTCTGCACAGGGCCAGGCCAGGTGCAGTCTCTTGCCTGAGGCCACTGCTGGACTCCCAGGGCTCATGGTTTCCTCCTCTTGGCACAGACAGGGTGAAGCCCGTGTGCCTGCCCAATCCTGGCATGATGCTGGAGGCACAACAGCCGTGCTGGATCTCTGGGTGGGGGGCCACCTATGAGAAAGGTAAGGCTCGGGGCATGCAGGCCAGCGGGGCGTGGGGGCAGCGCGGGGCAAGGCGTGGGCAGTTGGTTTGAGTCTCAGTTCTGTTCTTCAGTGGTTGATGATCTGAGGCAGTTCACCTGGCTTTGTGCCTCAGTTTCCCCATCTTAATGGGGAAAATCACACTGACCCTACCTAGCACGCCATGCTTGGGACCAGGATGGGCAGAGGGAGGGGACAGCAGGCATGGCCTCCGGGAAGGACATCCACTCGCCCTTGAGAGCCTCTGGTCCCTGACTCTGTCCTTAGGGAAGACCTCGGACGTGCTGAACGCTGCCATGGTGTACCTCATTGAGCACTCACGCTGCAACAGCAAATATGTCTACAATAACCTCATCACGCCGGCCATGATCTGTGCCGGGTACCTGCAGGGCAGCATCGACTCCTGCCAGGTAATCGCCAGTTTCTCTTCAACTCTGAGCTTCGCCAGTTCCTGCCGATCCCTTGTGAGGGTCCATGCTCTGCGGGGCTCTGTGAGGCCTCCTGCTGATACCGCTCTGGGGCAGCTGTGGGGACTGGTGGTCACCAACAGCATGAGAGCCTCCTGCGCTCGGCTTCCTGGGAAAGAGCCCTTCCCTGGGGACGTCCCGGGCAGCAGGAGGGAGTGTGCTGACTTAAACCACAGACAGCCGGCCTCTTGGCCACGCTGAGCTGGGCGTCCATTGCTGCCGCAGCCTGCCTCCCGGGGTGGAGGGCAGACGGCGCCCCGACTCCTAACCCCGGACCCCGCGCCCTCTAGGTGCTCTGAGATGGGCTGAGGGTTGCAACTAGCCTTTCTACTCTCGGTAACTTGTTGTGTCCCCCAGGGGGACAGTGGAGGGCCA
Source organism: Ictidomys tridecemlineatus (assembly GCF_052094955.1). Taxonomy (NCBI): domain Eukaryota; kingdom Metazoa; phylum Chordata; class Mammalia; order Rodentia; family Sciuridae; genus Ictidomys; species Ictidomys tridecemlineatus. The sequence continues at coordinate 212,761,223 of NC_135479.1, read as the reverse complement.
CTGGTCACTTTGAAGAATGAAGTCTGGTGGTTGATTGGGGACACGAGCTGGGGATCTGGGTGTGCCAAGCCTAACAGGCCCGGAGTGTACGGAAACATGACGGTGTTCACAGACTGGATCTACCGACAGATGAGGGTAACTTCCTGTCCTTTCCACTGGGTTTTCGTCTCCTTGAGAGGAGGCCAGCTTCTGCTGTGGGAAGCTGGTTAGCCACCAAGGCACCAGGCCACCCTGCTTCCCCTGGCTGCAGTGAAGCTAGATCAAGATCACCTACCCCCAATCCAGTGTCCCCAGGCCCTGGTGCCCACTGGTGCTGGTGGCAGAAGCCAGCAGGACCCTCCTTGCGGCTCTGCCCTCGCACTGGAGCCGGCTCAGCTGGCCAGTCACCACCGCCCACATCAACTGAACCCTGTGGTGAGGGGCAGGGAGCAGAGGGAAGAGTCGGATGGGGCGCCCCTCTCATGGGGACCTCCCAAGGGCCCCAGGCAGCCCCCAACTCAAGGGGTGCAGGAGTGTCTGGGGGCCTTGGGTCCCCAGACCCTGCAGCAGGGTAAGGAGCACGGAGAGGGTGACCCCAGGCCCCTGCCATCCTGCCCTGCCATCCTGAGCCCTGAGTGTCCCCAGCTCAGGGGCAGCAGGCCGCCCGTAGTCTCAGGTCCTGACTCCTTCCAGGCTGGCACTGGTGAGAGACATGCTCTTCCTCTCCTCGTGTCCCCAAGGTCTCAGGGGCTGAAGGAGGGCCAGGACCAGGGGCAGTGCTCTACCTCTGACCCTCAATGACATCTGGGTGCAGGGCCTTCACGTTACCTTGGGGCTGGGCCTCACCTGGAGAGGGGCAGGTGGCTGCACGCAGACAGGTGTGGCTGTGATTGGGGGCAACAAGGAGGGACAGTGGGAGCTGGGCACGGGGGTGAGGGAGCAGAGGAGCGGGTGTGTGTGGCTGCAGCGGCAGAGGACCGGGTGTCAGGACGTGTGGCAGGTAGGAAGCAAGGACTCCACGGTGACACCCCTAAGGTGTTGGTGTCCTCAGCCGAGTGTGGCTCCCAGGCTGAGCCTGTTCCCAGAGGTGCTGGGGTCCCTACCGCCCGTCCCCCTGCAGCCTGGCCCCTGCCATCTGCACCTGGAGGAGGAGGAGCCTGCCTGCTGCTGTTTGAAGAAAGCAGCGTCTGTTTCTTTTTCCCTCTGCACAGGCGAACAGCTGACCTGTGTGGCCGTGTCCACGACTCCCTTGTCCTCAAGGTCGTACCCAAGGACACCTGGGGCTGTGTGTGCCTTTCCAGATGATCCCAGGTCCTTTCACTTTGATTAAACAGTGACTTGTCTGTCTGCTGCTGTCCGCATCCAGTGCAGGCTGCGGGCCCGCCCCGTCCACTCCCCCAACCCTCTGTCCAGTGGGGTGGCAGGCCCTCCAGGGACATGCGTGCAGGGGCTGCCCTGCTGGGTCTTCCTCCTGAGCCTTGCTGCCCGCCTTTGGATGAGTGTGGAGGGATGACCTCTGAATGGTTGGATGACCTGAGAGGGAAGAGGGGAGGGCAGGGGTCTTGGTGGCCAGGGAGGGCCACCTGAGGGCAGGCACATGGGCACCTTGCCAGCTGGCTCTCTAGGTGGCTGGTCATATTTTAGTGCCTTCTCAGCACCCAGGGTGGATGCTGGCTAGAAACAAAGGGACCAGTCCTCCTAGGGCACAGCTATGCTGGCCACTTATGGGGACAGCAGAAACCTTTGAGGCTGAGTGTGTAGGCCGAGCCCTCAGAGCCGGGGCTGAACACAGACCCACTGCAACCCCTGCAGCCTGGCCCTGGCCTCTCCCTGGGCCTCCTCCCTCCCCCTCAGAGCCTGTGCTGGCCCCTGGGCTGCCAGTGGGCTGAGCCCAGCCCTCGTGAACCCTCTGGGGGCCGGCTCATCCCATGGAGGCCGAGGTCCTCTGGGGACTCAGGGATGTGCAGATCCGGAAGCCCTGGTTCCGGGTCTGGTTTCTCCTCGACTACCTCGGTGCTCTGGGACCTGGCTTTTGACGCCTGCCCGCACTGGGCTCCTTGAAGCTCGACTTGTGCCCCGTAGGCACAGGGGGCCTTTGAGTCTCTGTCACGTGACAGCTGGCTCCTAACTCAAGGTCCTGCAGAGGAGTGTGAAAGAAAAGCCCCCAAGCTTGTGACAGAGGGGACAGGTGTGTGCGGCACTCCCGTGGCCCCTTGTGGCCCTGGGTTTCCACTGGAGGGAGGGCCCGCTCGGACATGGCCAAGTGCACAGTGTGACCACCTTGATCGTGGCCAGCTCTCGTGGCTCCAGTGGCTGATGGGCTGCTCCCACTGGGCTGGCAGGGGAGGGTGGGTGCTCCCACACACCTCCTCGGGAGTAGCACCGGGGACCTTCCGGACGTGCGGCTCTGAGAGGTGCCTGCTCCCAGGCCGGATGCTCAAGCTCCTGGAAGTGGCCAAACGCTCCCTTCTCGGTGCGTCTCCCATCAGTGTGGACCGCAGTTCGTCTCCTGCTCTCTGTCTGTTCTAAGCTGTAAAGTTCAATGACAAAATACTATGCAAATAAAGTGTGCTTTTCCCCAGTATGCATCCAGTCTTTGCAGTTGTGCCGGGCAGCAGAGCTGGGTGGCCTCTCCTTGTTCAGCAAGGAGTTCGGGCCTGGCTTGGGTGAGGGGATGCTGGTTGGAGCACCTGGCCAGGCCAGGTCCCTCGATTCCCATAGCCTGTCACGTGGGATGTGACCCTTGGTGACTCCTGGAGGGGCCATGTCCAGGTTCCCACCTCTCCCAGATTCGGGCCCTGAGAGCCACTCATTCCCACCTTTGTGCCCAGGGTACCCATGTCCTCAGGCCCAACCTGACCAAAGCAGTCAGTTCCTTTCCATAGTCTCTGTGGGTTCACGGTGGCAGAAAGGCCTCCTCCAGTGTATCCATCCCAAGGCCCTGGAGTTGGAGGCGCAGGCAGGAGAGAGACTGGGTGCCTCTCCCCACGTGGGGCAGAAAGCCTCTCTTCCTGGGGCATCCTCAGCGTGTACCAGGGTTGGAGGAAACGACCGTGGCTGGCTTCCCTCCTCAAACCTGTCCACATGGAAAAAACAGAGCGAAGCCTCGACCCAAGCCCTGGATTGTCTTGGATGACAGGCTCTGAGTGGGGACAGTGGTTCTGTGGGAAGCTCCAGGGATCTAGGACGGCAGCACTGACACTGCTCCTGGGGACAGCTGGGCTCCCAGGCATCCTGGGCACGCTACGCTCAAAAGTGACACACAGCCCCCACTCCTCGTGTTTCCGTGCAGATTTCTTGGTGGGTCCCCGGACGGCGTTGCCATTCAGCAGCCCCTAACAGCCTGAGCTACGGCTCTAGCACGTGTCACCTTTAGAGGCTGCGCCACCCTGTGCTGGCCTCCACAGTGGCGCTGCAGTGCTGCACCCTGGCTGATGAGAACAGGGACACCGCCAGCCAAACTCAGATTTACAAACACAGGGCAATGAACAGCCCAACAGCGGGAACTGGAGGGAGCTGGCACAGGCCACCTGTGGGCCTCTGTTGTGGTTTGGATGTGAGGTGCCCCCACCTGTGAGTCAAGGCAAGAAAGTTCCAAGGAGAAATGAGGGGCGGAGGCTTAGCCTAATCAGCATGAGTCCTTGATGGGATTAACTGAAGTGGCGGGTGTGGCTGGGGAAGGGGGGAACTGGGGTGCGGCTTTGGGTGTGAATTTGTATCTGGAGAGTGGAGTCCCCTTCCCCATCATCCTGGGAGCAGCTTCCCTCCAACACACTCTTCTGCCACGATGTTCTGCGTCACCTCAAGCCCTGAGGGATGGGGCTGACCTTCTCTGGACTGGAATCTCCCAAACCATGAGCCCACAAATAAACTTTTCCTCCTTTGAAATTGTTCTGGTCAGATCCTTTAGTCCCAGCAGTGAAAAAGCCCCTAAAACAGCCTCCCTGGGACTGGGGCGCTGGGGTGCACAGGACAGGCAGATTCTCCCCACCAGTCCCCAAAGGGCTGCTGGCTAGGGAGGGCTCTGGAATCAAGGGAACACCGTCCGGGGACCCACCAAGAAATCTGCATGGAAACACGTGGAGTGGGGGCTGTGTGTGTCACTTTTGAGCGGATCGTGCCCAGGATGCCTGGGAGCCCAGCTGTCCCCAGGAGCCGTGTCACAAATAAGCCTCAGCAAGGGGCACTTCACCAGGGAGGGCTCTGGAATCAAGGGAAGCAGTGTCCCTCAGTGCAGAGCAGGTGTGGTGCTTCCCCACAGCCTTGTCCCTGGACAATGACTTTCCCTAGAATGACTGATCCTTGGCGACAATGACTTCTCCTGAAAGGAAAAGCTGGGGAGAGACAAGGAGAGTGACTTCCTGTACTGGACGCTGCTCCCCCATAGGAAATGGCCTGGCCTGAACCACCCAGCTGCCAATCAGGGAGCTGGAGTGGACTGAGCTGGTGCTGCAGCTTGCAGCTGGCCGAGCCTGAGCCTAGCCTGGGCATGAGAGCTGGGTCCACCTCTGCAGAGTCCCTGGGGACAGTCACCCAAAACTCAGGTCCCTGGCAAGCTTGGAGCCCTTTGCTCTAGTTCTGCCGTGGCTCAGTGGATCCAGCTCTGATTCCAGATCCAAGGCTGTGACCAGAGCTGACCTAGAACTGGCCTGCACGGCCCAACAAGCCCACACAGGGCTGGACAGCATGGCATGGCCCGGACCAAGCTCACCGGCTGCGCCCAGTGTTTGAGGCAGGAGCCGGGACTTTCACTACTTGGAAAGTCACACGGAGAACATCCCTAGCGTAGTCACCCGCTCAGTGGGAACAAACCCATGGTGGGTGTTTGAGCCCCAAGAGCCACAGACCACCTGGAGCCCCCCACTGGGACCGGGACTCAGACCATGTGAAACCCCTGCACTCCCAGGAGCGCTGTGTCTGGGGGAGGATAAAGGGGAACCAGACCAACCTCAGGCCTTGGGGCTCATGGCCGCCTGGGGGAGGGTCTTCCCCCGGGATCCACTTCTTCCTCAAGGGACTGAGCCTGCCCTGGGGCTTCCCCACGCTGGTAAGGGACCAGCTCTATGCCACAGGAGGACTGTCCTGAGGGCGGAGGCCCTGGCATGGGAGAGGACAGCCAGGCCAGAGCGTCAGGGAGCAAGGGTCACGCCAGCCCCAGCTCCTCCCAGCCTGGTCCAGCTCCAGCGGGCCAGCCGGGTTCCAGAGACCAGGTGCTCCGCTCTCCTCTGTCCAGCTCTCTCTGGCCCTTCCTGCCTCTGCTCAGCCTGTGGGGCCCATTCCAGAGCTGCCCTCAGGGAGGGCCATGAGCACGCATCCTTGGTGTTCTAGTATGTTCTGCCCAGGAGATGGACGTCAGGCAGCTGCCATGGAGTGGGCAGCAGCTGGGGTCACCCCCATGTGGGGTGGCAGAGGACAGTCCAGCCCTGGACTGAGCACAGGCCCCACCCAGTGAGGAGTCAGGGGAAGGGTCAGGACATTACCCCTGGCCGCCTATGACCTGTCAGGAAAGTCTGGGGACTCTGGTGTGTTATGGCACATCTTGGACATGGCGGAGCCCCAGCAGGCTTAGCTTCCAGATAAATTGCCCTTCCCTGGAGCCAGACTCCACTCCCCCCCACCCCAGACCCTCCAGGGATCTCCAGGAAAACTGCACACAGCAGAGCAGAGTCCATGTCAGGTTGGAAACCTCGGATTCCATTTCTGTCCCACAGAACTGCAAGTCCCTGCAAGATTGGGCAGAGCCCAGCAAGGGACCTGGCCATGGGCAGTGACTCCAGCAGCCACCAGAGGGCGGCAGCCACTGCGAATGCCTCAGCCTTAGGGCTGCTCCCAGGCAGGATGGGGAGAGGCCTGGGGTGCCTGGAGGGAGAGCCTGGGGGTGTCTCTGGAGAGAAAGGCCAGGGGTGTCTCTGGAGGGAGAGACCAGGGGTGTCTCTGGAGGGAGAGGACACCGGGTGTCTCTGGAGAGAGAGGACAAGTAGTGTCTTTGGAGAGAGAGACTTGGGGCCATTAGGAAGTGGCACTGGGGTGGGGACACAGCTCAGATGGTAGCGTGCTTGTCTCTCATGCACAAGGCCCTGGGTTCAATCCCCAGAACCAAATAAAAAAAACCAAACAAGGAGTGGCCCTGCCCGCCCAGCCTCATGAACTGGCGCAGTCCTTTCCTCACTGCAGCCGGCGGTCAGCTCTGGAGCTCCCGGGCTCCGGGTCCTGCTGCAGGGGCACAGGCAGCCCCCGCCTCGTGGCGACACCTGCCACAGCTGCGGACTATGCCGAGCCCACAGTCCTCCTGCATCCCGTCCTGGAGGCGAACCCGACACCGTCCAGGGATTAAGAAGCTTCATGGTCAGAAGAGATCTGGGTGGGGGTGTGCATGGGAGAGGCAGGGGCATACCCAGACCCACCTTGCCCCTGATGGGCAGCGTCCAGTGTGGCCTGAGTCCCTCCCCGTCAAGGGGCAGCAGAGTTAGAGGAGATCACTCGACTGTGGCTGCACAGGGACACAAGGACAGCAGGACTGGTCGGCCTGAGTGTCCTAGACCATGTCCCTCTGCTGGTTGGTCCTTGCCCCTCGTGCCTGGGGTGGTCCCTGCCTCCTGTGTGGGCTCAGGCATTCCTGAAGGCAAGAGCTGCCCTGCTCCTCTGAGGGCCAAGGCCATGGTGCCCCCATCCCCGGGGCACTGCTGCACGGCTGTCCGCCATCCTGGTGGCCCCAGGGGATGAAGGTCAAGCAGTAGCATGGACGCTCGGGTGTGGGTGTGGCTGGTGGCTGCCCATGGGTCTCCCTGCTGGCCACACAGGGCCTCTCCATCCTGCACATCCACCAGCCGCCCTCTCGGCCAGGACCTCTCGCCAGAACTGGCAGAGCGTCCTCTCCACCAGGACCAGAGAGCCTCACCTGCAGGCCAGGCGCCCAGCAGGCACCAGTGACAACCTGAGGTCACTGCCTTTCCAAGCTTGGCCCCTCCCCGGCCATCTCTAGGAATCAGCAGGACACTGCTGTCCTCTGTCCTCCCAGACCCTGGGGAGGGCACTTCAGGGCAGGTCGGGCACAAGGCCCCTCCTCCTGCCTTATCCAGGGATCCCCAAGGACAAAGCCTGTCGGAGAAGAGCCGGGCAGCAGGGTTTATTAGGGACAGGTGGACACCCACCACGAGCCCTCCCCCCACAGCAAGACATGGCTCCTGAGAGGACATGGCAAATCAGGAAGGAAACTGGCAGGGCGCTGAGCCCTCTGGCCGAGCTCAGGGGCTCTCCTCTGACCACTGGGAATCACAGCCTCCCAGAGCCCCAACCCTTATCCAGGGGCCAGCAGAGCCCCTGCCTGGGCAGCCGGGCTCATGCTCCCTCTCTGCTGGAGGACAGTGGTCACAGAGCCACCAGGAGAGGCCAGGGCCGCCTCCCTGTGCTGTGGACCTGGTGCACACAGCCTTAGCCAGGGAACTTGGCCAGCCGGTGCCGAGCCTGGGTCAGGCGCGAGAGCCGCTCCTTCAGGAACTTCCTCTTGTCGCTGGTGTCGCTGCGCTCCTTCAGCAGCCAGCCACAGGCGTCCTTGTCCTGCAGGAGCAGGAGCATGGCCGTCTGCAGCTTCTGGCCGAACGTCTTCAGGACGAAGAACTGGATGATCAAGGGCACGAGGCTGGAGATGCGGTTGTGAGCCTCCTGGGAGGAAGGGACAGGTCAGCAGGGCACGCTGACCTCCCCACAGGAACCCTGGACGGACCCAGACTGGGGGTGCAGGCCCTCGCCTGGGCTCAGTCCCCACAGAGGCTTCTGTGCTGGGGACGAGGGGAGCCCTGCACAGGGCAGAGAACCACCCCACAGGTGTCCAAGACCGAGCTGGAGCGAGTGTTCCCAGCCTCCCTGACCATCGGCTCGTCCTCGTGGAAGAGGCAGCCATTCCTAACCAGGCAGCAACACACTCGGCACAAAACCACGTCTCCACATCCCCGACGGCTCCTCTGCACAGGCCGACCTCAGGAAATCGGCAGGTGCCGGAGCTTGGCAAGTCCTGCGACCTCTCTGGGGCCCAGTCTCCCTCCCTGGGAGGCAGGATGCAGGGCAGGACCCTCTGGGATGGCCCAGGAGATGAAGCGTGTGGTCAGATGCCAGCCAAGAAGATGCCAGGCAGGCGAGGAGCACCCAGTGGCTGCTGCAGGGGAGGCTGAGAGGGAGCAGAGCATGGGGCGCCTGGGGTGAGCAGGGGAGCCCCAGCTGCTGTGCAGGAGAGGACGGCTGCGGGCCAAGGGGACCTTGGGGGACATGCTGGGACCTGGGCATGCAAGGGTCAGCTGGCCCTAAGTAAGGAGATGACTCTCTACATTGTGGGTGGCCTTGTCCAGTCAGGGAGAGGCCTTCAGGGCAAACCTACATCCAAGGGCAAGAGGAAACCCCAGCCGCGGGCTCGGCTCACTTGGCCCCAGTTTCCAGCTCCACAGTCACTGGCCACAGTCATTGGCCAATTTTTGACTTTTAGACATAACCCTCTGGTCCTGTCTGCCTGCAGAACCTGGCCCGGGCACTGCAGGCTTCCACAGGCATGGGCTGTGGACAGGGTCACCTCTGCAAATCCCTGTGGTAGCAGAGGCTGCAAAGAGATGGTGCTGTCAAGAGATGACAGACTCCTGTGCTCCACCCTAATGTGGGACACTGGGCAGTCACTGGGGGAGCCAGGTTGCTCTTGGCATCTGAGTGGACCCATCTCCAGGGAGCAGTGCGAGGGGCCAGGTGCAGGGCCGTGGGCAGCCTGCGAGCCCTTGTGCAGAAGGAGGAGAACACGCAGGTGCAGCGCAGCTCTGCAGTGCACAGAGTCACCTGGGAGCAGCCAAAAGACCCTGGAGAAGGGCTGCTCCTGGGGCAGGCTGCAAGTCCCCACGGGGTGGTGGCCACGCATTTGCAGGGTCAGCCATTCTGCTCTGTCACACCTTGCCCTCTCCCAAAATCCCCTGTGCCCCCCTGGGGCAGCCTGAGCACACAGGAAGGGAAGGATGGGCCCTGCACTCCTGCCACTCCCAATCCGCTCACTCCGGGTCTGCAGCCCTGGGTCTGCAGGGACTGGGGCTGGGCCCTGTCCGCCAGCCCTGCGCTCTGTGGGTGCTCTCCAACCGGACCCATGTACTGCGCCAGGCCATGAGCCACAGTGCCCCTGGGCCCCCCAGGCACAGAGCATCCAGGCAGAGCTGCAGGCTGTGCAAGGTGCACACAGAGACACTCTGCCCACCGCAGCCCAGAGTGGGGAGGGCAGGGTCTGGAAACCAGGAGGGCCATCGCCTCACTCTGCAGATGTTCAAGCTCCCGAAGCTCCACCTGAGCTGCACCTGTGACTTCAAGTGGGGAGCAAAGGCAGCGCCAGGCCAAGCAGGCTTCTCCAGGACATGGGTCCCTGTGGAGCTGCCAAGCCATCCCAACCCTGTGCTGGGGGTCTTGCCCACACACCTCTCACGGAACATTCTCCGTGAGACAGCACTGCACAGAGAAGAATCCAAGTCTCAGAGAGGGTAAGCAGCTTGGCCAGAGCCACACAGCCAGTGGAAGCCAGATTACCAAGTCCTCTAAGCCACAACCACTTCTGTCTACCTGAGGTGGGGCTGCCCCCAGGGAGGCTCCCCCAGGGCTGAGAGGTGGAGCTGGCTGATGGTCACCTCACAGCCACCGTGCCATAGACAGAGAGGTGCTCAGGCAGCAGGGAAACCACAGAACCCCGAGGATGGAGACCCTGCACACGCACCTTGCGATAGGCATCGAGGTGCTGAAAGATCTCAGCCATGGACGACTCCTCTGCAGAGACAGGCTGGCTCTGGCCGTGGGATTTCCTCTTCTCCTCCTCTGCCTCCTTCTCCCTGACGCCCTGCAACGCGCCCCGGTAGACCTGGTCCTGGCAGTACACGATCTGCTCCATCTGGAAGTGCAGCCGGATGCATCTCTCCGCTCCTTGCTCTTGCTCCAGCCTGATGTCCTCAATCTTGGACTGCGGGGAGAGAGACGCTCAGCCTCCCTGCACCAAGTCACCCGGGCAATAGACAGTAGGTCATCAGCATGCCCACAGCCTGGGTCACCAAGGTGAGGACGGCACGGCCTGGGGCAGCCTGGGCCACCCCCTGCTCATGCAGGCCTGACCCCAGCTGAGGTCAGAGCCCTGGGGTCCTGGGCCCACTGAGCAGCCCTCTCCCCAGGTGGCCCTGCTGGGCTCTGGGCCACGCCTGTCCTCTGGGCAGGAGGGTCCCCTTCACTCCTCGCTCTCTGTGCACTCTCCACAGATGCTGTTTCTGTATTCAGCTTCTCACTGAGGGCCACAGCTGGGGTCACGCCCACCTGGTGACCTCCAACCTGACCAAGGCGGCCTCTCTCCTGAGAGTCACAGGCTGCGATTCTGCCTGCTCTCTCCCTCCCCAGCCCTCCTCTGCTCCAACCCCACTTGGGGGCCTCATCAGGGGATCCACCCGCCCGATGGAGGAACTGCTTCTCCAAGAGCCAACGAGAGGCCGGGAACGGCCTGAGGAAACAGGAAGGACCCGCCAGCCTGGGGTCAGCCTTTGAAACCACAGCTTCTTCTCACCTTGGCAGTTTTGTGGAGGTTGAAAAATTCAGCAAAGTTCTTTTCTGAAGCATTTGTGAAGGCGACTCGCACCATATCTGACCAAAGAGAAAAAGAGGTTCCACAGTGGTGGCCCTGGTGGCCCACGCAGCCTGCACAGAGCCCAGGACACAGGACAGGCCAGGGGCCAGCCCTGCTCCCCCCTGCACCTGCAGAAGTGGGCCTCAGGTCCTGGGAGGGGTACCTCGCTCAGTAGCCCTGGCCGCCACTCCACAGACACTCGTTGAGCTCAGTTTCAAAGAATGTGGCTTGTGGGGGCCAGGATTCTAGTCATCCTTAATGATAAAACTGTCACATCAGCCTGAAGGTTGTCCAGAGAATCTGCAGGACCACGATATTCATTTGAAGCGAAATGCAAGAGCCGATTCTCACTACATAGAAATTCCCGCCATCACTCTCCTGTGAGGAGCACACATTCCCGTTCTTCCTATTCCCAGGATCGTCCTTGATCCCAGGTCACCAGATCATCACCCTTGAATAGTCTGAGCTGACCCCAAACCACAGTTTTGTGAAACCCAAGTAGCTCCCGAGATGCTGACAGACTGCACTTCTCTTGGGTAACTACAGGACCTGCTGCAAGGACCACAGGGTCACCATAGGCCAGAGCTCTGCAGTGACGAGGGTGCTGCTGGGGACGCCACCCAGCAGGCCAGGTTCCAGGGACTCACCCTGCTGAGCCCGGGGAAGCTGCCCACCAGCTGGCCCCTGGCCACCTCTTGACCAGTCTTCATGAAGAGGCAGGGTGTGCGGGGAGGGAGGAGGGGAGACACCAGGCCCTCTCCAAACCTCGGGGAGAGGGTTTCAGGAAGGGGTGAGAGAGGACAAAGTCGGGTCTGCCCTCAGGGCTCCGACCTGGGTCCCTGACCACAGCCATGCCACCGCACCCACTCGACCCTCGAGGCAGTGCCAGGCCCTCACTGGGTGCATGGCCGTTCCCCCAACCCCGCTTCTCAGAGGAGCCAACACACAGAGCTTTGCCAGGGCTGTGCTCAGGGCCGTGGGCCAGGGGCAGGGTAAGAGGGCACCCCAGCCAGGCCTCCAGCCCTGACATGCCTGTTGAGGCATGGGGACCTCCTGCCTGACAGGAGCATCTCTCGCCCCACTAGACATTGCTGTGGGCACGGACAGATGCAGGATGAGGTGGGTCACCAGGAGGACAAGCCAGCTGTAGAAGCTGCAGTGTCCACCCCAGCCCACCCTCCGGGGAGGGAAGTGGGGCTGGGCTCCAGTCATCACCAGGCCCCGGTGGGAGGCCTCCAGAAAACCTCTGAGCGTCTGAGCTGAGACCCACGCCACCCGCCATGACGCAAGCCCCGTGTCCTCCACACCCGCACCACGCACACCAGGGGCCAGGCAGCATGTTCCTGGGACCACCTGTGACGCCCCAACCTGAGGACGGGCCTGAGGGACAGGCAGGGATGGGCTCCTGATGGGCACGTACTCTGGGGGACAGTTTGGGGGAGTGTGTCCTTAGCCAGTGGGGTGGTGTGTCAGAATGGAGCCCCACAGCAGGCTGGGGTCTGGGCGGAGAGAGGGCTGCTGGGAGAAAACCCCGGGAACAGCTGTGAACCGAGCCCGGCTCCCATCCCCCTCCTGCCTGAGAAGTGAAGGCCAGAAAGTGACATGGTGCTCACCCGTCACCGTGTGCAGCATGTCCACGGCCGGCTCCTCCAGGGACCTGAGCTGCTCCTTTATGATCGTCTCAAACGTCCTGTAATTCACAAAGCCTGGCAGCTCCCGGCCACGGTACTGGTTTTCAAACCTCCTGATCTCTTTACGCAGAACTCCATGCCCTACAGGAGGAAAGGGGCTGGGGTAAGCCCCCGCGGGTGGGCGACACCACCTTCCTGGTCTTCTGAAGACCTCAGTGGGAGAAGGAATTCCAGGAACCTCGATTTGGGAATGGGTGACCCTCTGGTCTGTAGTAAGGACACGGCCATTGTGGTGTCCCTAGGCCCCCCCAGGGGTCACACAGAGGAACAGCAGGTGCAGGTCTCAGGGAAGGCCCACTGGACAAAGCACTGGCCTGTGTCATTATGTCACCCTGCCCCACTTCTGCCAGAGAGAGAGGACGACACATCTCCTCCCCAGCCAGGACCACAGGGCCTCTGGGGGCAGCAAGGACCCTGACATCAGCTGCAGCCACCTGCCCACCAGGTGCTCTTGGGCTGTGGTGACAGAGGATGTGTCCGTCATAGAGGGGACAAGAGGGCACAGGCACCTCAGGTGCTGTACCGAGGCTCAGTGACACTGTCCACTAGGCAGAATGCTGAGCTTCTCTTCACACTGTGTGCCCAGGGTGCCTGACCGTGGGGATGCTCAGGATGCAGCCTCAGAGGGGCCCAGCTTCCCACCTGGAAGGGTGGTCTCTGGGGGCTGTTTGCTCAGGGGTTTTCCTGGCAGGAAATTGTTTTTGAGATCAGTTCTCAGGCAGTACCACTCACTCTGCCAAGTGGACAGTCCTGTGGTTCTCGGCGTGTCTCCCTGATCTGGGACCCCACCATTCTCTCTTCTAGAGGCTGACAAGTCCTCCCCTGGAAGACGCCACAGGCCGTCACTGTCCCTGCCAGTTGGTCCCTCTCTCCAGTCCCTGCGACCACCACTCTGCTGGCTGGCCGACAGCTCTGCCCACTGTGGACACGGCATAGGTATTGACGCAGGTGCATGTGGCCTGTTGGGACTGCTTCCTGCACCTACAGGGTGTGTCCAAGGTCCAGCCATGTTCAGAATGGGTCACGCATTGGGCCCGGGACTGAGAATTTCACGTCGCACAGTTGTGTGTGGTTTGAGGAAATTCCTGGAAATGCAGGTGGGGGTCACACCACCTAAGGCCTCATAGTGCAACCGTGGTGTGGGCAGGGTCTGTAAGAGGCAAGGGATTTAAATAAGGGTGCTCCTGTGAGCACCATAGAGGAGAGCCGGACATGGGCCAAGGCCACCACATGAGGACACCTGGGCTGCTGTGGGGACACCTGGGCTTCTGTGGGGACCCCTGTTCTGCAGTTCCTGTGTGCACATGGGTCTCAGGGCCCTGGAGTGTGGACCTAGGGGTGGAGCTGCTGGCCATCATCCAAAGCAGCTGTGCCACCTCCCTTTCCACCAGCAGCTCGTGAGGGTCCTGTCCATCTCTGGCTGTGACGTGGTCACCCTGTGGTTTTCAGGTGCCTGGGCATTTCTGGTCTTCTTCCTGAAGTCGGGTCTCTTCCCATTTTCTCACTGGGTTATTCGGGTGTTACTATGGAGTCTCAAGAGCTCTGTCTTCTACACTCCATGCACTGCGTTTCACCCCCGTGAGATTGCAAAGGATTCCCTGTTGGAAATGGGCAGGTGTCCCTCCCTAACCCCGATGCACCCACAGTAGGGGACAGCCTCTGCTCCCAGCAATGGCAGGGGTGAGCAGTGTAGGAACAGAGGACACAGTGAGGAGGTAAGTCGCTGTCCCCTAATGAGCCTTCCATGGGCTTCTCCAAAGAGCACTGCCCCAAGTCCCCACCCCCTCCACGCCGTCGGCCCGTGGGTTCCACAGGTGGCCTACCCAGAGAGGAGCACCACTTCCCCAGCTTGAGACGCAAAGCCAAGGAAATCTGTTGCTCTGAAGCTCTGGAGGGTGGAGGTGAATAGTGGACCCACATCAAGGTCCTCGAGGGACAGCAGGTCACTTGGAATATGCTTGGCTGCCAAACCCTGATCAACTCATCTATGACTTCCTTCAGCCTCTTGAAATCTGGATAGATCATTCCAGAACTGCCCTCTCCCTCCCCGGATGCCTGGTGGTGTCCAGTGGGCTGTTTATCTTCATTCTCTGCTGCCACAGGAGGCCAGGCTTGTGCCAGCAGTACCCTCACGGGGATCTAGGACACCAGATGCACCATGTCCCTCCACTCACTGTTGAGGAGCAGCGTCTCTTCTAGAGGCTAAGAAGTGTTGGGGCCAATAGATCTTCCCCTATTCTATGGTAACCTTGGCATCAGACATGAAGGCTCATGGCCTCGTCCCGCAGCATGGAGCCGAGCAGGTGAGCTGCTGTCTCCTAGCTGCCTCTCCAGCATCCCCACCACTGGAACCTCCCCCCAGACTCAGCCCAAGGCTCCTGCTATGACCAGGCCTGGACTCACTGACATGGCCAAACTCGTCCCCAAGTTCATGCTGAAGTTCTCCCATGTGGTGGCATTAAAAGTCGGACTTCAGGTCCTGAGGGCTCTATCCCAACATCTGGATGCCTGTGCTTAGAAACAGGGTCAGGGGAGCTTGGCCTCTGCTTCCCTCTGAGGACACAGCTGGACAACGCCATCTTGAAACCAGACACCCAATCAGCTGGCGCCTGGATCTGGCATTCACAGACCCAGAACAGTGAGCCGCGGGTTTCCACTGCTTTTACACACCCAGCACACTCACCCTTTTGGAAGTTCTCTTCAATCACAGTACTCCATTTGTGGAACTCCTTTCGCATCCTGGTAAACAGCCGCATTTCTTCGGGCCCTACAACTTCCTCGGCTTGTACTATAGCATTGATGTCCTGATTGAACTCATTGATTTTCTGCAAATAAGGACAACATCAGTGTGAGCAGATCTTCAAATAACAGACGCCAGGGTGTTTGCAGGCCTGTTGGTGCTGGGCTTGGATGAGTCTATCCCGCTCCTGGGCGACTCTGGATTAAAGGGGGTGAGGTATTCAGGTACCAGGAAGTCCCACCCTTCCCTTGTCACCTTCAGTGGAGGGGAGGACTGAGACCTCCTCCCTGCTAGTCACCCTGCACACACCCTCCACTCCCTGCCACTGCCTCAACCCTGTCCCTGTTAGGACCAAGTGGGCAGAGGGCCGTGGATAGCCTCATGGGAGTGAGGACAGAAGCAGAGGAGGCTCGGCATCCCCGTGTGGACACCAGGCAGAATCTGCCCCACGAGGCCCCGGGCAATACTCACGTCTATCAGGAAGAAAGTTTTCAAGCTCTCCTCCTCTGGGACATCCACACCAAAGTTTTTCAACTCCTCGGTTACTTTCTGGATATTTTCCTTTATTTGATTTTCCAGTAGTGGCAGGGATTTCTGGGAAAACGATGGGATATACAAATATGGACTCGGAAAAAAAAAATGAGGCCACAGGCCTGCTCACCGGAGTAGCTGCAAGGTACATGTGACATCCTGATGTCCTCTAAAGACTTTCCTGTGCAGAGAGATACTCTGGGCATCCCCTTCCACCAGGGCTGCCCACAGCCTGCTCCTGCACACAAGCCCATGAGCTGCACAGAGACGCCCACTGAGCGTGATTCCTGACCACCTAGGAGCCACCAACGTGCCACTGTTTCTGCATCATGTTCCACCAGCTCTGGTGGTGCAGAGGTGCAGACAGATCCACTGTCTGCAGTTGGAACACCTTGAGATTCCTCAACATTTAGATGTTGTTCTCAGCAGGGAGAAGCTAGCAGGGAATTCTGTTCCTAACAGGTGGCTAGTTATCCCACTACCCGGTATATTCCCAAGGGACTTAAAATCAGCGTACCAAAGGGACACAACCACATCAATGTTTGGAGCAGCTCAATTCACAATAGCTAAACTATGAATCAACCCAGGTGCCCTTCAACAGATGAATGGATAAAGAAAATGTGGTGTATGTACACAGTGGAACGTTACTCAGCCATAGTGAAGAGTCAATTATGGCATTGACCACTAACCAAATGGAACTGGAGATTATCCTACTAAGTGAAATAAGGAAATCCAAAAAATAGCAAAACAAAACAGAGGCCAAACATTCTGATATGTGGATGCTAACACCCAAAAAATGAGGAGGGAGGGGGAAAGAGAAGTTCATTGATTTAAACAAAAGGGAATCAAGGGAAGAAACGAAAGATGAGAATAGGGACGACTTTAGAGAGAATCGGACATAATTTACTACATTCATACACATGAATACACGACCAGTGCAATTCCACATCATCACAACCACAGGGATGGGAAGTCATACTTCACGTATGTAAAATATATCAAAACGCACTGCACCCTCATACATATATGTAAAAACAACACATAAAAAATGGACTGGTTAAAAAAGGGGGGGAATCTGAAGCAAATACCAAAAAATCTACCAAGTTGGTATATAAGTGTCTATTAACTGTTTTCTATATACTTGATACATTTCATAATGTAAAGAAATCACCTCACGTCTGAAGCAAAGTCAGAAATAAATGCAAAAGTCCTATTTAAAAATGAAAAGTACATACAATAAAATACAAGGTGCCCTGCTGCCCCCAGGTCCCCGCCCCTGCAGCTTGGAGGGTGCAGCCAGGCCCTCAGCAGCCTCCCTCACACGCGCCCCCGACTGGCAATGTGAGGAGGAGACTCAGAGTCCAAAGCCAGCTGATGGGCCTCAGACTCACCTTGGGCCTCCCGGGCGGTGACCTAGCTAAGAAAAATGAGCTTGGGTTTAGGAGGTGACCCAGTGCAGGGCCAAGATAAGTCCCAGGCAGTTCTAAGTGGGCAGTTAGCTAAGGGAAGAGCTCTTTCTGCATGACGCTGGCCCAGAGAGCGCCACCCTCATCACCAGGTCCAGCAGACATCACCCTGCTCTCCCCCTGCACCCTGGGACTTTGGAAAAGACCTTGAACGCTGGTGCTGGGCAGCATGGCAAGATCTCTACTGAGAATCTGTGCCCACACGGGAGGGATCTCTCCAACAGGGCTGCTGCCCCAACCACACCGGCTGAGGGCCCATCTGCTGAGAATCACAGTGGTGTGAGCGGGACACTCTGCCAGGTCCCACAGCAGCCAACACTCTTCTCCCTGGAGACCCACTGGGAACCTAGCTCCTATGGATACCCACCATCAAAGCCCAGTACAGACGGACTCACAGCCAGGGTGCCACCTACATCTGCTGTGTGAGGCAGCAGAGTCCCCACACCAAGGCTTCTCGTGCTGGAGTCACCAACGGCAAAGACAGCACGATGTGTGCCGAGAAGCCTTGAGAGGTCTGGGTACAGGACCTGCCCAGCATTGTGGACGGCTGGGTGCCAGGGACCCCTCAGAGAGGACATGGGGTCTGCTTACACAGATGTGTGCAATGAGCTCAGTGGTCAGTCTCTCCGCCAGGCAGGGAATCGTGGCCTTTCCTTCGTCCAGCAGAGCCCTGGGAGAGAGCAAGAGGGACATCCGTGGTCACGTGGACAGCACATCAGAGTCTGCATGTGCAGATGGCAGGCCGGGACAGACTCAGGCGCTTCCAACCAAACACAAGGGCATACAGCTGGTACCCAAGCAATGCTCAGAGCTGGATCAGACCTGGTTGCCTGTGGGCAGCTCGGGTATGTCCACAGGGGCTGGAACTGTCCCTTCCAGCTCATCAAATAAATGTGTCTCAAGACATCCAACTGCAGATTTGGTCTATGAAGCATACACATGCGCTCCTCAGACACCATATGCTTTGATGACCGCAGCAAGCAGCCTCCTTATTCCCTTAAATTAGGGGCAACGCTCTGTGCGTCCCTTTCCTCTCAGGAAAGGGACGCACAGAGCTCTGCTGTCAGTGCCGGGGGCACACAGGCTGGCGCACACTCACTCCTATGTGCACGCGCGCGCGCACACACACGTACTGCCAACACCTGCTTTAGCCCAGCCACTCTCTCCGGCAGGGACGGCCGCCTTGCTTGGGGCTGGCCTTGGGGAAGTGCAGCTGACCGACCTGAACTGAGGGTGGTCCTCGAAGAAGGCCTTCTCCTTCTGCAGGGCCTCGGCCAGGCTCAGCCGCGACTGGATGTCCTGCTGGCCGCGGCACTTGACGATCATGTAGCCCTTCTTCAGGTGGCACACGAGGTTCCTCACCACGTCCACCACGGTGTCTTCGGTGCCTTTGTCCACCAGGTCGGGCTTCGTCAGAATTCCTGCCAGCCAGGGACTGGGATCAGAGACCGTGCAGTGTCCCACGGCAGAGGGGAAGAACCAGCCCCCAGGCCTCCTCCCAGCCCAGGTGACAGCAGACAAGGGCCCCTACAGAACCCACGTGCCAGCTGGAGTCCCAGTCCACAAAAACTTGCAGGGAAGGCCTCAGGGAGACAGGGGGCCATGCTAGAGGGGTGGCCCTTCCCCACTCCTGCACCCAGGCCCATGGAGGGACAGGCCGTGTTCTGTCCATCCTTCACCATGCACAGACCAGCCTGGCTTCCCTCCAGAGATCTCAACTGGGAGCTTCTCCATCCTGTTCCTGCCCAGCCCTCAGAGCCCAGGGCGCCTTCCCAAAGGGACATGGGTCAGGAGGCCATGAGATGGCCAATAAGGGTCAACGTGACTCCCTTCCTCCAGACCCAGCAGACACGTAACCTACACCTGGGGGGGGGGTTCCTGAGCCATGTGCAGGTACCCTTGGCCAGCCAGCCTCTCCCCGGACTCAGGGATGTGGTCCCACCATCAGCTCCCTGCTTCTCACCTATGGTCCTGTCTCCGTCAGGGTCCACTTCCTGCGCCATGCTCAGTGCCTCTGTGGTGGCGATGTCCACGTTGCTGGGGACCACCACCAGGTTGATGGTCTCCTGCTTTTGGATATACTTCCTGATAAGTCGCTTGATCTATAGGAAACAAGAGGCCGTGACTTCCCAGCACTGGGGTGGACAAGCAGGAGACACACTGGGGTGGACAAGCAGGAGACAGGCCCAGACCATGCACTTGCACTGAGGCTCTCAGTGTCTGCAACCGGTTCCTCAAAGGAGGACCCGTGGGAAAGTGAACCAGCAAACACAACCCCATGGCTCTGCCAAGCCAGACTCAGGGCCGCGGTGCCCGCAGACTGTGGAGCCCCAGGTCAGGGAAGGCCGTGAGGCTGTGGCTGCCTACTGTCCCTGAGGCCTCAGATCCGAGGGTCCCAGTGGAGAGCAACACACCAGACCTACTGCCTGACTCACTTCCTGAGTCTTCCTTCCTGGGGTGAGAGCCACGGAGGCCAGATGTCACCTCCCCTGCGCCTTCACCCTCTCTGCCCACTAGGAGCCCTCTAAGAGATGGCAGGGTGTGTGCCACACAAAACGTCACCGTGACCCAACCAAGGCTCGGCCGAACACACAGAGATGAAGCCTTTCTGCATTCTGAGGCCCAAAGTCCCTTCTTCTCTAAGGAAGGGGACGAGGTGGTGCGCTAATGTCTGAAATGCTCAAGGAGCGTCCAGAGCTCCCGACCACTCTCTTTGGAGGCTACAGAAGTGCAGGCTGTGCTCCCACAGGCAGGAAGGACAGAGCTGCCTGTCTGCACGGTCGTCTCCGTCCACTGGGGATCGTGACGCTGGCTCTCCACTGCCAATCACCTCCACACGCCCCCTTCAACCAGGACCTGGACTCCCGGCTGCACTCATGCAGCGCCCCCTCATCGGGGCACAGGCAGATGGAGGCTGGAGTCTCACCTGGCGCCCGATGTCAGTGGGCTGATTGCCAACGGCCACCCTGGTAATGCCAGGAAGGTCGATGAGGGTCAGATCCGGGACGCTGGGGGAGCTGACCTCCAGGCTGATGAGCTCATCGCTGATGCCCAGCCCTGTCCCGGCGATGAGGTTCTGGGCTGTGCAGAGGAAAGGACACGGGGTGCAGCTGAAGGGAGGTGCCCATCTAGGGAGCCTGCCACAGCAGCTCTGGCTTGGGGGTCCTGGGGGGCAGGAGGTTTGGAGCCCCGTCCCCTTTGGAGATTGGACCCCATGTTTCCTCAAGAGGTTCCGCGGTTCTTTCCCTGCGGTGCATAGGACTGCCTATAGAGGGACCTGGGACATCTCCACTGGGCCAGCCTGGAGCCCTTCCTGATGGCATGCTGTGACCCTCCCCTGGGTGTGGGAGGAGAGTCACAGAGAGGAATGGGAGGACACAGGGGACCCAGGCCAGAGCTGGGAACTCGTTAGGGCACCAGGAACTGGTGAGTTCTGTTAGGAGCCTGCTCTTCTCTGGACCCTCTCGGTATTGACACAGTTAGAATGGGAGAAGGTTCCTGAGGGCCACCTGGTGCTTCTGAGCGTAGACACCATCTCTCTGGAAGGTCTGTTACAGTCTAGAACATGGCTGCAAATAATGACGTCGGCATGTGTGGCCTAGGCAGCTCCCTGCTCCTGCAGTACCCAGGTCCCCAAGTCGTGTGGGTGACCCTAACATGAGGCAGAGGAAGTGCAGTAGCCCTGGGGTGGGTGAAGGGAGGGCTCCCGAGGGAGCAGGCCCAAGGCAGGGGAGACGGGGACCCTCTGTACTAGCTGGGCCTGGTGTCCAGGCAAGACCACGGCACTCACCTTTATTGATTTCCTCTTCCACCTGTGAAGCCTCTGAGAGCTCCAACTCCATGTCCAGGTAACTGACCTTGCCCCTCCACTCATCCTCCTGTCCCAGCTTCTTCATCCTCAGCACAAGAGGGCACCTGGTGACGATACCTAGGAGACACGCTAATGTCAGTCCTCTGCTCTGCTCTTGAGGCTGGAGGGGCCATGCACCAACAGATCTCCAAGGTTTATGCCATCATCAGGGGAGATGCCCAGGAAGAAGCCTCTGGTCTCCAAACCCTGCAGTGACCTCTCCTGCACCTGGGCATGGGGTCTGTGGTGACCTCAGACATGAGCTTTGGAACAGTCCTCCCAGGGACTTTCTCTCATTCATCTAAACCCATGAACACTTTGGGGTTTCAACCCAATGTACTGCCTTCAGCTCAGGTGACAAACTCCCAAACACTGGCAAAGAGCCCTGCCTGCTCCTGAGCCACCCCCCACTCACTGCTCCCCCAGGCCACATTCCCCTACAGAAGGAGCCTCTATAAGCCCTCTCTGAATCCTGGCTGTCTAAGAGCTCAGCCTCTGAGCTCTCACAGGCACCCCTGTCCATGCAAGTCAAAGGCACCACTCTACAGCGTGCCCATCACTGTCCCCCAGCTGGCCAGTAACCTGGTTTGATGAGCTCAGGAAAGACACCCAAGTGTTCTGGGCTGGAATACTATCCATTCAGACTCTCCACCAACTGCAGACCCCATACAATCCACAAAAGCGTGCAACCAGACGGTGCAAGAGACAGAGAGCTCTTCACCCCAAATGCACAGGCTGAGCCAATCACCCCGAAGTGACTGTGTTTGCAGATGGGGCCACTGAAGAGTCAATTAGAGTTGATAGATGTCATCAGGGGTCACAACAGGAAAGTCCTGACTCATGTGATTTGCAACTTTGTAAAATTAGGAGGAGACCCAGGAATCTTGCACAGACAAAAGGCCACGTGAGGTTAGGGCACAGTGAAGAGGTGGCCACCTGCAAGCCCAGAGGGACCTCAGGAGAACCCACGTTCACCTTGCACCTGCAGCCTCCAGACTGTGGAGAACACAGAACTGCTCTGGGAGCCACCAGGTGCCCGAGGACAATAGTTAGAAATGAGTTCTCACCACTGCCCCTGGGGAGAGCCACTCCCGACAGAGCCTCCAGCACCGAGCTCTTGCCCGAGCTCTGGTCCCCAATGACGGCGATGGCAGGCAGGGCCAAATCCCGCTCCACGCCCAGGGCCCGCAGGGAGTCGATGAGGTCGATGCAGGGCCGCACCTTCTCCTCGTACTGCCTGCAGAGGTTGAACTCGGACCCCTGGAGAAGGCCAAGGGGACACTCTGTTATGTGCAGGTCACGCTCCACCAAAGGTGGCAATGTGGACAGGAGTAATACAGGGTCCCTGGAATCCCACCAAGGGGAGGGGGAAATACCTGAAGAAGTCGTGCACGCACCCCTCCATCGAAAGCAAAACATAAACCAAAGGTCCAAAACCCTCATAAAGACCCCAAAACAGGAAATACAAAACAAACTACATCCATGCACCTTAGAGTCAACTTGTTGTAGCACAGGGCCGAAGGGAAATGCTAAAAGTGGCCAGCACATGAAACACTCTCTACAGAGGACCAAAGATGGGCTAGACAGCAGCTTCCTACCTCCCACCAACCAGGTGGGGGACACTGCTTCTGGTGCGGGTTGGTTTATTGCTGGGTTTCAGTCCAAGGCTTCCCACTCTGCTGAGCACAGCCCTACCCCTGGGCTGTACCCTCCTTCTCTGACAGGCTAAACACACTCAGAAAACCCCAGGAACGTGGGATTCTAGACCCACCAAAACCTCTTTTTGAAAAGAAGCAGGATGAGCATGGCTTGGGCGGTGGGTGACCCAGGGACGGAGGGGCAGCGTGTCTCCCGCCAGCACACGTGGCCTTCATCTAGAAGCAGGCAGGAACCAGGCCGGTGACTCTGTTCTATTTTAAGGAGGATTCATTAGGCTGCTCTTCTTTGTTGTTTTTTTTTAGAAGTTGCGTGCCTTGGCCAGGACGTGATGGCCAGTGTGGGATTCCGACAAGGCAACCTCTTCCTGCTCTGCACTCTCCCCTGGGCTGGTTCCATGAAAAGTGATAAACACTGCTGTGCAGGTGGCCTCCAGGAGCACACGGGTTCCAGAGGGCGAGAGACAACCCCTGGGCCATCAATGCTGATCCTGGCCCCATGCTACGTCTCTAAATCTCCAGGTCTCAGCGGCAGAGGGCCCGAGTACCTGCAGTTCCAGCACCTTCCAGGCTCTGCGGATGCTGTGGTCGGGGGCGCATTTGAGAACCAGCATCAGTCTTACCTTGAAGTGGACGTGGGGTTCACAGACGTACACCCTCACCCAGACTAGAAAGGACCAGCTGCTTCCCAGGCAGGTGGGGAGAGCAGAGGTTACAATCTGGACCTGTCTCCCGGAGGCACATGTGGTGAAGCCTGAGTTCCCAGCTTGGAATGACTGGGAGCTAGTGTGTAGTGTAACAGGTGCGGCCTGGGGGGACGTAGGGGCAGTCCTTCCTCTCTCTTTTGTCTCCCAGCCTTTGAGAGGAGCACCGTGTGTGGCAAGGCTCCCTGCCATGCTCTGACACCACATCTCAAGGTAACAGCAAGTTGTCATGAACTGAAACCTCTGACACCAGGAACTGAGTCAGTCTTGTCCCTCCTGGAGCAGGATAACTGGGTCCTTGCACGCTCTGTTGGGGCCCAGGTACAACCAAGTGGGTTAGCTCAATGTGGCTGGGCGCCATGTTGTTCTGGGAGACCAGGGGGACGAGATGGTCTGGTGTAGGGACAGGGCTGGGATCCACACCCAGGGCGCACTGTGCTGCCTCCTGTCTCACCATGGCTCAGTGTGGAGGTCTCACTAGGACACTCCATCCCTAGGGAAGCCACGTGGTCTCCACAGTGTAGAACGGAGACCTTTTGGGACGAAGCAGACACGGAGTGAGGACTGAGGTGCCCTGGGGACTGATCCCAACACTGGCCCTTTCAGCCGGGTGATGTGACAGGTCTCCCTCCCTCGGCAGCCGGCTTCCCAGCTCTAAGGAGGAATCACAACAGGACTCGCTCTCGAGGCCCTGGGGGGCAGTCAGGGCAGCTCAAGTCAGGTCCTTGGGGGGGCTGGGGTCTTTGCTACTCTGGGTTTCAAATGCTGGCCTCTCGCCTGCTCTGGTGGACTCCATTTCTCAGCAATACTCAACAGTTGTCCAGTGGTGTCAGCAGCAGGGTTGAAGTCACAGGCAAAGGAGAAGGCCCACCCGACGCCTCCTCCCTTACAGCACCTGCTTAGGGTTCCCTCCCAGACGCCCCTCCTGCTGGGTGATAAGTCTTAGGGTGGGGATGGGAAGGACTCACACCCACTGTGACAGCCATCTTCCTGTTACTGTGTCAAAATTCCTTAAATAAAGCATTCCTCTGAACAGAGCCACTCACCAATGCCTCATTTCTCTCTGCCGTGGAAGCATCTCCGTTTGGGAAGAGATGGTTGGATTCCACACAATTGACTTCCGATGGAGGAGGACTCATCTTCTTCCTTGTCTCCTGTCCACCTTGAACTTCACAGGAGATGTGCCAGTCAGGGCAGGTGGAAGCCCTGGCCCTGTGTGATGGGGCCTTGGTAAAGACCACAGCCCAGGCCTCTGGAGGACAACAGCCTCTGCCCACCCCAGGACTGTGTGCCTCTAGGGCAGCGTCTAGTCATCCCTGGCCCTCTGGAAAGGGAGGGTGGCTCCTTTTGTCTGTGGGAGTGGGGTGATAAGGAAGGTCATGGAGTCAGAGGCCACTTAGGGAGTCTGTCCATCCACAGAACTCTCTTAAAACAACCGCCCTCCACCTATTTTGGAAACAGGATCTGCACCTCACGAGCAAACGTGGGCTGAGAGCTTGGGTTCCTACAGTGTCCCTGGCTCCACAGAGAAGACCCCCTCCGTCTGCCCCCTAGATCAGCATGTTCCTGGGCCAGGACGGTCTCAGTGGGCCTTAGTACACCATCAGGTGACATCATGGGTCCCTGGCCTGCTCTCCATGACCATGGACTCGCTTTGAGCAACCAAAGCAGTCGTTGGGTAGATACTCCCTTCCTCTGTTTGTTTCCTATGGAGATTCCTGAGAGCTAAGTCCTGTATGTTTTGTCTGCAAACCACAAGCTTTGTACCTTTCTAGGGTCATTTGATCATCAGGGTGGATTCACAGAAAGGAAATCTCAGTCATTCCACCAGTTTCTACTCTCTCTGCTCTGGGCCTCCAGTTGCCATGTGCACCTGGACCAAGCAAACCCAGCACCATGGGGCTTGGTAGAGTCCCCTGGTCATGACCCGCAGCTCTCAGCCCACGTTTGCTCGTGAGGTGCAGATAGTGCACCCTGTGTTCGCGGGGAGACTGCAAGGGAGCTGGGCTGCCTCTCTCCTCCCTAGCTCTCCTCCCTCACTACTGAGACCCCACTGGGCAGGGCCCACGAGGGTAGTGTGGTCACATTGTGCAGAGGACTGGGTTTGGCCTGGACTTCTGTTGTCATCACACTTCAGGGTCAGGGAGGGGCCACTGTCCAGGTGCTGAGGCTCTTTGTGTTCCTTTCTAGGGCAGGATCCTGCCTTGTGGCCACCGACTGTCCTGTGAGGTTGGGTGGGAGGCTGCTGCCTCTCCACTCCAGATTTCAGGCTGTGGGATCCTGCACATATCTCCCAGACCAAGGTGCCAGCTGCCAGCATTGCTGGGCACAGTGCCCACAGCAGGTGAGGGGCCATCCAGCCTGCTGGCTGGGCTCATCCATGTGGGGCAGCGTCCCCAACTCAGAGCCCAAAGGCTAGCAGGGAACGCAGGGAGGATTCAGAGCCTTCCTCCCTCAGGAGCCTAAAGGGACCACCTGCCCAGCAGTTCTAGGGACAGCCTAGGGCACTGAGAACCAGCCACCTTCCCAAGGTGGTCAGTCTAGGCTTGAAAACAGCCCTCCCAGGGCTAGTCCCCTTTTTGTTTTTCTTCTAGAACCCTCTGGGACTGACAGTTCGTGGCCACCAGCACTTGATGGGCTTCCAGGAAAAACCTTGACTTACAATGTGACCACTCATTCCTAGTACCCCATCTGAGCAGTGGGTGGTCACCAACCTCCTGAGGGACAGGACTCCCAGGCCCCTGGGTCCTCTATCAGTCTGCAGGACTCCTGCCACTCTCCACCCCTCCAGGCCCACCCAAGGCATCTCTGCAAACTGAGTCCGACCCCTGAACCTGAGTCTGCCCCAGCCACTGACACCCTTCTGTACCCCCAAGACCCCACGATCCTAGGCAGTCCAAGTCCAAGTCCACGGCTGGGGAGGACCTGGAGCAGGGGCATTGTGCACAAGCCAGTCCCTGCCACCCCTTCCTGGGAACCTCCTGCAGGATCCCTGAGGACTCCTCTGCCCTTCCAGGGATCTCCTGGACTTGGCCTTGCTGCCTGCACCTCCTCAGGGGGGAAACACAACCCACCGAGACCATGGTCAGCAGCGGGCGTGGGCTCGCACCCCAGCAGCCCTGGGTCTGAAACTTTCTCAGGGCTCAGCCTTAGCCTGAGTCCCTCTGCGACCCCTGCACTCCCCATCCCTCTGCCTGCCCACCAACACCAGCAGAAAAGCCACTGCTGCTGAGGGAACAGTTTCTCAAGCTCCACCCAAGAGCCTCAGCAGGAGTTAGTTGGTGGGAACTAGAATGAAAGGGGGTCTGAGCTCACCTGCAGCTCCTGTCAGTATCACTGTTCCCCACACTCAGCAACTTCCCTGCAGGCAGCAATGTCCCCCTCAGTGCCTCCCCTGGGCGGCAGTCCACAGCAGGAATGCACTGTGCTTTCCACGCCTCTCTGGACACTCACCTGTCCCTGTGCAGGTACAGTGCAGGCGATGTCCAGCTGGGAGGCTTTATGTGGTTCTGACAAACCCCGCCTGCTTCCCAGAAAAACAAGGGAGACAGTCCCTCTGCAGCCCAGCCTTGGAGGTGGAGTTGGAGGTGGAGCCAGGCTCAGAAATGAAACCGATTCTTACCCAGATCAGGCTGCTGCCCTGCAGAGCTCCTCCTCCTGGATCTTGCTGAAAGGAGATGCTCCAGCCAGGCCACCCTGCTGTGTCTCAGTCAGCTTCATCTTTAGGAGAAGCTGCAGGCTTGCTATACAGCCAGCTGCAAAGACCCCTCTTAAAACCCTGATTCTTACTGATCAAGTCCCAAAGATTTCCTAAGTGTCCCTTAGAATAACAGGACAAATGTATTGAAGGGGAAAGAAGAGAACAGTCTCAAGAGAGAGAATGGGTGCTCTCAGAGAGGAGAGAGGCAAGGATCCTCTCCTGCACTTCAGTTTGGGTGTCCCAGGGGAGTTCCAAAAGCCCTGCACAGTCCTCCTCTTGACTTTTGACTAATCATAGGACAGCAAGGTGACTCTAAGGTCCCCACTGTCATGGAACTCTAGGTGCTAATTGGATTCTTAACTGTACCTTCTTACAGATTTTATGATTAGGAGGAACTGCCTTTGTCTCTCAGAGTTTCAGGATCTGGTCACAAAAGTCCCCTCCTTTGGGGTACCTTTGTTCCTCTTTTCCACACTATTTGGGGCCTGCATTTCTCCTACAGTTAAGAGTAGTTTACTGAGGAATGGGACATATCCTGCCCACTGAGGCCAGGCAGGGCTGCAGGTAAATGGCTTCTTGGAAAAGAAAGCACGTGGGGGTCAGCGCAGTGGGGGTCAGCACAGTGGATCCGTTTCATAGAATTAGTCCCTGAACCTCGGGTTCCCACCACTGACCTCTGTCTGTCCCTTGATGCTCTGAGCTGCCTGAAGCACTGATGGCAGCATGGATGGTCCTTTGACTAGACTCCCTGGGGCCACCCCACTGCAGCAAGGAGTCCAGCTTTCTGTGTTCCAGGTAGCGGGACCCTTGGGCATCTCCAGTGCATCTCCTCCTGCCCCTTTACTCTCTGGAGGCTGGGAGGCCTCCCTGCAGCTCTGCCCCCTGACTTCTCCAGGTTGGAAAAGGATGGGAGAACCTGGACTGGCTCCCAGCAAGCTTGGCCCTCCTTCGGGGGTTCCTGCTCCCGGTGCAGGGGAATGACGTGTCCCTCGGGGAACTGAGGAACCCCTCTTCCACACCCCTTAGTTCAGCTGAGGGTTCCAAACCACAAGTCCCCCAAAGTCTGCTGTGATCAGGGATCAACATCCTCCACCCCTCCACACCACCCTCCCCCGCTCCTTACGGGGTCCCCAGAAACTCAAATGTCTGTGGAAACCAGGGGAGCCCTGCAGCCCGCATCGGCCTGGGCTGAAGTCCTTTGGCCACACAGGGTCCACCCGTGCTAGGTGTTAGGTGGTAGATCCCAAGGTCTCCCTCTCCCAGGGCCTCCCAGGAAGCCTGCAAGCCCTCGGAGCTGCTTACCTCCACTCAGACTTAAGAGAGACCCAATTTCTGGCCATCAGCACAGTGACAGAGGTCTCTGCAGGACACAGGTGCCAACATGCAGGCCTTGGGACATCCCCAGATCTCACTCTGGGCAGCTGGGCAGCAGTGCTCCTACAAACCAGTGACTGTTTTTAGGAAAGTTCATAAAAGCCCCCAACTGACAGCTGGGCTGAGTCTCAGCTGAGCCAGGACTGTGAGAGGAAGGGCCACACGGAGCCCAGTCCGAAACTGAAGGAACCCCACTCTGGCGGGTGCTGCAGGCCTCCTTCAGTCTGTGCCCTGAGCTTCCCCCACTGCCCTGGTCCCTCCCGGTCTCTGTTGCGGGAACCTCATCACTTTTATAAGCACACCATGACAGTGACCTTAGGGCCTTCCAGAGAGTGGGAAGTGGCCGCCACCTGGACCCAGATCATGGGTACTGACTTAGCATGTCAGGCAGCAGCCTCAGAGAGGAATAGGGGTCAGTCACTCACCCCAGGAGCACACTCCCAGTGGGAAGATTCTCACTCCTATTTCACACAGGAGAAGACTGAGGTCCAAGGAGCGGGCCCCTAGCTGGGAGGGAGGACTTGGCCCCCACACCTGCATCCTTCTGCACCTTTGCCCCTTTGCTAAGATCAAGAGGCAGCGCCTGCCCTCAGGAGCCCCAGCACCTCCCACCCAAGTTGCTGTGAAGGTATTCCCTCCTAAATAAATGCCAGGTCTCTCTTTTCCATCAAAAAGAACTTCAAACCCCCAGCCCTGGAGAACCGCCTCCCTGCCCATGCGGGGAACTTCTGCTCCTCCCCAGCACCCACTGCCCACCACACAAGCTTCTGCCTCCTGAGATCTGTTTAGGAAGGTCCTCCTTCTGGGCTGCCCTGTGCTCACAGACTCCTGGAAAGTCCCCTTCCTGGCAAGACCCATGCAAAGTCTGCCTGGCTGTGCAGTTGTCCCTCGAAGCCCTTCCAACGCTGGCTCAGGTGTCTTCTGGGCCCCTAGCGGCCTAAACTCAGGCCAAGATTCTGTTGTATCTCGAGGGACAATGGTGAGAGTGGGGGATATGACCACCTCCTTCATGAGGTGTCACCTCTGTGGAGACAGGGCAAGGTCTGGTCACACTTGCATTTCCCAGAGACTACCTTGAGCCTGGCAACCTGCAGCAGGTGCTCCGTGGTCACGGGTGACTCTACTGTCTTGATGCTCCCTTGTGTGGGCCTGTGGCTCCACCCTGGCCCAGGCTGGGTCCTGCCCTCTGAGGAGATTGCTGACCTCCTGTAAACACATCTGGCCTGTCCAGTCTCTGCAGGGGAACCTTAGTAGTGGCCAAACCCTCCACTGGCCCTCTGCCATCCTCCAGCCCATGCAGCCCTGGGTGTGAGGCGGCGGTTCCTCTGCTCCTCCTTTGCCCTCCACAGGCTGCACAGCCTGGGCTGCGCTGGGCTCGCCAGGGACAGGGGAGAGCGGAGCTACTAAGGAAAGCCCTTCAGGGGGCTCTGTGAAGTCCGCCCCCTTCCTCCAAGCCGCACACTCTTCCAACCCCTGTGGCAAGCTGGTGGCCCTTGTTCACACGGCACAGGGTGTCCCACTCCTGGGGAGAGCTCCCCTGCACTGTGCTCAGCATGGTGCACACGGCCCTGACTGCTGGTCCCATGGGCCCCCACACACTTCCTCACTGCACCCCCCCAACACACACATGAACTTGGTCTAGCCCAGGGGCACTCCTTCTCCCAGGCCCTGAGCCCTGGACACCTCAGCCGTCCTCCTCCAGGCCCAGTGCACTTGCTGATGGAGGCTTTCCCACAGGACATGCCCAGTGAGCAGGCAGGGCACAGGGCCAGGTGCCCCTCACCCAGGCAATATGGCCCTATCACAGCATCTTGACCTCTGCTGCCAGGCTGAGGACCCCTCAGGGGACACCACCAGGTCCTTGCTGCTGGCTCTTGCCCTTCGCATAAAGCACACCCAGCCCCTAAGTGTCCCTGTGACCCTGGTGTGAAGGGTGGCAAGGGAAGGCTGGTCTACAGCAGCAGAGTGCCCCTCCTGGGCCCTCCAGGGTGACTGGAAGCCACTGGGTCCCCCCCTCCCCGCCAACATCCCATTTCTTGCCCAACTCTCGTTCCCTTTCAGTTTCCTTTCTCCTCTTTGGTCGTGAGAAAGAAGAGCCAGCTGCAAGGGAAATGCCAGGAGCCTAAGTCCCAGAGAGGGGGAGGGGCCGGGGAGTGGGTGGTGTGGTGGACAGGGCCACCCCCTGTCCCCCCCCAATAAGGATCAGCCCAGGCAGCCTCATCAGCCGGGCTCTCTGCCTGTGCTGCCCTGGGCTTGGACGTGCTTTGTGGATGCCCAGGGGCTCAGGGACTGCAGGGCACACCGGGATCCTCCTCTGGGCCCCCGAGTGTGAGTCCTCCTCTGGAGCTGCCCTGGCTCAGGAGAGGCCCCGCCAGTACCACCTCTGTCCCTCCCAGGCTGGAGCCAGGGTCTGGTTTCCACGCTGGCTTCCTCCTGTCTTCTGTGCATGGGACCAGCCCTTGCTTCTTCCAGGTGTCCCTGCACCAGCACTGACTACCTCTCAGTGTGCTGCCAACACCCAAATTTCCTGAGAAGGGAAAGTCATCCACTGTGCTGTTGTCACTCAGGAGCCAGGGCCTGGGCCAGCCGTGTGCTTGTGGCCAGGATTGCCAGGAGATGCCACCAATCACCTCCTCTTACTGTGAGAGGAAGGTAGCTGAGGGCAGAACTGGCCCTGGGGACAGAAGGCCACCTTAAGGGTATGTTGGGCCACCCAGGCAGGACATGGCCACCTAAGGGGCCAGGTGACCCAGGAGTGGTTTGAGGACTCCTGGGACTCCAGGGAAACCCTC
The DNA here is from genome assembly GCF_052094955.1 of Ictidomys tridecemlineatus. Classification (NCBI taxonomy): domain Eukaryota; kingdom Metazoa; phylum Chordata; class Mammalia; order Rodentia; family Sciuridae; genus Ictidomys; species Ictidomys tridecemlineatus. The sequence continues at coordinate 212,730,126 of NC_135479.1, read as the reverse complement.
ACCCCCCAGGAAGAACATGTTATCAGTCCCTGGTGGGGCTCTCCCTCCACATGGCTCAGCAGCAGTGTTTTGTCTTAACGACGGAGCTGAAGGACACAGGCCCGAGTGCCCTTTAAGGAGCCCTTCTCCCTCAAAGACACATGCTGTGTGACTGTCACACCGTCAGCACCACCAGGCCCAGGAGCATCTCTGCTTGAGGGTCCCTGACATCTTCCCAGGGCTCCACCTCCTCTGTCAAGGTCCAGGTGAGCACTGATACCCTCCTGCCAATCGGCCTGAGGCCCCTGCCCTGCAGACACAGCTGGCAGGACACTCTGCGGGGGTTTGAGATGGTAAGAACAGAGTTGTGTCTCACAAACTGACTTCTTACCCTCGGGGCCAGGCACGTGTCTGGCTGGTGGAGTGTTCAGAACTTCCCGAGGAAGGACCAGCTTCTCTGGCGGGACCCCAGGTCACCTGCAGCCTTCCTCTGCGGTTCCTGATGGAGCCTGGCCAGCGGCTCCCACTCCCCCTCCCTCGTCCACCCACCCACAGTTTAGTTCACACTGTGTCTTGGGTGCCCACTGGGTGCCAGGCACCAGGGCGCTGGTTGTCACAGCACTGCTCTGTCCACCGTGTTTGAAGAACTCCGTGTGGCCCACAGGAGGGAGAGCCCAGGTTCCTGCCCAGCTCTGCTCTGCTGGGTGACCCTCCTACAGCTGCTCATCTCCCCTCTCTGTCTTCTCCCACTCTCTGTCCCCACAGCTTCCCACTCCCATGGGATTGAAGTCTGAATTCTGACAGATTCTTTGTCATTAATGACTGTTATTATTCTTTGTTATTAATGACTGATGATATTAATTGATAATAAGATACTCCTATTGAACACATTGGCCCTTTTGAACATATTGTCTTCTCCATTTTGATCCTATTTTTAAATTTTCAAACCTGGCCTTTGGTCCACCATTTTTTGAAATTTTCTAGCTACCTAGTTAAACAGTGGTGTCTGTCTATATATTTATCCATCTGTCCACCTGCCTATCTCGGGTCTTACTGCTTTCTTCTTCCTATTCCCAATGTTGTCATTTGAGAGCAAATCTTCCTACTCTCCAAGAAGGTTTCTATGTGCACAGACACACAAGTTCTGAAGAAAACCAGGTCTCTGTGCGTCTTGCATGACTGAAAGAGAGGACCTTGCCCTGGGAGGGGAGAAAGCTCCCTGAGGTCTCTTTCCTGGTACCATCAATCACCCATGAGACCCTAGATCACTGCCCTTTATTCGAAGGGGAAAAAGAGAAGATAATAAAATCAAACCTTCCAATTAGAGTTTGCCTTGGCCAGAAAGAGAGTGTTCTGCACTTCTTGTGCTTCTGTCTGAAATGAGGACTCAACCCAGAAGGCAGGCAGGCTCCCTCTGCACCATCAGTCATGCAGCAATGTCTTATAAGGCCAGCTTTGGACTGGACCACCACTGTCCAGTGTTGGGCACTGTCCCCAAACATGAGATCCTTTCATTTCTCCTCTTTTTTTCAATGAATCCATGGGTTCATCTGTATCCTTATTGCTAAACAAATACTTGTGGAGCACAGTGTTCTGGGTGTGGGAGAGCTGGTGGGAACCAGACTGTGAAGCCCCTGGTCTCATGAGCATCCCACCTCTCAGGGGAATAAGCCAGGCAAAGTGCAATACAAGAACAAAGATGCAGACCTGGTGTCAACAGCGGGCTGCAGGGAGTGAGGGAAATGAGGCATGGGCTGGCTGGTGGTCTCCACTGGGTGGACAGAGGGGTTCCCTTGGGTGTGCTGGTTGGGCAGAGACCTGAATGAGAGGGAGAGAACTCTGGGCCGTAGGATGAGAAGACGCTTCTGAACTGAGCTCCCTCGCTAGGGGTGGGCCAGGCAGAGGGCTCTGGGAACTGTGTTGGGAGAGGCACTCAGGGACAGGTAGCCAGGGCTTGCTGGACAGGTAGAGGAGTCTGGGGTTACATATGGGAGAGAAGAAGCAGTAAAGGATAGGATCACGGAGGCACATTTACAGACCAATGGAGAGTGAGTTTTGTGGTCAGGGCAAAGGTCTGCAGAGCAGCAGGTCTGAGGCCTTTGTTCTGGAAGGAGGTGAGAGAGACTTGGGAGCAGCTGTGGGGTACACAGGGGACGGTGGACATGGTGATGATTTTGGAGGCAGAGTCCCAGGACTACAGATAAATGAGACACAGAGGAAAGGTGAGAGGGAGCCCATGGTGTGACTCAGATGTGGATTTAGAACTGGGACATGTTCCTGTGCATCGCCTGGGAAGCCTGGGGGAGGAGGAGAACGGGATGAAGTGGGGAATCAAGGGTCATGGAGATGGACACCAGTCGGCCGCAGGGAGACGTCAGGTCTAGGACAGGTCAGGGTAAAGGTGCAGATCTGGGAGTCGCGGGCACACAGACAGGATTCCAAAGCATGGGTGAGTAAAACGACTCGAGGAGAAGGTGTCGACAGAGGAGGGAACCCAGACCAAGGTTCCACTGCTTAGAGGCCAGCATATTGAAGGGGCAGCAGACATGGAGGCTGAGGGTGTCCCTCCATGCAGCCAGTGGGGAGAAGGAGCTCTGGTCTGAGCTCAGCCGCAGGGTGGGTTGAGGGAGGGTTTGCCAAGAGAGGGAGCGGTCAGCCTGGCCTGCCCCTGAGAATAAAGACAAGATGAACACTAAGAAGTGACTGTCCATCCCTCAGTGTGGTGAAGAGTGGTGACCTTGACAAGGGCAGGCTCTGTCTGTGGCAGAGAATAACCCACCTAATGAAAACATGTTGCTCCTGCCACTCTGCCTTCAGGAACCTTCTGTTCCAAAACATTTATTTTAAAAATGGTGGTAAAGTATATGGAACATAAAAGTTACCATTTTAACTGTTTTAAAGTTTATAGTTCAGTGTATTAAGCACATTTATATTATGTACCACCATCGCTGCTATCCTTCTCCAGAAACTGAAACTCTGTGCCCATGAACAGCAATGCCCATCCTCCCTGCCAGCCCCTGGCACCCACTATCCAAATTTCTGTGCCCATGAGTTTGACTACTTTACCTGCCTCGTGTGAGCGAGTCATATGGGACTTGTCCTGCCGCAGTCTGGCTGGGCACGATTCAGGAGCCACTTGTCAAAAGAAACTCACTTTACTTTTAGAACCACAAACGCCAAACAAAACAGCTCCTCAGGAAAAACCCTCAGAGCCCAACTGCCACCACCGGCTTCCACAAGCCTTTCTCACAACCGCAAGTCTCCTCACCTCCCACAATCCTCCTGCTCTTGAGGCCAATTGGCTGGGTCGCGTGGGCGGAGCCAAAGAAGTCCCCCAATGAGCAACTCCGTGGTCTGAAAGGCAGGGAAACAGCCCAATGAGAAGCTCCGTGGAGGAGCCAATCAGCTAGATGTTGCTGGGGCCGCTGTGAGCCAATCATCAGCTGGCAGTCTGAAGGGCAGGGAAACAGCCCAATGAACATCACCGCAGAGGAGCCAATCAGCTAGTTGTTGCTGGGGCCACTGTGAGCCAATCATCAGCCGGCAGCTGGAAGTTTGCTGGCAGCTGGAAGTTTGCTGGGGCCCCTTTGGCTGTGGCTCTCAACATTGTCCTTATTTCACTTGGCTGAATGTCTTGGAGGTTCATCCATGTTGTATTGTTTCAAAATCTTCTCCCATTTAAAGGCTGAATGACATTCCATTTTATGGGTATTGTATCTTTTATTTATTCATATATCCATGACATACACTTGGGTTTCTTCTTCCTCTGGGTATTGTGAGCTGTGCTGCAAAGAACATGAAAATAGCCCATTTTTATTTTATACCTAGCACAAGTTTCTCTATTCCTGTACATGACCTAGAATGCTTAGAAAATTATCATTTATGTTGCAGTATTGTTTTAGCTATACTGAGATCAAGTTATATATACTCTGTGACATTATTGATGAACTAAATATATAATAATTATGGTTAATATTTGTTGAGAACTTTAGCCTCTCTTTGTTGAAGACGAGAAGACCAGAAAACTGACTGTTAAAAAGAAGGAGTACTAAATTTCTGTAGCAAAGTTAGTGTACAAATAGATTTGTCTACTGGACAGATGGTGTCAGTCATTAATAGGACATCCCTGTTGAAAACATGGGACAGCACTTGGATTCATAGCAGGGTGCAGAGCATTCCTGAGAATGCTATATTCCAGGAGCTTCTATGGAGATGGGGCATCCTTCCTCCCCTACCATCCCCGGGAAGCCTGGGTCTTTCTTCTGTTCTATGAAACTGTCTCCATCAGGGTTCACCTCCTGCACCATGCTCTACACCTCCGTGGTGGCAACGAGTATGTTGCGCCGGACCCACATGCAGTTGATGATCTGCTGCCTCTGGATGTACTTCCGAGGAGTGCCTTGATCTGAGGCCATAGAAACTCACAGAAAGAACCCCCGAATCACCTGGTTACCCACTAGCACGTCCAAGGGGATACATGCAGTGTAGGAACAATGGCGGCCCAGGGCAGAACCCCTAAGGTTTTGCTGGCCTGTCTCCTTCTCCTGGAAGGACACCCCACTTTCTCTGCACTGCTTTCTGTGGATTTTCTCCCTATCTTGCAAAATCTCTTGCTGGCATTTCTTCCTTCTGGAACCATCTCTGGTTCCTGTGGCCAGGGGCCACCCCTCCTGTCCCTCCAAATTTGGTTATGGATGCTCCAGAGATTCTGCATTGACTATAGGATTTGTGGACTCCTCCCCAGAAGGCCCGGAGGTGCCCTCGAGGCTGTAGGTGACATCTGATTCATCTCAGTGTCCCCGTGAGAGCCCAGAACAGTGCCCCCAACAGGACAGCAGTGGTGGCTCCCCACCTCGTATCCCTAACAGTAGGGTCCTCAAGTGTCTGACCTTGGTAATAGCTCTACACGTTCACTCCTCATATTAATTATTCTTTATCTAAAGTTTATTCTTAGAAGAGGTCTAACTCATTCAAGCCAGAGAAATCCGATAAAATTTCTTAGCATTTGAAGGGAACAGGGAGGTGCCGAACACATGGAAAGAGCTGGTGCTCAGGGGCGTGTTTTCTGTAGCGGGTGCCATTCACACACAGGTGCACTCAGATGATGTCCCCTGTAACGGTCTTAAGTCTCTCCCAGAAGATCATACTGCAGCTCTGCGTGGACCACCAGGGGTGGGACTTCAGCACTGGAGTCAACGAGACAGACAACGGTAACCGGTCCCTAGAGTCCGCAGCTGAGGAAAGACAACTGGGTCGAGCCACAATCAACCTTCCTAAGCAGTGTCACCATAGATGGCCTTAGGCTGAACTTACCTTTTTATTGGATCATCCTCCCTTTGCCTCCTCCAAGTGACCCTCAGGCTCATGTCTGCAGGGGAACTGTCCCCGTCCAGCACTCTCTGCCTTGGCGCCGCAGAAGATGTCGCTGTCGTGGGCTGCGCTAGTCATGTGAGATGCAGAGCGACTCAGACCTCTGTGGCCTCTTCCGGCTGGATCCCAGGAGCAGACCCCATCTCCACCCAGGTCCTGAGGACCAAAACTGTCCCCAGACCTTGCTGACGCCCTGGGGGTAAACAGCCTTGCTCTAACCCGTATTAAACCCACACTCACTCGCACACTTTCCTGGGCTCCTGTGAGTGGCCGCCGCTCCCTGATGCTGGCTGCAGGGGAGGCGCCACCACCGCTGTTCTGTCTGTGCTGCCAACAGTCACTGGGGCCCAGGTCCTGGCCACACTGACATCTGGCAACACCCCCAGGGCTTTCTGTCCCAGCAAGGGGACAGAGCTGTAGCTCTCAATGCAGAGAAACACAGAGGAGGGCAGGAGGCTGGGAAGGGCAGGCAGGGCACAGGTGTCAGGGAGGGCGGCCCTGAGGACCCAGTGTTGGGGCAGAAACCAGATGGGAAGGGGGCAAGGGGAGTCCTGGAGGGCTGCAGGCCAAGGAGAGGCCTAAAAGGCCCCGTGCTGGTTGGGGATAGGAGGAGCAGGGACCCACAAGCACTGCAGGACCTCACAAGTCACCCCTCTGCAGTCTTCCTGTCGCCAAGGTGCAATGATGCTCATTCTCATTCTCACCAGCAGCCATGTCCCCTACCAGCCCATTCCTGGTGCTCGCTTCCCATGGCCACCCTCCCAGCGCCAGGAAGATCCAGAACCTCAGTGGAGATGGCTCCCACACCAGTGCCTTGTGGATGATGCCAGGGCCATTCCCAGTGTGGCACCCTGGATTTTGGAGGCCCAGAGGACAGAGACTCGGAGTCCGTGCCCATTGCAGAGGAAGCAGCTGTCCAAGCATACACCTGCTTGTCTCCAGGGCACAGGTGCCACAGAGGAGCCCAGGGTCAAGCAAGCCTTCACAGACCCTGCAGAGAGCCCTCAAAAGCCACTGAGTCAGCAACAGGACATGCAGGTGGCAGGCACACATGCTCTCCAGTGCCTGCAGGAAACCAAACTGCAGTGTCACAGGGGACCAGGGATGGCCCACGTCCTCCTTCCGTGCTCGGTGTGTTTCCTGGTGGGTCTTGTGCGGGTTTTGAACCCTGGGCACAGTTTCTTCAGCTTCCTTCTCCTACAGTGGAGGCCTGAGCAAGGGCCGGACACAGGACTGGTTTCCAGTGTGTAGACAGTGCAGGGGACAGTGTGAGCCCAGCTCCAGGGGAGGCGGCCTCCTCTTGCTTCCTCTTGGATGGCTCACCCTGGGGGACATGCAGGCCCTGTCAGAGGGACATGCCTGAGCTCTGAGGAGGTCACAGGTCAGGAGCCACCACCTCCTGCCATACCTTGCAGGAAGGAGCCCCTGGGAGCAGTTCCTTGGCCCTGGGGAGCTCCATGATGCAGCTCCATGACAGACCCTGCGGCAGGGCCACCTGCAGAGTCCCAACCCACAAACGTCAGAGAGAACAGGGGCTGTCTTAAACTGTCTCAGAGCCAAGTCATGGGTATCTTGGTACATGGCACTAGGTGACCTGTACTGGTGGGTACAAAGTTTATGACCGTAAGGTGCATAAATCCTTGCCCCAGACAATATGTGAATCTTCTACTTTGCACTCAGATGACTAAGACCTACACACGTTAACACTTCCACATGAACACACGCTAACACACATAAACATGCACCATTATACACATAACATGCAAAAACACACACTGACAGGTACACTAACCACACTTGAAGTAACACACATAGTAACACACGCTTACACATAAACACACTCACACTAGCACACACACAAGCACATGCTCTCGGTGAACACCGCACACTAGGCACAGGTGTGCTTCTGGGCACGGGATTTGAGGGCAGGACTTTAGAAGGGATCCTGCTGGAGACCCCTGGAGGCAGACAGACAGGGCTCCTGGGGAAGGCCGAGCTGTAAGCCGATCAAAGGACCCTCTCCTGCAGAGGGTTAGCCAGTGACCCTGTGGCCTGGGCTCACACATTCTCGTGTCACAGGGTTCTTCCTGACTGAGTGGAGGGCTGGGAGTGGGCAGCAAGCAGGGGAGCTGTTGGAAGGTCTGTTGGAAGGATGGCCTCCTGGGCCTCTCCAGGGCACAGGCCATGGCCTCCATAGCAATGGGCCTTTTTATGAGTGTTGCTGTGTTGTAGAAATCACGCTTGGTAACCGTATAAAGATTCCTGGAAAACTTGGAATGGAGCCACCATTTGACCCAGCTATCCCTCTTCTCGGTCTATACCCAAAGGACTTAAAAACAGCATACTACAGGGACACAGCCACATCAATGTTTATAGCAGCACAATTCACAATAGCCAACTGTGGAACCAACCTAGATGCCCTTCAGTGGATAACTGGACAAAACAAAGGTGGCATATACTTACAATGGAATATTACTCAGCAATAAAAGAGAATAAAATCATGGCATTTGCAGGTAAATGGATAGAACTGGAGAAGATAATGCTAAGTTTCCAATCCCCGAAAAACAAATGCTGAATGTTTCCTCTGATACAAAGAGATTGACTTATAGTGGGATAAGGAGGGGGAGCATGGGAGGAATAGATGAACTCTAGATAGGGCAGAGGGGTGAGAGGGGAAGGGAGGGGGCATGCAGTTAGCAATGATGGTGGAATGCGATGGTCATCATAATCCAAAGTACATGTATGAAGACATGAATTGGTGTGAATGTACTTTATATACAGAGATATGAAGAATTGTGCTCTATATGTATAATATGAATTATAATGCATTCTGCTGTCATTTATTTAAAAAAGAAAGAAAGAAAAAAGAAATTACACTTAATAAGAGACCAAGCACCAATTGGAGGGTTGGAGAACTCAGGTTTGTTACACTGGTGGACCCAGATGAGCCAGTGCTCGGAAGTTCTGGGCCCTGAGCTGAGGTTACCTGGGGCTTTTATAGGAACTATGACATCATTTCTTAACCATTACGACATTGGTGGGTTAGAATTCTTGGCCTTCGTAACCAAAGACCTGCACAGGGAACTCATGGTAAGTAGTTCACAGGTGTTAGAATCAAGGCAGTGAAACACCTGTGAGTGTTCTCAGCAGGTCATCACGTCCTGCACCACAGGCAGCAGCTCCAGCTGACTTGAGTTCCCCTCCCTAAGAGCCATAGTTCTAAGAAGTAAGCCCGCCAGGCTATAGTTTAGACAGCAGTTAATTGGCCTAGCAATTCAGTGACGTCATACATCCTACAGAGTTCAGAAAGCTTCAAAGTATAAGAAGAAATGACTCTTTTTACAGACCCCTGTCTGCCTTGAAAGCCTGTCACAGGGATGTTTGCACATCAAGAGAGGGAGCTGGCCACCGGAGGGTCCCGCACCCCAGGGCTCCCCACCTGCACACCTTTGGCTTCACTTCCTCCCTCCTGTGGGGCCCCTCAGCAACTGCGAAAGCCCTGGAACCTAAAACCATCACCTGGTCCCTGTGGCCCCAAAACCCCGGATCATGCAGGTGCAAGGCGGAGACCACTGCGGGCTTCCTCGCGCACTGCGGCTGGTCCTGCCACACCACTGGACCTCACTGGCCCCTGGAGGTACAGTCTGGCTTCCACAGCCACTGCTGTCCAGACTGGAGATGGCCTGCTACTGAGTGGAGCCTGTGCTGCCCACCGGGCCAGGTGGCAACCATGCTAACGAGAGTTTTACAAAAGAAGAAGAGTTTATTCACGACATCCAGCATGGGGAGGTGGGAGCCCCATGCATCAGGCCCACCTCCCAGGGACAGGGTGTGGGGAGACTTATAGGATAAACGACCAGGGCAAGCAATGGGCTGCCCATGCATAACTGAGTGCTGGGACCCTTCCTGGGACATGTGTGCAGAACATGGCAGTGTCAGTGTGCTCAGCGGGTGGTGGCCCTCTGGCCTCAGGTCACCCACGGGACACCCATGCAGGCCCAAGAGGAGGGTCCGTGGTTTCACCCTCTACCATAGTGACTCGTGTGTCACAGGCGCTGGCTGTGCCAGAGCTAACGGGAGGCCCTGCATGTGACCTTCTATGTGACCTCTGAAAGTGGGGATAAGAGCAAGGGACAATGAGCAAAGCTGGGCAGCTTCTTGGGCTTCCTCTCCCTCACCTGCACCTGGACCTCCTTGAGACTGGGGGACACTTTGTCTCCAACCCCATTGTCCCCAGCCCCTCACCATCTAATACCGTCCACCTTGGAAGATACAAGGTGGTCCTGGGACTGCCCTGCAGGGACAGCAGACAGCTAGGCCACCTGTGGACACACGCACTGGCCAGCTTCAGGAGTGGCTATATTAATCTCTTTCCCTCACCACAAGGAGCAGGAGGATGGCAGTGAGTTTTAAAATGTAACTGGCGTCCCTCAGACACCCCTCCAGGAGCCCAGGAGGGGCCGCCTGGGGTAAAGCCTGCTCTTCCTGTGCCCTCAGTGCCCATTCTGCTCACGCCACGTCAGGAGGCTCCCAGGCCTGGGTGCGCCTGGCTCGGGTGCAGTGTCAGAGCTCTCAAGGTCATCTCTCTGCACCCTGGCAGGCCCCCTGACGGCTGTCGGGAGACACTGAGTCCTATGTGGGTGCAAGGGGTCAGAATCAAAATGGAGTCCCTTGTGCCAAGCCCCAATCAAAACAAATAGATAAAGCCCAGAAGTTGGAAGGAGGGGGTCTCAGGCACGTGTGCCCGATGACAAGAACTAATTGTTGAAGACTGCCAGGACCGCAGCCTTGCACACAGCCACGGCCACCTTACCCAAAAAACTCCTGCGAGGACATCCACCCAGCCACCCTTCTGTCCTGTAGCCAAGGCTTATTGTCAAAAGCCTGTGCAGTCCTCTTTATTCTGCCTTGAAGTATTTCCCCGTGCCTTGCCATCTCTGAGCACATGCTCTGTTTATCCTGACTGAACGTCCCACGCAGCCTTCTGCCAGGCTTGAACCATCACCATCGTTCTCTGCAGTTCTCTGTGGTTGCTACAGGTGCAGGTGGTACATGACCCCACCAGGTCCTGCTGTGCTCTTCTGCCTGGGCCTCTGGTGGCTACTGGGACAGTAGCTGAGTTGATAGAGAAATCTGAAGAGTTTCCTTCAAAACAAATCCCCCCAGTTAACATCTCATGTAAGTAATACTATAAAATATTTATAAATACTGAGTGACATTCTTCAATGTCCTGTTAATTTTTTTATTCAATTCTATGTAAAGATGAACTCAAAGAGAATGTGTATCTTCACAACACTGAGTCTCCGATTCAATAGATGATGTTCTCCTGTCTTATTCACGCCTCATGTGTCCCTTGATAGAATTCATTCCCTGCAGATCTATGCCTAGAGCTTGGGTTTCGAATGACCTGCTGTCATTTTGAGTGGCACACCTTTTTACCTCTTAGGCTTGTTCCAGCATGTTCAGGGTGTGTTACTTAACCTCTTCCTGCTTCCCTTTCCAGCTTGAGTTGGTGTTAATGAGAGTGGCATGTCACAGAGTTGGCACACGATTAGCTGACCTAATTTTCATAAAGTGCTTGGCTATAATGCTGGGCTCGTTGGAAGCACACGTGTGATGGTTAAAATATTTTAAATAGAGATTATAATTTGCATTATTTTCCCCAGTTTGTCATGTCTTTTGACTTTGGTCGTGTGTGTGTGTGTGTGTGTGTGTGTATAGTGTGTTTATTTTCTAATTTTTTTCTTTGTGAAAAACAGACTCATACACACAAGCTCAAATCTACTAAACACTGTCATGGATCTGTGTCTATTAGAAAGGCCCATCCCAACTCCAGGTTTCTAAGGAAATGCTCCATGCTGTGCTCTAGTACACCAATGGCTTAAGGTCTGACATTTAGCCCTCTAAGCCCTGGGGAAATACTCCAGCCACTGCTGTCACTCGGTGTTGGATGGTCCCCCGCTGTGTCAACTCCATTTACTGAAGAGTCCTCCTTTCCAGTGGCTTTCGATGACCTTTATCACATTCTGAACCTCTGCATGCACTTGGGTCTCTTTCCGGGCTTTCTTTATGCATTTTATTTCTCTTCCATTACTCTGTCCAAGCTCTACCATGTTGTTTCAGAACAGATTTATTCTGTCCTAATAGCCATCATGAGTACTTCTTTATATTTCCACCTTTTTTTTTTTCTCAAAGTTTTCATCATGGCTATTCTTTTTTTTCCCCATATTATAGAATTCCTCCCACAAATATAGTCTGATTGGAATTTTTACTGGGATCACAGAAATTTATAATTTATGTTAGGGAGCCTTGATGGCTTTCTGAAGTGGAACTGTCCTATCTAAGAAGAGGAAATGTATTTCCACTTGCTAATTTCTACTTTTGTACTTCTTAAGAATATTTTCAAGTTTCCTGCATATTGATCTTGTTTGTCTCTTATTAAATTTGTGTCTATGTATTTATACTTTTTTGTTGTCATTTCAAATAGAGCCTTTTCTTCCATAAAATCTTCTAATTATTGTTTGTGAATATGAAAGCTGATGATTTCTATTTACTAACTTTGTATCATGCTTTTCTGGTGAATTCCTTGTTTGAGATTGGGTTTGCAGGTATACAATTGTACCTTGCACAAATAGTGATAGTATTTCAAATTTGAAGCCTTTATTTTTTTTTTCCTGTCTGATTACATTGTCTACTACCCTAGTGTAGTGCTTAGTAGTAATGGGCATTCTTATTTTGTTTCTAACTCTAAAAATGGATACTAGTGTGGCTGTGGTTGTAGCTCAGTGGTAGAGTACTTGCCTAGCATGTGTGAGGCACTGGGTTTGATCCTCAGCACCACATAAAAATTAATAAATAAAATACAGGTATTATATCCATTTACAACTAAAAAAATTTTAAACAACTGATACTACTTTTTGAAAGAGATATAATTTATTATGCTGAAGAAGCATCCTCCTATTCCTATTTTATTGGGAATTTCATGAAAAACTTTTTTTTATAATTTTGTTAGACATCTTTTCATTGTCTATGGAGGATATTATGATCTATTGCCGTAAATTTAAGAACATAGTGAGTTATGTTATTAAGTATATTGAATCATTTTCATCTCTGAAATAATCTTTTGCTCATGGTGTCTTTTAATGTGCTTTGGATTAGGTTTGCTCATATTTTAGATAGCATTCTTCTAACTATATTTGCAAATTTAGTCAGTCTTTAGTTTCTTCTTCTGGGCAGGCTTGGAGTGTTGCTATCAATGTTGTGCTCATTTTACAAAAAGAATTTGGATGTTAACCTTCTCTCCCAGGCTGTCGATATGGAGTTGTCTACTCTAAAACTCTGGTAGAATTTCTTTTAGAAACTCTCTGGCCCCAGAGTTTTGGGGAGGCAGTGCCTTGATAACTTTCTCTGGGTCTTCTCTGGAAATATTCTGTTTATATTTTCTACCTTTACTTGGTCAGTTTTGATAAATCATAATTCCTTATAAAATTTTCCATCTCTAATTTTCTACATTGTACTTAAAAGGTAAGTCTTACGATTTTTCCCATTTCTAATGTTTTTATAGTTATTTTTCTACAATTGTGTTCCATATTTGTTTGCCTTTACTCATTTATATAAGATTAGCTCATGACTTATCTTCCATGGTTCTTTTAAGGCATTAAGGAGAGATTGCAATAAATCACCGAGTCAATCTTTAAGCAGGAGATGGAACATGTATTCACAGTTGGCAGTCCAGCTGGTGGGCCAAGGGGTAGGCTCAAGTCTACACCCTTCCACCCCCTCCTGGGGTTTGAGGACACCTTTTATAGTCCCAAACCATATTTATCATAAGTGGCTGTTGCTATGATTCAAAACCATAAACAAATGTCATGAGATCTAAAATCCTAAGCAGAAGGGGGAGTGGGTCAAAATCTCTCTAGTTGAGTACAAGTTACTAACATCTATTCAATCCATCTCTGAGAATGTACATTGTCTAAGAAAAAGGAGACCCAGAGAGAGAGCACTTTTACATTGTATAAGAATTGCCATTTTGTGTTGCCAAACATGTTATGCTAGGCCACTTTTGGTGGGCACAGAGGCGGGGCTTTCCCAGGGAGAAGCATTTCTTACATGATGTGGAGTCTCAGGGCAAAATGGAGTCAGTTTGGTCATTGCCCATACAGCCTGGCTCATAACAAAGGATTTCCTTTTCTAAAGGTTTAATTTGTTAGTTCTACCATTTATGGCTATTATGAATTTCTATTTAATTTTATTGATTTCTTCCTTCAGCTTTCCTTTAGTTTCTGACTGATCTCATTCATTTTCATTCTCTTTCACGTTATGTCCACATACATGGCGATCCATGTTCCTCCGAGCACTGATTTAACTGGATCTCATACATTCTGACATGTTGTGTCTCACTATTTTCTAGAAATGCTCTAAGTTTTCTCTTAACTTCTTCTTTCACCAAAGAGAAGTTTATGGGAGATTTTTGAAGTTTTCCAGTAACAAGGGCATTTTGTTTTCTGACAGGGTTCACCTGCGCTTTTCTGGATTTTGATTGTGGCTGCAATGTGTCTAGAATTTGAAACTAGATTTTCTCTGTGGGCTTCCCATGGCCACGTGACACGGTGCTTGGAAAGGTGTATCCTTTCCTTAGCCACAGCCTGTTAGGTCTCCGTCTCCCCTGATCCTGTTTCTTTGTGAGTCCTGATGGATGGAGGCCCCACCCACCACAGCTGGGCTGGTGGAAACCAGTCATTCTGACCTCTCCCCACCCTTTGTTCCTGTCCCACGGATCCTTTTGATTCTGTTTTCACAATTGATCAAAGCTTGATCCGTCCTTTGAACTCTCACTGATTTCCTTATTTACCTCCTGGTTTCAGTCTCTCCCACCTGGATGCCACCTTCTCCACTCTTCCTGCCTCCGCAGTCCCCAGGGCTCCCCGAGCCTGCAGGAGAAAGTCCAGATTCAAGTGCTCAGGACCACCAGTCTGAGCTGAATCTACCTCTCCCACTCGGCACCTGCTCCCCTCCTGTCTTCGGGTCCCCTGCAATCCAGCTCTGACCTGGAGTCAGGGACGACGACCAGGCAATCACTGGCACGGCACACCTGGAGCAACCAGAACCAATGTGGCTGTGCCAGCTGCTGTGGGTGGCCTGATTGGCCCCACCTAGACTGTGACAGGTGTTAGGCTGACAGGCACCACTGTGTGAAGCCTGGAGGGAGGTGACTCGGTCGCCATGTCACCATGATGATGACCTGCCCTGGGCACAGGCACTGAAGAGCAGCACGCCAGGCTCCTGCAGCAACCATTCCAAGGTCCCACTAAGGTTCGGCCAGGATTGGAGACCTGCTCTTCCCATGTTCCCTCTCCTGCTGTCTCATACTGAGACCCCCGGGCTAGGTCGCTAGAGCTGACAGCATCTCTGAGTCAGAGACTCCGTCCATGTCACACTGACTCAGGAGATTCTTTTCCAGGGAGATGTCCAGATCCATCTCCAGCTTATACTCATATTGCCGTTTGTTAAATCCTTGATAATTGTGGAGGCATCTGCTTATTTTATTCACAGACTGGTTTTATTCATTTATTTTATTTTTTTCTCCTTGGTATCACTTATGAACAATTGCTTCATTTCCTTGGTCCATTTTTCTGCTTGGAGTTCAAGTCTTCTTTGCTGTGTTACTTTGGTAAGCTTCTCACATGTTCAGGGCATTGAGGCTCTGTGTGTGAGATGGGGGAAGTCACATAGAAATTGTCAGGTCTGTGATGGTGACTTAGAACAAAGCAGCCCAGGCAGGCGGGAAAGAAACATCAACCAGGCTCCCGTCAATCAGCGGGATCTCCTGATTAACCAGTTAATCCTGGAGTTCAGCCAGCTCCCCCACCAACTCCAGCAAGGGACAAGGGACTCTAAAAACACCTTTTCTTGTCCCAAGTCCCTCCTTTCCTGCTGTGAGCCCTGTAAAACCCCAGTTCGGTGGAGATCCCTTTCTCCTCAGACCCTCCTCCTGTCCACTGTCCTGTCTGATCGAGTTCTGCGGGCTGTGTGTGTGTGTGTGTGTGTGTGTGTGTGTGTGTCTCAAATCAAGCCTCTGTTGGTGGCCTTTTAAAATCTGCCTCCTTTGGTTGTCGCCTCTTGCCCCATCTCACAGAAATGTCCACCCTTGGCCCAGAGCACTGAATCACCCACTGGAAGAAGGTCACATTCTCCAATCAATGGGTCACCCATGGACTGGATTCCCTCCCCTTGAAACCCAGGGAATCCCCAGAGAGAGGGTAAAAGATAAACCACCAAAATGTGGAGTCAGGAAACTTGCTGACCTCACTTGGGAGGGAGACCCGGGGACAGAACAATGACTCCCCGACTTTTCCTCTGGGCTCTTGCTCACCTGCCCCCCCACCCCCCAGCTTCCTCTGTTGGCCCCAGGACTCCCTGGAAGGACTTTGCTAAAATGCACATTTTGATTCTCTAGACCTGAGGCCAGGCTTTCTTTACTGTCATTTCTCCTTCAGTCCTGGAGATTAGAGTTGGCGGAGTAGGGGTTCTATACCTGAGCTACATCCTATTTCATTTCACTTTGAGACAAGGTTTCGCTAAGTTGCCCAGACTGGCCTTGAACTTGTGACCCTCCTGCCTCAGCCTCCTGAGTTGCTGGGACGACACGGGTGCACCACTGCACCTGGCTTGGGACAAATCTTTCTGGCAACCCTCCGATGAGACAATGCTGCTGAGCCATGGGCCCTCTTTAGCAAGTTCTGTCACCAGGAAAGAACTGTCACTGAAAGATGGCCCGGGGAGGGGGGTGGGGAAGTGCCTCCCCTCAGCACAAGGGGTTCCTTGGCTTATGAGAGAGAAGTAAGCACCAAAGACACAGAGACTGACTGATTCAGGAAAAGGGAGGCATATTCAAGGGAGAATGCTGGCTACCTGGAGAGACGCTGCCTTGGAGGAAGGCAAAGAAGACGAGTTCAGGGGGAGAACACAGCCATCTCGAGAGTGAGACTCTTGGGCTCCCAGCTCTTCTTCTACAACAAGCCTGGCGAGGGCTGAGGATGGGGTGGGATCTAGGGATGACATCAGCCTGGCGCTCACAGGACAGTTCATGGTGATCGGGTCATTCTCAGGATCCTTGGTCTGACGAGCAGATAATGTTAGAAAGTCCCCCAAACTAGAGGTGTCTTAGAGTCTCCCATCTCCCTCTGCTTCCCCTGTTCGTCGGTGGGCTTCCTTACTGAGTTCCAGGTGCTGATCCTAAAAGTGGTTTTTTTGGCAACATGAAGATTCACAGATTCCCTAGAATTGGGGAAGAACAGCCCTGAGAAAGTATGTGGAATTTAAATTAAAATATTTCCTGGTCCTTCCTTTACATCTTCTTCTCCCCTCCCTCAGGTATAGGTGCCACCCTTCCCCAGCCTCCCTCTCATGCTACCCCATCCCTATGCCCCTCCTCCAGGCCAGCCAGGCCTCGCCTCCTCCAGGAAGCCCGCCCAGTGCTCCTGACGTAGGAAGAAAATCTCCACCAGGCCACGACCCTAAGGATGTGGACGTGCCGGCTGGGGTCCCGGATCACCGGCACCCTCCTGGGAAGCTGGTGGTGGGTAGGGTCACCACGGGATCCAGCATGGTGACTGGTTCCTGGAAGAACACATGACTGGCTGCTTGTGAGTGTTCTCCTATGTTTTCTGCAGCTTTGTAAAAACTTTTTCAGTTTCCAGACAGTAAACAATTTAGGTGTGTGGATGTGTGTGCACGCGCGTATCTTGAGGTCTGTTCTGCATCACATGAAGCAGGCCAGAGACCCTGGCCCAGAAACCCTTACCATAATTAAGCAGATCCTGGAGTTCAGACCCCCACTCATTTGTGGCATGTAACTTCTCTTCTTAGAGCTTTCGGCACAGGACACCAGCTGTCAGTAACAATCTGCAGAAGGCACTGGTTTGCAGCTTCCTCTGTTTATAAATGCCAGGTTTGCAGAAAAACCTGTGCATCCTCTGTTGTCGAGAGGATGGAACGAAACCCTCTTGGCATGTGAACCTCCCGGCCCCTTCCCCACACAGTGGGTGTAAAGTTCAACGAATTGCTGCACTCATCGTGCAGAAGAACTCTTACGCAAGAGCCACCTCTGAACCCTGCAGTCAATAAACCTGCTTCCCGAAAATTCCTCAGGTGTCCAGCCTCCTCTGTCCCATGTCACACACACTGAGCAAGAGCGTGTCGACTTCTTTCCCAGAGAGCTGCTGTTCTCCCCACCAATGCCCCGGTGCCCGCTGAGACTCCCACCATGCCAGCAGAAGGACACTTGGAGTGAACTCGCCTGACCCTCCAGGAGGAGGGCCCCCGACTCCGTCTTTCCCTGGGAGCGTCTCTCTCGGGATTCCTGATGTGGGCAGCCCGACCTGCTTGGTCCACAATGCGTGTCTATGCACCCTTCCAAAGGGGCTCAGGTGCCAAGTCTCAGGCCTGCTCTTCGTGGGCTCCCAAGGAGCACTTCTCTGACCGGGGGCCGAGTGGCACTCTGACCATACTCCCTGTTAACATGGGATGTTAACCCCCAGCTCCTGCCACCATGGGCAGTTTATGTGACAGTCACACTGCTGGTTACCCTCCCCAGCACTTAGCATGTCCCCTGGTAGATGGTCAGTACTTGGAAAGAACTCTTTAATCAGACGTATGAATGACTGAACTATGAATGAGCATGTTTGTTTGATAAGCTGAACTCTCAGAGAAACAGGTTTTCATACCAGCAGAGTTGATCCCGTCCAGAGCAATAGCCCCCAAGAATGGGAACGCCTCTTGGTCTTCACTGGAGAAACTCCAAGGCACTGGGAAAAGCAGGGGAATTTGCGTGGGTCACACTGTCAGAGGAGGGAAGGAAGGAAGAGGTGGTTCCTTCGGCCACCACTGCAATAAACCAGATTCTTACCTGCACGTGCGCTCATGCACTCCACCACTCCACAATAATTCAGAGTCAAAGACCCTATCTTCATGGCCCTTGGAGCCAGCAGAGGGGACAGCACTGCAGCCCACTAGCAAGTCGCCCAGTGAAAGCCGTGGAGGCGGGCAAGGCAGAGAAGGGACAGGGACCTGGGCAGGGGAGGTGTTGGCTGACTCCAGCGCACAGGGCCACCAGCTCAGTCCCTAATGCTGTGTCCACTTCCACCATGTCCCCCTCCCTGACTTCCCTCTTCTTAAGGTCAATCTTGATATCCCCAAGGGCGGCTGGAGGACTCCAGAACTGGTCTCATCCAGAAGCAGGGTGGTGGCCTTGCAGTCCTGCAGTGGGTACGGCCACCAATTGCGTCCTGAAGAGTGTGTCTGGTCTGTCCGACTCACATTGCTGTGTTACCCATAACCCCCCGGTTCACACAGCAGAAGCTTGGCCAGCACAAGGGGAAGAGCCGTCTCTGGCATGGCAGCCACTCGCTGGCCCCACTCCTGACTAGGACAGTCGAGGGCTCTGCTCATCCACCCCACCCACCCTCCCAGTGAGACCCCTCTAGGTGCACCTCACCCTCTCACCTGGCCGCTCACCCCACAAGCTCAGCTTCAAGCCATCACCACCGTCCTGTCTGGAAGGAGCAGCTGACCTCTCCAAGGTTTCTCACGTTGACAGTCTACATGCTTTCCTGGATTCAGAGGGGAATCACCATTTTAATAATAAACTAATCCTGTTAATAATGTTTACAGGGAAAACAGCCGGCCCCGGTGGCCTGGCAGTCTCCCTGTGGTGACGCACACACGGCACCAGATCTTGTTACTATGACAAGACGGTCAGGGCGTCCTCTCTCCTCCACCCTTTGTCATCACCTTCAGTGGTTCTCAGATGGGCACTTTTCCCTAGTGACTTTGTTAACGGTCACAACTGGGGCATTGGCACTGACCATCTAGTGGACAGAGACCAGGGCTGCTGTTCGACCTCTGACCGTGCACCAGGCAGACAGCTCCAAATATCAACGTGCCTGGTGGAGACACCTGCATACCAACGCAGCGGACCTAACTGTCTACACACTAGGGTCCTCTGAAAGATGCCAATTGCTAGGGCCCCTCCTACACAAATGATGTCACAATCTCCAGGGTTAGCACTGGTTTCACACATTTTAGCTGTGCCCTGTGATTCCAAAGTACAACGCTGGCTGAGAATCAATGGCCTCAACTTGCATTGATTAAGAGTGGGAATTCTGAGATGGGTCAGAGGATTGGTATTTGGCGACTTCTAATGTTCCCTCCCATCACACAGCACAGACTTTTGCTAACACCAGCAGCCAGTGTGAAGCAGCCTAAAGACAAATGACCAGGTGGCCTGCTTGGCGGGGACCTGGGTTTCCAGGCCTCTCCCCATGGGCACTGTGGCTGTGGATGTGCCCTGGTGCTTGGGAGACAGCAGAGAGTCTCGTCCACTCTTTCCAGGTGACTCATGCTTCCTCATCGCTGTCACTGTAGGCTCACTATTGGCTCAGGGATTTTTGCATGTCATCTTCTTCAAAATAATGGATGTGGATAGTGAGTCATCAGCATAGTCTTCCTGTTATGGGTCAGAAAAGCAAGAGAGCAGAATTAAGTGAGTCAGCTAAAGAAGCGGCAGATCTAAAATTGGAACCTAGAAATTATAACTTCAAATCAAAGGTCGTCACAGCCACTGTAAAAAGACAGCATAGAGGTTTCTCAAGAAATAACAGTAGGTCCACAAGATAAACGCTCCATCATCTACTGACACATAGAATCTGGCATCAAACCCACACAGGCAGAGAGTAGGGGGGTTGCTGGCAAGAGCGAGGGGCAGAGAGAAGGGGAGATGTGGATTAAAAGGCCCAAAGTTTCAGCTGGATGAAAGGAATAAATTCTGGAGCTCAACTCTATGCACAGCAACTACACTTAATAACAGCACATTACACTGAAAACTGGTAAAAGAACAGATCTTACATGTTCTATATACACACCAAAATAAATACACGAGGTGATGGGTATGTTACTGAGCTTGACACAGTGATTTCACAAGGTATATCAAAACATCGCACTGTACACTCTAACTATAAATAACTGTCAATTATGCTGTGACACAGCTGAGGGGTGGAGTCGAATAAGGTCCTCACATTAATCCATTGCTTTCCATAGAGTTTATTTGTTCCATTCAAAATGCATTGAAAGTTTGCTACACAGTAAGCACCACGTTAGGAACTGGAGGGTACGAGCCTTACAGAGCTCTAGCACACAGTAACTCAAGGCTCTTAGGTGGGAGATAACGGAACAGACTTTAATGTAGTGTGGAAATGGCCACAAGGCGCACCATGGTGGGGACCCTCATGCCACCCTCAGTCTGAGTCCCGGCACTTGTGAGACCCTGAACACCTCAGGACCCTTCTCAGATCCCGCCTGCCCCAGCTATAGAAAGGGTACTCCAACTCCACCTCCCTGAGTTGCTGTGGTTATCAACTGGAGTCTCAAGACACAGGCCCAAAGTAAAGTGTTCCTTCAGTCATTCACCTGACCAGTCATGGCATTTGAAGGAGGGAGGGGAGGAAGAGAGGGAGGAGAAGGACTGGGCTGACCAGATTCAATGAAAAAGCAGTCTTGTTTGTTTCTCTCCCCAGAAAAAAGGCAGACATTTTAATTGAGTAGATTCTTAGAATTTTCTTGTCCCTTTAAAAAAAGAAGCCTGTGTGTGTGTCCACCTGCTGCCCCTGATTCAGGTGGAGGAGGAAGCACACCCTTTCTGATCACCTCCAGATGTTTCCATGGTAAGAACAACACAGGGCCGGTTCCTGCGAGACTGGTGTGATGCAGCATAGCAAGGAGCCAGGTGGCCATTCCCATCAGGCACCTGTCCCTGGGTTCTGCACAGCGAGGTGAAGAAAGGAGTTAAACATTTTTCTTTCACAAAACCATTTTCTCCTGTCAAAGCCTGAGCTGCCACATGCCTTTCCCGTCAGGCCGGTGGCCTGGTAGTGGGAGGTATGGCATCCAACACTCTTCCTGTGTCTCATCTGTACCCTGGGGCCTGAACTTCAACAACAGTCACTAGTCAGGACCAAGAACGTTGGTTTATGCAAAAAATGTTGTACCCCAAATATTGGTTTATGCTGGTCCCGGTGGAATCCATTTTGAGGTCCCCAAAGACCAGAACTTCAAAGATACAACATATACATAGCCCAAGGGAGTGGAAGCACCCACTGCATGTGGCCAGGTGGCTGGAGGTCAGACCCCAACAGGGGCTTGTCAGGACAGCCACTGTTCTATTAACCAGGACCAAACATTCATCTTTCTACCACGGGGGAATTTACTGAATAACAACCAGTTCCCCAGCTACATCACCCTCACCGCTGCAACGCACTGCGTACTTTTACTAACACCTGAACCACTCCAGTCACGTCACACGTTACACACCTGTATCTACATAGGACATACATATAGGTGATAGAAGGAAAGGTTATGGTGGCCACAGGGCAAAGGCAGACAGCAGATACAAATGCCAAAGAGTCACTGCAGGTGGCCTGACGGGATTATGAACCAACCAAAGAATTTATCAGGGAACAGAATGTCCCAGCAAGAAATTTATTCTCAGCCAGGGTCCAGCTGGCAGGCATTTTCAAAGTGGGCCAAAGCAGGGAGATGGGGCTGAGCTGAAACGCGGGGACCGAGAGTCAGAGGTTCCTCCCCTGTCCATCCTGTGAGGTGGTTCGGATGCTGTCATGACAGATCGGTGTGTGCCACCTAGGCAGCCTCAGTGCTCCTCCTTGTCTCAGGTGAGGGCGCTGCTTCAATCGAAGGTCTGGTGTGTTTGCTGACCTTATGGACCTGGCTTTTCTGATATGGGGTTGATAAGCCCATGTAGCTTTGCTTCTGATTTAACTTGAGAAGTTCACAGGTGGCCATTTCTATTAACACAATTAATTTATCCTTTTGTGCCTTATGGTTGTGCCAAGCAGATGATGGCTGTTCACTTGTACCAACAATGCACAGAGACTTCCACCCCAGCACTCAGAATGGAGTAGCAAACTACCACTTTATCAAGTGCAGTAACTTGGGTTGGGCACAGCCTGAAAACTGTTGATACCTTATGGAATGACACCCAGAAGGCCACTGCCTGCTCTCCACAGGCCTCTGTCCAGCTCCTGAAGGTTCTCCTACTCTGGGTTTGGATCATCACTGCAGTGAAAGGGAAAACACTCCAAGGCGGCTGTGCTCCCAGACGTTTGTTCAGCGTATCCTAATCCCTGGGTGCAGATGGCAGAGCAGAGCCTTCCTCCCATCCTGCAGGCCAGCAGAGACTGCTGCCCAGTGCCCCCAACCCCACTTTGTAACAAGGACAGGAAGTGAGGCAGAAGGGAGGTGTTGGCATAACTACAACCCCCTTCCTTTCCCCCACCCCCACTTTATGAATACTGTTCTTAAGAAAGAACTTGCCCTCCAGGATACCAGGTCATAAGGGCTACCCCACCCCTATGGCAACGCCATGATTTCACTTATTACAGCTAACGATTCAGGAGGAGTTGCTGCTGCTCTTTTTCCACGGGAGACAGCCTGACAGTTTCCTGACAATAAATCTGCTTTTGCCTTTGCTCTTGGTGTTTGTGTGATCAGTCCTGGGCCAGTTTGCTTTTGGGAGGAAATAAAGCCAAGAGCATTTTCACAGAAACACCATGATACGAACATTAATTTTTAAAGAGGCTCAGCCAAGACTTAGCTTTTTCAGTATTTTGGTTTTTAATGAGTGACTACAAAGGAGCTGAGGGCATCAGTGAGAAGCAGAGCCCTGGCTTCAGGGAGGCGCCAGGGTGACCTGTGATTTCCAGCGCACTGCACAGGCCTCGGGTCCAGAGGGTCACATACGCCCCAAAGCAGCTGCAGCCCTAATCACAGGAGCTCTCACCCTTGGCCTACTTCCCTATGGGAAGTCCGGGCAGGTGGCCTGGAGGCAGGGTGGACACTTGGGAAGGCCTCACCTGGGTCCGTTCTCTGGGTAGCGGATGCCCCCAGACCAGAGGGGAAAGCCCTGCGCGCTGCGCCCGGGACGCATGGAGAAGCCGAGGCGTGGGGTGGGGGTGGGGGCGCCGCGGGCAGAGAGTGACACCCCGGGGGGTGACGCGGGAAAGGTAGGAAGCACGCGTGCCGCATGGGGCGGGGGGCGGGGCGACCAGGGAAGACCCAGAGGCAGACGGTCGGGAAGGACGTGGCGCGTGGCCGGGGGCGGGGCCGCTGCGGAGGGTGTGGCCGGCGGGGGCTCGGAGGCCCGGAGCGCATGGCGGGGACCCGGCGGCGCCAGCTTCCCCCGGCGCGCAGAGCCGGGAGGCGCGGACGAGGTGAGCTGGCGCCGGGAACTGGTTGCGGTGGCGTGGGGATGCGGGGTGGGGCTGGATGGAGTAAGGAGGATGCGGTGGGGCGGGTGCGGGGAGTGGGAGATGGGTTGGGGCGGGATGGGTGCGAGGAGGGTAGGGTGGGTGGAGGCTGTGGGGACAGGGTGAGGTGTAGGGGAACAGGGGCAGGGCTACCGTGGGAGATGCCTTGGGAGATGCGCAGGCGTGTGGCACCTCGTGCTGAGACCTGCGAGGAGCCCGCTGTCACCCTGGCTGGCTTTCCAGAAGTCTCTGCACTTCACAGGGGACCCCAGTCTTCTCTCCAGGTCCTTCTGATTCAAACCCTTGCCACTCTACACCCATCCCGGAGGGGCCAGAAGAGTGCCCCAGCTGAAGCCTTGCCCAAGACCTGCTTTGTTCAGTCTGTAATGGTGGCCCACCTTGGAGTAGACCCTGACACCGCCTGGGCCACAGAGAACCACGTTCCTGGGAGAGGATTCCAGAACCTTCCACAGGGGAGGAGTGAGCTTCTGGAGATTGGGTCCTTGTGCTTTCTCCTGAAGACATTGGACAGCATCTCAGGTTTTCACCAGGGGCCAGTAGAAGGGCTCCCTGGGAGCAGGTTGAGGACATGTGGAGAGAAGTGACAGGTAGGGAGGCCAGTTGTGCTGTAAGGAAAACCAGTGCAGGGAGGGCTGTCAACGCCGAGAGGGAGAATGAATGCAAGAAGCCAGAGGCATCAGCACAGCCTGGCGGCAGGCACAGGCAGGGTTCAGGAGTCGGGCTCAGGTGCCTCCAGGTGAGGTGGACGCACAGAGGGGATGGCCTCCATAGCAGCACATTTCCTCCTTTTATGCACCGTTGCATTTTCAGTTCTCTGTCAATTTGGGAAGGAAATGATTTAAAAACACGTTTCCCAGCCAGAGTCAATGGAACTGAGATCCCCTGGGACCCTACCCCAGGCAGGGCAGGCCTCTGCAGTCTGAGCACCAGAGTGGGGTACTTTAATATACCTTAAAGGGCAGCAGGAAAGAAAGTGGGGTCCAGGCAGTATGCCCTTGGCTTGTGCAGTGAGGATTTGTGGTCAGTGGAGGCAGTAGCAGCTCTGCCATATTGAATGCAGCCCAACATGGGAACCACATACCACATGGAGTTCCAGAGGTGTTTTTTAATTCCTCCCCTTCAGACTCCTACACATATGGTCAGGATCTTTTCTGTTTTGTTTTTCAAAGGATTGACCTTAAGAAACATCGCCCTCTCCTCCGGTTACTCAAGAGGCAGGGAAATTGCAAGTTCAAGGCCAGCTTGGGCAACTTAGCAAGAATGTCTTAAAATTTAAAAAATGGAAATGGCTGGGTTCAATCCCCAGCCCTGCGAATTAATTCTACTAATAGTGACCGTTCGTGGCTTCCTGTTTTCATCCAGCGTTGTTCTCTCAATCAGCACAGCCATTCTCTGTCCTCCGAGGTGGGCGTCATTCCTTGTCTACAGAAGCCAGGCTCAAAGAGTTAAACAGCTGGCCCCAGACCACCCAGCTGCTGAGGGGCAGAAAGGGAGGTCTGGGCCTGCCTCCAGCTTCCTGTTCCGCCTCTGCAGAGCCTCACAAGGATGGCTCGGGAAGAGTGACCAGCGGCAGCAGAGGACAGGCGTGTGCTGATGGTGTTCTGGTTGTTTGGGTCTTTTCACATGATGTGTCCCAGACAAGGTGTAAGCCAACAGCGAAGGTCCTCAGCTCGAAGGAGTGTGAAAACAAGGAGGAAGAGTAGAGTCAGGACTGCCCAGACTCCGGGAGGCAACGGAAGCACGGACCCTTCCTTGTGCATTGAGGACCTGGTGACTTCTCAATTTGGATTCAGCTTCATGAAAGGGGCCATGAAGTGTGGTTCCTGGACCTGGGACACTGAAGCAGGGTCAGGCAGGTGGCCTTGGGTTACTAAGGGACCCTGTGTACATCCTAAATGTGACAGCGGGTGACTGGAGATCTCCGCTGCTCTGCCTGCAGGTCTAGCCACACTTGTGACCTGGTATACTGCAGTGCTGGTTGACATTCTGCTCTTGGCCAAAACGTCTTTACCATTCTCTAAAGGGACGACAGATGTTCAGCCTCCTCTTGGAGTTGTGCCCTCACTTCTGTGACAGTCAGGTTCATGACAGTTGGGTGCCATGCTCCCCACCCATGAGTCATCCCATATGCAACAGCCTCTTCCATGCCCAGCTTGAATTCTGCTTCAATTCTGTGTGAATTAAGCTCCTAGTCCCACCACGCTGGCCATGAGCAACACTGTGGTGGAGAAAGCACGTAAGAACCTTAGGAGCAGCAGGGTACAGACAGCTCCAGTAGCAAGAAGTCAAATAGTCCAAAAATGTTTGTGCTCCCCCAAATGTCACTCATCCATTGCCAGGTAGATTCCACAGCTGAGGGCATGACCCAGTACTTGGCTTCTGCAGATGACATTTTCCAAATGAAAGCCTCAGAGTCACCATGGATTTTCTTTACAGATACCTCTGCACCTTCAGGAGACTTGCAGGTTGCCTGGCAACCAGAGGAGGCCGGTCACGACTAGATGCTTCAGCACCCAGCTTAGGCCACTGGCCTGGCAGACTCCCCTGAGAGCCGTGCCTGTGTCCACAGGCTGCATCATCAGGCATAGAGACTTGGAGTAGCCCCAAATGGCACCTGTCCGTCTTCTAGTCAAAAGAAGGGCAGAACAGCTGAGTTTCAGCTGTCAGTACACTTTGGACAGCTTCTTCTGGGCCTGTTGCCACAGAGATTCTAGGGTAGGTCCGGGTTTCCTGCCAAGCCAAGCGCACAGGCTCCTGCTGTGAGAAGGCGGATGACAAGGGGCGGGGGCTGCGGTGCTCACCCAGCCCTCCCAGCTGTGGGCTGCTTCTCTCTTCCCTCCCTCATCTTACTCCAAGGCATGGTCTCCTCCCTGTCCTCGCCACCACCCCTAGCTCCTCATGCTGTGCTTACAATGGGAACCTCCTCTCCACCCCAAGCAATGCCTGTGCCTCTCTCTGGCACCACCTGACCCCATGCTGAGGGCCCTTGGGGTCCCTGCCTATGCTCCACTCCACAGGTGTTGTGCCTGTCTGAAGGTCAAGCCTCCCTGGGACCCGTGTGCTGCGGCCTCTCCTCCCACATCTTTGCACAGTCCTGTTCATGGGGTGCCTCTGGGCCTGACGCAGTGCATGGTCTCTGGTCAGTGCCAAGTCAGCCTTTGGCCTGTGGAATTGAAGTAGGACCTGTACCTTCCACCAAGCTACTGTCTGCGATTCCGGGCCCCCAAAAGATGAACCTGGGCTGCCTGCAAGGTTGGGCAAGCTCAGAAGAATCAGCCCTTTCCCCATCCTGTTCCCAGCATGCACCCAGAGATTGGGCTTTCCTTACGGCTGGTCACACAGATGTCGACATGGTGCTCAGAGCCTCAGAGCACAGGTGAGCCGATGTCAGTAACAGCAGTGGAGCCTCCTAGCTGTGCTGGTGCGTCCAAGTGTCATCCCATTGACTCTTAACTATCTTGAAAAAGATACTATTCCCATCCCACACATAAATAAATAAATGATAAATAAAACTAGGTTCGAGATGTTGAGTGTGTTGTTCCAGGTCCACAGTGTGGCCTGGAAACTGGAGCGAAGCCCGGTGTCTGCCTCCAGGTGGCCCTGGGTGCCTCTGGTCTGCAGGACGTCTGCTAGGTGTTCCAGTCTCGGTCTGAGCCAGTGGTTCTCGTGCTGTGACCTCAGGATCCCTGACGCACCTGACGGGCTTGAGGACAGTGAGCTGGGGTGCATACGTGCTGCTTCATTCTGTTCTGGTTCTAGCTATTGATGCTCATCGTACCAGAAGTTAAAAGTGAGAAATTAGAAAAACGTATACTTGTAGATTTATTTTAAAAGAGCAATAACATACCCATTGGATGTTGGTGGTAATATTTTCATGAAAAACAAATCTCCCGACAGGATTAAGGGAGTGGTAGCTGAAGGGGGGTAGGGTGTAGCTGGAGGGGTGGGCACTGGGGACGTGCCTTTGGGGTATATATTTTGTGTCTGGTGAGTGGAGTCTCTCTCTCTCTCTCTCTCTCTTTCTGCTTCTGATCATCATGTGAGCCGGCTCCCTCTGCCACACAATTCCACCATGATGTTCTGCCTCACCTCGAGCCCAGGGGAATGGAGCCTGCTCGCTCTCTATATAGACTGAGTCCTCAAATAAACTTTTCCTTCTCTCCAGTTACTCTGGTCGGGTGTTTTAGTCTCAGCAGTGAAAAAAGCCGACGAAACAAAGTGATAGATTATATAAGGTTCATTTTCGCATAGAATCTGAAAATGAATTTTTGAACTTTGTCATGGTCAATGTGTTCTTGTACTTGGCCCTTTGGTGGGACAGTTTTGACCCTGCACAATTCTATATTATAATCCGTCATTTGGAAAATGAGGGCCACCGAGTCATCAGACCTGCCCAGTGTACAGCAGAAACTCCCTGCCAGTCCCGAGAAGGGTGGGAAGGCAGCGGGCCCTGGGAGCTCCCCGGAGGGCCTGGAGGGGCACACTGGGGCCCCTGCAGGCCTGCGGTTTGAAGGGAGTGGTCCTGAATGCACAGCCCGTGAGAGGATACTGATCCCAGAACTTCAGGAGAAAAGGAGCCTATGGAGTTTAGTATGTGACACTGGGGAAAGGCACACAAAGACACCGCACAGAACACAGAGCAGCAGAACACCCTCTGGACTCCTTGTGTGTGTGTGTGAGATGTCTCCACTCACTGTTCTGGGGAGTGCGTGGGACTGATGACTACATCTGGCTGTCCTGGGGAGCAACTTGTGTACCCCCCACAGAGATAACCACCGGCCAAGGTGGTGTGGACTGTCCACCTGAGGTTGCCGTGGGATTGACAGAGTCGAGCTGGGGAGGCCTTCTGGGGTGGGCAGGGTGGAGTGGAGTAGGAAGGGCATCTGGGTTGCGGGAGGGCTGTTTCTCCCTGCCCTGCTGGGGGGTGGAGACAGCCTGCAGGGTGCAGCAGCCAGGGCTAAGACCAGGCCTGCTGCAGGCTGCACGGCGGGGGCCGCGTGAGCCTTAGCTCCGCTCCTGCCCGCTGCTGTTTTCACCTGCTGCCTTCCTGCTGGGCGCTTCCGCGGGTTGCTGTCAGTGCACACCGGCTTGCGATCCTGCAACCCGGCTGAGCACAAAAACACAAGCCAGTCAAACTGAAACAAAGTTTTATTTTGTGAGAGGCCGTGTGCGTCCCCCTAACAAGCCGGTCCACACACACGAGTGTCTCTACCGGACACACGAGTGTCTCTACCGGACACGGGGGCTCCACTTCCCCCGGAACACCCTCCTACCATCCTTCCCCAACCAATGGGAACTCTCCGGGAATCTTGTAACTTGAGTCCCCAAATGGGCCTAGGTGAACAGTAGGAGTCCAATTTCCATATGAATGTAATACTTTTGCAGTGGCTCCTAGCACAGGCCTCCTGATGGAGCTTGAGCTGCACCGGCCCCAGCTGTGAGTGTGCCCTTGTGACTCAGTGACCTGCCTGTTCAGCTCTGTCATCTTGACTCACTTGCTCCCCACTTGATAGCGTGATTTATTGCAGTATAATTACATGCCATAGATAACGCCAACTCTGAGCAGATCCAGCCCTCTAACTGTAGGATTCTGGAGGACTCCCTGGCCTTGGGAGGCTCTCACTCCTCCCTGCTATCAAGAGCTGTTCTGATATGCTCTTGAAGTTCATCCAGACACAGCGGGGCGTGTCTGTGATCCCGCGGAATAGCCTGCATGCCCTTGGCTCTTCTCTTGCTGCTGGGGGGTATTCCACCGTACACCAAAGTCTGTTCATCCGTTTTCCTGTTGGTGGGCTTTGGCCTGTGTGTGGTGTTTAGCTAGAATCAAGGGTGGCTTCCAAGACATCCTGCTGTGGACTGAATTGTGTCCCTCCTGCCTTGCCTCCCAAATTAATGTGTTGGGGCCCAGCCTCCCAGGGAGATGGTGCAGAGGTTTGTTGACAGGGCCTGGGGGTAATTAAACTTTTCCGCAGTCGTGAGAATGGGGACCTCAGAGCTTGCTTCTGCACTCTCTCTCTCCACCACACATTGAGAAGATGGAAATCTACAAACCAGAAAAAGCCCTCATAGGAAATTAATCAGCTGGGGCCTGGGATATCCAGTGTCCAGGACAGTGAAAAGTGACTGTGGGCTGTGCGAGCC
Organism: Ictidomys tridecemlineatus; assembly: GCF_052094955.1. NCBI lineage: Eukaryota > Metazoa > Chordata > Mammalia > Rodentia > Sciuridae > Ictidomys > Ictidomys tridecemlineatus. The sequence continues at coordinate 212,700,298 of NC_135479.1, read as the reverse complement.
ACCCAGCCTGACATTTCCCCATAGCAGCACACTACTGGTCAAGCAGGAAACCTTGAGCTGGGAGAGGAGGAAGTTGGCAGAGCCTTCAGACCTGCTAGAACTTTCAGACACATGCTGTTAGCTGGCTGGATGATGATGACTGTCATAGGAAACAAAATTATATAGATATAAAAAGTACCATAGTAGTTTTGAAGAAGTACCAAGTAGAATTTCTAGAATTTATAGACATAATGACGACAACAACTTGGAGCACAGGTTTGACAGCAGATTAGACACAGCTGAACAGGTAGTTAGTGAACTGGAGAGCACAGTCCAAAAGGCTCTCTAGCTGATGGGCTTGGTGAGGTTCACCTCACTGTTCAGAGAGCAGAGCTGTTTGTAAAGCACTTAACACACCTCCCCAGTTGTGTGAAGAAGATTTCTAAGTACAGTTTCCAGAAGTCTAGGCCAATGGGCAGTTCTCGGGCTGCTGGTTAGGGAGGGAAGTGGTTAACTGCTCTGGAGGGGAAATATTAATTAAAATCCAGAGTGCACACACACTTGGATTTAGTCATTCACTTCTTATTATTTATTCTACATCTACCCCAGGCTTATGCCAAGGTGATGCCCAAAGGTGTTCATGGCAGCATTGTTTACATTGCTGGAAACCAAATATAAGCAAAAATGTCTCTTGGAGGCCTATTTAAAGAATTGTGGTCTATCTCAACAACAGAACGTAGAAGTTAAGAGCAAGGAAAGTCTGTGTGTGCTGACTGGGGTGCCATGGAACTGGACGTGCAGCTAGCTGCACGGCACCTCCTGGGGAAACAGAGAGGGAAATGTGTGAGTTTAGCCAGAATCAAAGGTGGCTTCCAAGGCATCCTGCTGGGACGGAGTTGTGTCCCTCCTGCCTTGCCTCCCAAATTAATGTGTTGAGGCCCCAGCCTCCCAGTGAGACGGGGCACGTGTTGTTGTGGGGGCCTGGGGTGTACCTGAGGTCGTGAGCATGGGGACCAAATGACTGGATCATGGATGTGGGCTACAGGCCCGGAGACGGCTCTGAGGGCACAAAGGGATGTTCGTACCTGGCTGTGTCTGGGGAGGGAACTCTGGGCTTGGAGCCTAGGACTTGGGCAGAGTGACAGCTTGTTGAATCCACTGAAATAGGCTTGGCAGGGAAGGTGCTCTTAGAAGAAGAGAGAGCCAGGGCCCAGGGGCAGGGTGGGTTGGAAGCAGCACATAGGACTCTTCAGTGCACTGCTACAGTCTGAATCTTGAATGTGCCCCAAAGACCCATGTGTCAAGGGCTCGGTGGTCAGGTTGTGGCACTCTTGGGAGGCAGGGGAACCTTTAGGAGGTGGGACCTGGTGGGAGAATGTTAGGTTATTGGGGACATGCCCTGTAGAGGGTTTGGGGACTCTCACTTCCCAGCTACCAGGAGGTGAGTACCTCCTGCGTCATACGTGCGCCATCATGTCTGCCTCACCACGGGCCCAAGCGACAGTGGGCCCCTGACCGTGCACTGAACCTCTGGAGCCAGGAGCCAGAGTCAGTCTCTTCTCTCCATCAGTGGAGTATTTGTCACAGTGATGAAAACCCCCAACACTTAGACACTTATTTTTTTCATTTAAAAAATTTCATGGATACTCTGGGAAATGCAAGAGGTTTTTTTTTGTTTGTTTGTTTGTTTTTGTTGTTGTTTTGTTTTTGTGTTTCTTTCCACTCTTTGCGCGCATAAGCGTCTGCTTTTACTTGTACCTTTTCACTTAATTGCATTTCATGTACCTTCCCCTATATATTACAAGTAATCTTGATACGTATGACTTTATGAGCTCCTGAGTAGTTTCCACTGATTAGACGCTATTTATGTCACCAGTCTGTCTGCCTGTATTGACTGCAGGTTTCTTCACACTCCTCACCCATCGCAGTGTACACAGCATTTCCTTTTTTTTTTTCCAGTGCTAGAGATTGAGCCCAGGGCCTCACATACACCAGAGGCAAGTGCTCTGTCACTGAGCTACACCCTCCGTCATAGCATTTCCACTTTTAAAACAGAAGCCCTTAGCTAGAGTCCCCAGAAATGTGACTTATATCATATTTTTCAAAGGCCATAGGAGTTTGCTAGGTTAAACTTGAGGAAGAGTTTGCTGTGGACCTTGTGAGAATGGGGAACAGGCTCTGGGCACAGGATCACTGAAGCAGAATGAATACAGCCCTCGCTGAGCGGAGCAGGTGAAAGGAGAAAGCATTCTCGCGGAAGTTCCAGAGGACACAGGTGAAAGGAAAGACATCTGGGTTTGTGGTCTGGAAACCCCCCGCCCCCGGAATATAAAAATCCATTGTAAACAGGTGAATTCCCCAAGGGAGGCCCAATAAATGAAATGATCTTGAGAAAGAAGATCAAAGCTGGAGGACTGTGTGCCCTGCTTTCAAAATTCATTACGAAATCACAGTGGTCAAAAGAAGTGTGTGACTGGTGCAAAGATGGACACGTCGATGGGTGGGATAGAGGGGAGAGGCTAGAGACAAACCCTGGCCTGTGGGGTCCAGGGACCTTCCCAGGAGCCAGGGACCCTCAGTGGCAGGAGGTCACCCCAGCAAACAGTGCCGGGCAAGTGGGACCCGTGTGCACGAGTGCGGACTTGTACTGTTTCCTTATTCCAAAGGCAAAAGTCAACACAAAATGGATCAAACATCGACGTGTAAGACTTGGAACCACTGAGTGGAGGGCATCGAGGAAAAGCTTCAGGATGTTGGTTTTGCAGTTGTTTCTTGGATGTGATGCCAAAAAACACAGGCAGCAGAAGCAGAACTAGAGGGGCCCCAGGTCACTGCACAGCCTGTGCGTAACGCAGGGCACACACTAGCGAGTGAGGGGGCAGCCCCCAGAGTGGGAGAGGACAGTCACCAGCAATGTCTGATGGGGAGTTAGTGTCCAGTATGTGCCAAGATTCCTGCAACTCAACAGCCACCAAAAGTAAACCCGGTTTTAAAATGGGCTGGAATGAGCTCTGTCTCTCTAAAGATCTCATAGACATGAGTGTCCAGCAAGCATATGAAAAGAGGTCCAGCCAGTCTTTAGGGAAATGCTCTAGTCTGTGAAGAGGCACTCCTCACCTCCATCCCACTGGACGCCTGAAGGGGAGAAGGTGTGGGCCAGGATGTGGGGAAACCAAACCCGCTGCCCTCAAGGGATCGCACAGCTCTGCAGCTGCTGGCCCGTTCCTCAAACAATCAAATTCAGAAAATGGCTCCCTAACCCCAGTGCCATCTCTGAGTGCATTCCCATGAGGTCCGAGAGGGGAAGGGGGAGATGCTTTCCCTCCCTAGGGCAGCATCCCGCAAGGTCGCCAGGAGGCAGAAGCCGCCCAGCATCTGTGGCCAGAAGAATGGCTGAGCCCCGAGTGGCCCACGCACACAGGGGTTCTACTCAGACTCACGAGGTCATTAAGCTGCGTGACATAGGCCGGTCACAGAGGACAGACTCTGATTCTCTTATGTAGAGCCTCTGGAAGACTCAGATTCACACAGACGAGAGGGCGGGGGTGGCCGGGACTGAGGGAGGTGGCCGGTCATTGTTGAACAGGGACAGAGTTTTAGTTTCTGAAGATGAGAACGTTGTGGAGATCAGTAACGTGCCTGCCTGACTCTACTGAACTGTACACTTAAGATGAAAACGATGGTGGATTTTATGTCAGATACATTTTTTTTTTACTATGATTTTTTAAAAAGTAAAAACGAACCCGAGATAGAAGCCCCACTTCTGAGCCAGAGAGAAGTTGAGCATGGTGGGAGAGCTTGCTTCCTGCCCGGCAGGCATCGGCAGGACAGGGCAGCTCACAGGTTGCACAGAACCAGTCCGAGGTGGCGTCCTGAGGAAATGTGCAGGCTAGGCCCAAGGTCGGGACCTTTGCTTCCTGTGGAGACTCTTGTCATCGTGCCCTCTGATTTAGGGGGACAACTGTGGGCATGAATTGAAGACTTGTGTCCCCAGTTTTCTTGGATGGCGCCCTATGGGGGCCCCTTGGGAGCAGAGATGGCAGAGGAGGGAGGGTCATGGCCACGGCACCTGCGACAACCCACAGGGGGAGGGATGACCCAGGTGGGCCAGGACCCTGTGTGTCATGTGGCTGAAGCCTCTGGGCTTCTTGGGAGAGGAGAAATGGGAGCAAAGCAGCATTGCCAAGCCAGGAGGTCTGAGCAAACATGCCCGCTTCCCCTGGACCTGTGCCCCCCGTGGCCCACGGCCTCTGGATTAGAGTGGTCAGGAGCACAAAAACCGGGTGGGTGCTGGGAATAAAAGTGGACTTGTAGGTGACCAGAGGGAATCCCTGTCCTGCTAATGTCCAGATGTCCTCAGGGCTATCTCCCCCGCATGCCTGCCCAACCCCTGCTCTGAGATTCCCTGGTCACTGTAACCAAAGGGACTGCCCACCTTGACTATGGCCAAGAAGCTGGGTATTGGCCTTGCTCTTTTCCCTGAAGTTAGTTTGCCATCAGTAAAGGAGGTGGGCACTGAGCTGGCCTGCGAGTGCACTGTTCTAACGGGGGCCTGGGTGCAGGGCACCTTGATTCTGAGACTCTGCCTTGAGTATAAAAGGCTCAGCCAGGTGTGCATTGCACCTGTTTTTTGTTGTAGGACATTAAATTGGAGCCTGGGGACACACAGCATTAAGAGGCACTGTGTCCTCCCTCTACAAACCCTGCCAGGCTTCCCAGGCCCTATCAGCTGTGGCCTCTGGTCACCCAGGCCTGGCTGGGCGTGTCTAACCTCCGGCACTGGCAGCCCTCGGGCCCCTTGGTGCTCTGCTTGTCCATACCTGCCCAGCCCATACCTGCCCGCTGAACCTTGAACGTGCCTGGCCGGTACCTGTGGTTTGCTAATACTGGCCCGCCCCTTTCTGCCGGCCCCCAGGACAGGTCCTTCCTGCTGCCCAGTCAGTGGCTCCTGCAGATTGCAGGACCAGGCAGGCGGGAGCAGCCCCCAGAAGATGCGCCCTGTGGCTGCTGGTGAGTGCGACACCCCCCTCTGCCTCCGAGTGTGTGGGAGGGAGGGACCCAGAGCAGGGGAGTCACCTGTTGCCCCTTCTGGAGGTGCCACACTGAGCCAGAAGGGTGGGGGCTGGGGCACCGTCTCCTGTTAGACCCAGATCACAATTAGGGTCTCAGCGCCAAAGGGGCTGAGGTTTCCGAGGGGCTGGGCTGGTGGTTCCAACCTGCGGCTCTTGCCAGTCCTGCCACTCTGCTGGGGCTGGTGCCGGTGAGCGCACACCTTATCCAGGGCAGGCAGGTGGCACACTGCGGCCGCCAAGAGTGAGTGCCTTTGGGTGGGGGCTGGGGTGCCCCACCTTAGGAAGGGCTGGCTCGGCACTGGTTGGGGACTCCCTCGGACAGGAGCCCAGGGATTGTGGAAAGTTCGGGGGACCCTCAGGAGCCTTTCTGGCAGGAGGGGGCTGAGGGTGGCATGGGAAGTAAATGCCTGGCCCTGGCTGATTGTGACAGTCCCCGTGGCATTTCAGTTTTTAAAATGGGGCTGTCTTTAGTTTGCTCTTTGTCAAATTCTTGGCGCTACAGAGATTTAGAAAGATGGCCAGGAGGGGGGGCACCCACTGTCTGCACCAGCCACTCTGTGGCTCAGAGCAGAGGGGTCTCACAGCTGCTGCCCACTGGTCGTCCCCCGAGGCTCACCTGCCCTTCTAGTGGGTTTTGCTATTGTTCTCTGGCTACCAGAGGAGGAAGCGGGTTCCTCCAGGGGAGAGAGAACAGGGCACAGCCCTGTGCAAACATGGGCAGCTCAGAAGGGCAAGCTCTGAGCTTCCCTTGGGGGGTCACCTGCCTACCTCTGAGTCCGTCTCTGCATGAGGGTGACCCTCCCAGCACCAGTGTCCACTCCAGAAAGCCCACAGCACAGCCTACATCCCTAAATGTAGGAAAATCACACTTTAAGGTTTTGCCTTCTTGTGGAAAGTTATTTTCTTAGAGAAACAAAACTAAACTAAACTGTTTATGGGTGAACAATGTTGCTTTTGCTGACTGCTGTGAATTGTGGGACAGAATGGTGGTGACACGTGCATGCGTGTTCCTGTATAAGGTCACACAGCGTGACGCTGCCTAATGAGTCAGAGTCACAGTTAGAGGTCAATGATGTTTGTTTGCATAACAATAAGATCTCCAGAGACCCACTGCTCCTCAGAACGTGTCCTGTTGGTCAGTGATGGACTGAAGCATCTGCAGCGCCCCCCTCGGGCACTGACGGCATCGCAGCTGTCGGAAGAGCGGCTCCATCCTTTCTGGGTCTTGGGATCCCCTCACCTTCCGCTTCTTCACACCCAGCCCTCCTGACTCATTTGTGAGCCATGTGGTCCCCTACACAAAGCTCCCAGGGACACCAGGGTTGTCCTCATCTGGGCGTGTGGCGGTGAGAACAGTCACTCTGAGAAGCTCAGATCACATCACTGCTGTGAACTGAGAATTAGGTAAGGAGCTCTGAGGCTCCCGGCGCGTCTGCGGGGCGTGGTGGAACGCGTTCCCGGGACACTGCCACCAGCCGGTGGCGGCGGCATAATCACACGAGGAGAGGAGGTCCTGGTTACAGAGTCCAGGAGGGCTCCAAGCCTCAGCACTTCTGCCCCACCAGGGTAGCACCTGGTCTACAGAGCAGCCTCTCAGAGGCCCGGCCTCCCACCTACCCAGAGGCACTGTGCTCAGTTGAGGACCCGACCTTCATCCTGACAGGCTGCTTCCGGTCCTTCCCATTCTGCTGTCACCCTCGGACGGACCTCCTGTCCAGTCCACAGAGAGCCTAGGCCCAGCCAGCCTGATGCAGGGCTAATGCTGGGTTAGGGGCCGAACGGTGGCTTCCACCCAAAGTCCTGAGCTGAAGCCCTAACCTCACGATGGGACTGTGTTCTGGAAACGCGGCCTTCGTGAGGTCATTAAGTTAAAATCAGGTCCTTAGGGTGGGCTCCCGTCCAGTATGACTGGTGTCCGGTAGGAAGAGGAGATCAGGACACACGCAGTGGGACGACCTGTGAGGACCAGCAGAACATGCCATCTGTGACCAAGGAGTGGCCCTGGAGGAACAGTCTTTTGACACCTGATCTGGGACCTCTAGCCTCACAATCCAGCCTGTGGCACTCCTAAGGCAGCCCTGGGAAACACACCGAAGCTGCCGGGTCTCATCCACCCTGGGCTGGCTCCTTGGTCCTGTCCTCCTGGTGGCTGGGACACTTCTGTGCCTTTGTGATAGAGCCAGTCTCAGCCCGGTGTGTGCCCACCTTCTGATGGTGGACAAGTCCAGTGGTGCTATTGGGTCTACTCTCCCACCCTAGAGGTGGTCCTGGCTCTAGGTCTCGCTTTCTGCCATCAGCCACTTGTTATCACAGGAAGCTAGACTGTCCCCAGCCTGGAGGCCACCAGCGGCGCTCTTCAACCACAACACAATTTATACCTCCCTAGTGATACTGCTGGCTACTGGTGGCAGTCCTGCTCCCCACAGGTTGAAGTACAACATTAGGGAAGCAGGCCGAGGCAAGCACATAAAGCAGGTTTATTTAAGAGGGGTAACGTGGACTTCTCCCGGGAGGGAGGAGGGGCCCACCTGGTATCCCCAGAGGCGAGGTGTTCCGCCTTTTTATAAGTCCCAGGCTTCCTGTGTTCTCCTACCCTCTCCTCTTTCTCTCTCCTTCCTGTGGACGTGACTAGGCCCAGGAATGCTCCGTGGGACGGCCAAAGGTGGGAGCCAGGTGGGCTGAGGGGGAAGGGCAGGTGGAGCAGCCCAGGACACAGTATTAACAACCTGTGGCTCCCAGTGGGGAGGGGCAACTCCTGGGACAGGTCACCTTGGCAACAGGTTGGAGCAGGGCAGGTTCTCGATGCCGTGAAGGTGTTAGCATCTCAGTCCCTCTTTCTCTGGGTCTGACCCTCGCTGTCTGCCTGCCTGATTCCGGCTTCACTGGGAACGCTGAGAAATGTCCGGGGAAGATGCTCACAGACGACCTGTTCAAGGTGTCGAATTCTCACTGTGAGGATTGGCTCTCCTTTCTGTCACATCCACTTGTGTGTCCTTGTCCACTAGGACCAGACTGTACCTCCATTCCAGGCAGTGCTTCGCGTCCTCCGTGGGAGGGGACGCTGTCTCCTCCAAGCTCTGAATAGCTCATGGTGCAAGAGGCTGTGGGATGGGGTCCGGAAGACCCTCTGAAGGTTGTTTAGTGCCAGTTGTCTTCTCAACCACTTGGATAAAATCGGCCAGCTGTGACCTATTGCTGTCTTTGGACATGTCCTGCACCTGCCCATGCACATGGTCCCCCCAAAAGAACTTTCAAGAACATCCTGCCCTTTAGTTCCCAGGGTGCCACCAGGCTCAGCCACAGGCAGCGTGGAGGGAGTGTTCTGCAGGCCAAGGGGTGAGGACTGCAGAGCATTTGGGGACAGTGATGTGCCCACAGTGACTGGCCCTGGGGAGGTGCAAGGGAGGGCCTGCCAAGCCCTCAGCCTCATCTTGTTTTTCATGGCTGCTTCTGGCTTTGAGATGTCCCTTCATCCCCGGCAAAGACATGGCCATGCTACCACCTTTCCCAACAAAAGCCAGCCCTGCACATTGTCCCAATAATCTTGGAGACTGTGGTTTGAAAACAGAAAAGGAGTTGGCACTGAAAGGCATACTGGAAAGTAAAACCCCAAGGGCCCCGGGCGCGTCAGTCCTTCAGCATGGCTCCCTGGGAGCCTGGACTCCTGCCCCAGGGTCCCTGCAGGATGAATGGGCCTCTGAGTGCTGAGGGAAGGACCGAAGCCGGGCCCTGAGAGTGGAACCTGGGCCCACTGCAGGGCTACGGATAGCGGGTCAGGAGGGTTCGGCTCCCATGGGGAGAGGGTTGGTGCCAGGAGGGAGCCAGGGGCTGCTGTGCTGGAGGCTCAACATTGAACTCCGCTTCCAGGGCTGGACACTCACAGCTGGCCCAGACAGTGAGGACCTGGTCTCTGCTCGAGGCTCTGGGTGGGGAGAAACAGCTCCTGCAAGTCTGGGGCCTCCGCACTCCCGGCTGACCAGCTGGGAGTGGAGCCCCCATCCTGTCATGCCCGCCTGCTCCCTGCTCCCTCTTCCCTCCCGGCCTTCCCCGTTGAGGGCTGCACGGGCTCCGCACTCGGGGAGCAAGGCCTTTCCCTGGGCGTGCCGAGCTCCGGCCGCCGCTCTTGCGGCAGGGAGAAAGAGCGCCGAGCTCTCCAGCACAGGTGTCTCCAGGGACTGGCTGCTTGGAGACCTCCGGTGTCCCTGACAATGGGATGCCCGTGGGGACCTCTTCCGGCGTCACGGCCGGCTGCCGTTCACCGGCAGCGTGTGTACCGGTGCCAAGCCGTTCTCAGCTCGGAGACGTAGCCACAGTCAACAGACCGAGACGTGCCCTCAGAGATTCCAGTGGGCAGGTCTAGGATCTGACTGGTGACGGGGTCCGCCTTGGTGGTGCTGGCCCCAGGTGCTCAACGGCCCATCGACCGCAGCAGCCGTGCAGCCACCTGCCCTGGCAACACGGCTCTTGTCTGTTATCTGCTGCCTGCGTCGAATCCCAGTGCTGCCAGCTGAGGGGTCCTCACCTGCCCTCCGCCTCCCCCTCTGAGCACCGCCTCCCTGGAAGTCCCCTTCAGAGCAGGCCTGCTGAGGCCGCGACTCGCGGTTGGGAAGGAAGGCTGTGCGGGCAGAGAGGGCTGGCACCTGTGCCCAGTGCACCCCGGTGCAGTGCTCACCATCCACCTTTGTTCCAGGTGCTGTCAAGGCCGCCTTCTTGGTCCTTGCCTCCATGTGCGCCTGGTACTCCGGGTACCTGCTGGCAGAGCTCATCCCAGATGCATCTCTGTCCAGTGCCGCCTATAACATTCGCAGCCTTGGTGAGAGGCCTGTCCTCAAGGGTGAGTACCTGACCCCAGCTGAAGGGGAGCAGGGGAGGGAAGGTTCTGGGGACGGCCACTCCAGCAGTCCCCACGCCACGTGGAGGCAGGTGCCACTGCTCACGAGCACGGGAGACATGACCAGTTGGCCCCAGCTGCTTAGCCATGATCCCCACACCACAGCCTGACCTTGAATTATCCTCTGTAGGTAGCAGATCTCCGCTTCCTCCCAGGGGAAACACAGGAATGGTTTACATTTTCTAAAGAACTGAACTTCTCCCATGCCGTCTCACCAGGTCCCGTCTTGGGCGCAGAAGCCAGTCTGTAAATGGAGAGGAAAGAAGTGCGGGGTGCCAAGGAGACACTCTCCATCCGTAGACAGGACGGCCCCTCCACCACAGCCTGGGACGGGTGCAGCCCTGCCTGCCAGTCACTTAGGGGACTCAGCCCCAGAGCCTGGGCTTTACTAGGCCTGCTGCTCCCCAGGCACAGAGCTGAGCCAAGAAGTGATGTCAGTAAAGCAAGGGACAGAGCCACGCACATTTCTGAGGGCAGTTTGCGGGTCTGGTGTAAGGCACGGTGTCCTAGTTCATTCCAGTGGCTGGGAGAGGATGCCACGAACTGGGCGGTTTGTAGCCCACAGAAATGCCTGTGACACCTCTGGGGGCTGGAAAGGGGGGATTCCGGAGCTTGCAGATGTGATGTTGGCCACAGCCGTTTCCTGCTCAGCCCCTTTTTTTCTGGTACCAATTTTTTTTGCCAGTTCTCTTTCCAGGGCAGATGCTAACTCGGGAGGGAATGCCCGCCCTCACAGGCGTGCACTTGTTAATGCAGCAGGTGTTCATCAGCACCCCCTGCTCCCTGCCGCAGTCTGACACCTGTGTGTTCAAGGTCCACCCTGGAGCTCCAAGGCCCTCAGAGTCAGCGAGGAGAGACCCCAAAGCTAAGTCACCAGGCTCAGGTAGGAGCCTGACAGAGAGACTTCACGTGCAGGGCAGGGTGTGCACCTGGAATACAGCTAGAATAGAGGAGCTGGTTTCAGGGGCTGGGGCTGGGGCTCCGTGGTTGAGCACTTGCCTCTCACGTGTGAGGCCCTGGGTTCAATCCTCACACCACGTAAAAATCAATCAATCAATTAATCAATCTACAACTAAAAAACATTAAAAAAAAGATGCTTTCACTATTATGTCAGAGGCCCTGTGGAACACACAGTAGAGTACTAAGTGGTATCCTTTTAAAAATTTCTACTGGAAGCAGATGCCTATATATATATATATATATATAGTTTGTTTTTGTTTTATTTTCCAACAGTTTCTTTATTTAAAATATTTTACTTTTTTATTTGTTCTTTTTATTATATATGACAGCTAACATGTCACATGTACATGTGGTAGTACGTGATGTGGAGTGACCCTGGTCGTGTCTTCATGTATCGACACGGGAAAGTGATGTCCACTTCATCCTACTGTCTTTCCTATTCCTATCTCTCCTCCCTTCCCTTCATTCCCCTTTGTCTGATCCCCACACCACCCCCTATTATTTTGTGTTATATCTGCATATCAGAGAGAATATTTGGCCTTTGGTTTTCTGGGATAGGCTTGCTTGTTTCACTTAGCATGATAGTCTCCAGTTCTGTCTATTTACCAGCAAATGCCACGATTTTATCCTTGATGACTGAGTAGTATTCCATTGTTTGTATGTACCACATTTTCATTATTCCTTAGATGTCAGTATATTTTTAAGACAGACCATAAAATATAACAAATTAACTTGCACAGAAACAAAAAATTAGGTACTAATTGAAAAAAACTTTTATAGAAGCGACTCCTTCTCATTTTAATATTCTCTTATGACCAAAGAAAGAAGGAACTGTAGGACTTGACTACAAGTTGTGTTGGGCCTTAGGAAGGTTTGTGTGTTGGCTCAGCCTGTCTCCTTGCTGTCCCTTCACTACCTACCATAGATGACCTAATGCTGCTGCACAAGGACCTGGAAGACACCTCCAGGCCTCAGTCCCCTGTGTCAGTCCCCGTTTACATACAGTGGGCAGTCTGTCCTGGAGACAGCGCCTCCGATGACCAGCCTCTTAGAAGGCTCATTACCAGGTGGCTTCAGCTCCCGGCGAGGGCAGCCTTGGGACATTGCTTCCCAGACACAGGAACCCAGGGTGAGGGAAAGGGGTGGCAGGTGGTGGCTGCAGCCGTTACAGCCATGTCCTGGCTCCTTCTGGCCTGGAGCCTCCACCTGGAGGGATGCTCCACTGTGGAGTGTCCGCTGGGCACAGTTTGGGGTGGGCCTTGTGAATCGCGTGTCGTGCTGGAGCGCGAGAGACAGCGCACAGAACGCAGAGATCACGGGGTTCACGGGACCGTGCCAGTTCTGCAGCAAGGTGTTTGGTCCTGGTGTCCCCAACATGGTTGGCGGGAAAGCTTTCAGGGAATGGCCTTGTCCAGCACACTCCTGTCCAGGTGCTGTGGCCATAGCCACTCAGGGCGGCTGATGCTGCTTGGATTCAGGCTCTTGCTAGGAGCCTCTGCCCCTTCCTCCTAAGCAGACAGGAAAAACTGTGGTTCCGCTGGGCTGCGGAGGGGCAGGGATGGGCCAGGGGTCAGCACCGGCTCTGCGAGCTCTCCTTAGCTTCCCCCAGGCAGGGCAGCTCGAAGACTGTCCTGGGCAACGTATGTTTTCAGCATCCACAAGTCCCCAGTCCATCTATGACGTGGCCAGCACCTAGGATCAGGCTGTGAGGCAGACCGAGGCTGAGACCAGTGTGGGCACTCCCGGATGAGCGGCTGGAAGAGAAGCCAGAGAAAGGACGGTGGCCCTGCTGGGACGGTCCAGGAGCCCCACACGCGCTCCCATCCAGGGGGGACTTGAAGAGCTCCTCCTTCATGGGGGAGGACGCCGCGTTCCCACTGGAGAGGACCTCGGTGTCCGTTTACAAGAACAGGGCCAGGTGACCCTGTGCGGGGCCAGTCGCAAGGGCCGAGAGGGGCAGGCCCTGAAAGACAGACCTGAGGGTGGACACACGAGTCAACAGGAGCAGGAGGACACAGCCCTGGGAGGAGGCCCGGCCTGCTGGGCTCTGAAGGACGCCCCTGGGCAGCCCTTGCCAGCCTCGAGACATCCTCAGGAATCCCGCAGGCCCTGGGGTGGCCCACGGAGCTCTCTGCCTTCCAGTGTGGGCTGCTTCAAGTGTTTGGGAGAGACTGTGGGGCTGGGTCTGCAGATGGGGGCAGAGCCCAGGGGCTGCCTGTCCCGGATCTCTGCAGAACTCAGGGCTGGCTTGTTCCCATCAGGACTCTCACCAGACGAGGCAGCAAGCTCTCCCAGGGTCCTACCTGTCTGTGTTTACATTTATTTAATCCCACCTTTCTTTAAAAGGTTTGTATTTGTTCATCATGGATTGTTTTTCATTCATTTTAATCTTTAAGAATATTGCATTAAGCTGGGCATGGTGGCCCACATCCATAATCCCAGCAGCTTGGGAGGCTGAGGCAGGAGGATCACATGTTCAAGGCCAGCCTCAGCAATTTATTGAGACCCTAAGCAAATTATTCCCTCAAAATTTTCAATAAATAAATAGGTTGGGGACATGTCTCAGTGGTTAAGCACCCCTGGATTCAATCCCTAGTACAAAAAAAAAAATCCAATTATTGCATTAAACATGCCTTTGAAACACCTGAGGCCTCACCCTCCCCTGACTGTGCACCAGCCCTCTGCCAGACACTGTAACCGCACATACGTGCAGAAGGAGAGCTGGCAGCATCTCCAAGCAAACACTACCTTTCAAAGAAGGCCCTCGGCTGACCACAGGAGCAAGGTGCTCGTGGACGGTTATTTTGTCCTGGGAGCCCAGAGCATGCCATCGCCGGAGCGTCCACCAGGCATAAATGTAACGGCCACCCCCCCCAGGTGAAGCCGAGCCAAGCAAGGGGACAGAGGAGGGCCCAGGACTGCTGTGGCCACAGGGAAGGATGGGCGGGGAAGTAGGCAGACGTCCCTCAGGCTGACGGAGAGGTCCCGCCAACCTGTGACATCCTCAAACCGTCCTGAGTGAGAATCATGCACGAGGGGCTTTCTGACACTGAAGCCCACTGTTTTTTCGCAAATTGATTCTTTAATTGTGTCCAGGGCAACGTGGAAGTCACAGCACATGGATTTCCGAGTCCCTAAACATATACCGCCTGAAGCATATCCTAAAAATGGACAGGCAAGTCAAAGCTGTTAAGTGAACAGAAAATGACCAACTAAGCTTTCTCCGTTAGACAATTCTGATCCAGGAGTGGTGCCACACACCGGCGATCCCAGCAACGGGGAGGTTCAAGGCCAGCCTCGGCAACTTGGTGAGATCCTGTCTCAGAATAAGGGATCAGAAGAGCTGGGCATGTGGCTCAGTGGTAGAGCACCCCTGGATTCAACCCTCAGGACCCAAAAGAAGGAGAACAGAAGAAATTATCTGCTGTAACATTTTTATCTTTTAAAGAAATGCGTGTTGTGGTTTATGAATCTAAATATTTTATAAATGAGGAGATTCAGGCCAACTTAGCATTTTAAAATCTCCAGTTTGTCGAGGGCGTTCGCAGAGCCTTGGCAGAACTCTGGAATCTGAGCCCTGCAAGAGCCGCAGGGGAGTCGGCCAGCAGCGAGGCCGCTCCAGGCCCTGAGTGCACAGGAGAGGATTTACCTGCCACCTACCTCCGTCCGATGCCCCTTGTCACCAACCTCCACTGGCATCACTGGGCACCACTGTCTTGGCTTCATGCTACCAGTCCCAGAGCTTCCTGGCCATCACTGTCTCCGGTGGCGTCCTCAGGCTGGGCGTGCGTGTGTCCAGCTGCCTGTGGCTGCCCTTCCCTCCCCTCCTCCTCCTCCCTCCTGGTGTCCCCTGCTTAGGCACAGGCTCTGTGAAGATAACACTGGCACCGTGCCCGCCTGCTGTGGGAAGTGCTCAGCCTCTCTGGACAGAACACCTGGATCTGGCCTCCCATGGCTGTGCCCAGAGTTTGATCCCACAGAACAGAGAGGTGATCTGAAGTGGCCGAAGTGAACAGCAGCCGTCTCCTGTGTGCCTCGGGTGCACTGACAGGGTCCTGTCTTCCCTCCACACTCTGCTGACGTCTGCCACATCCCTAAACCCCTGAAATCATCTTCCTCACTCAGAGGGGTGAATGAGGCCAGCATTCCCAAACCAGGAAGTGTTTTTTAAAACGGTTTCCTGGACCCCGCTCCAGAAAATGATAAAACCCTGCAAGTCCAGGGTGGAGCCCAAGAACCTGTATGTGTTTCCTTTTAAACTTGGCTTCACGCAGAGCCTGCAGAACAAGATGGAGATTCTTGGGGAGGAGTTTCAGGAAAAGCACTGAGGGCCTCCATGAGGTCCCCCGAGACGCCCCAGGAGGCAGCCCCGCGGGACAGGATGGAGCCAGAGCTGTGTCTGTGCCCTGTGCCCTCTGCAGTGAGGAGCGGCTTCCTTCTTCAGCCCTGGTCGTTTGTGCCTCCAGGGAATGGTGACTGTGGGAAGTGCCACGGGTTCTGCACCTGTTCCCACCCCGTGAGGAACAGACACCCCCTGCTGCACCCGCTTCGTCTCCAGAGCACGTGCCCGCATGCGGTCAGCCCCCGGCGCTCTTCTGGAGTTTTAAAACCTGAAATGGACGTCACTGGAATCACTCACTGTTCGTTTCAGAAAGGAAAAAGTTAAGACTGAGTTCCTAAACTTACATCTGAGCTCTGGGGTAGGGCAGGCGTAGCCCTAAGCTCTGGGGTAAGAGCGCCGAGGTTCTGTCCACCTTTCTGGCACTTTTGGAAGGAAATGCTCTTGTGCCTGTTGCCTCCTCTCTCCCCATGACTGGGGGCTAACTCCCCCCCGCCTCCTCCCTCCCTCCTCCTTCCCCCACTTTACTTGGGTTCTAGGGATTGAAGCCCCTGGAGCTTTGCCGCTATTTAGAGTCAGGGTCTCACTGAGCTGCCCAGGCTGGCCCGATCTCGCACTCCTATCTCGCCCCCCTCCCCCCAGTTAATGGGACTACGGTGTGCCCCACTGGGCCTGGCTCAGCCATTTGACTTCTCATTTAAGTTTCGCTTCTCTGCTTCCTACACTGATTTGGGGACGTACCAATCTGGCTCATGTGACGCTGCGGGGGGGTGGGGGGGTGGGAGATCACTGCAAGAGAAGCTGGGAAGTCGGCAGGCAGTCACAGCAGTGACCTCCCAGGACACTCAGCTGGACTCACCTGGTGGCAACCTTCCTCTTGAGTACCTGGTGTCCCTGGTAAGGACTGCCAGGCCAGGGGTGCAAGGGGCGCCCCCTCCAGGTGGACACAGCACACCGGATGACACATGGCCATTCTGCATGGGCTCAGATCCTGGCCTCCAGCTGAGTGGACTCGGGACCCAGCACACTGGCGACAGCCCTGTGAGGGTGGCCAGAGACCTGGAGATGATGGTCCTCTGGGCTTAAGGGAACTGTGGACCCATCATGCCCAGGACAGCACTACCCAGGGCACGCAGTCAGGTCTGTGGCTCCTAAGGGACAGTCAGTAGGTTAAGGGGACATGCAGGCTCCAGGGAGGACGCACCCGTGTGTCCTGTCCTGAGGGCATTCCCTCCAACCCGGGTCTGTGTACGCAGCGTGCCTGCAGAGGTGGGAGCCGGGACCAGCCACTTCTAAGCAACAAGTGAGTTACATTTTCAAAGACTATGTTCCAAGTATCTTAGGTGGCACCTAAGTAACAAACATCATTATTCAAACTGAAAACAACAACGACAACCACCTATAGGAATGTCCATATTAACAGCTGGACACTTCCTTTAAGTGTCTGGAAGTAAACGAAACCATATTAACTATATTATTTCAAAATTAAAGTAGCATAACATACTCTTTAAGTAGGCTCAACTGTTTTATCTACCTTTGTAGATGTCTATTGCATACATTAAAAAGTCCACAAAAGAATGCACCAAAGAGTAAAAATGAAATCTAAGATTTTTTGTCCCCTTTTATCTCTCTACTATTATTTTCAACTTTTTTTTTTCTGCAGAATAAGAAAGTCCCATAGTTTTTCCTTGTTCAAAAAGCAGAATCGATAGGAAGATAAGTTGGTGGAGGTCGCCCAGAGCTTTGGTAGGACGTGTTCAGAACACCACGAAGCGCAGTCCCTGGGTCTGTTGACGGCTCGGCTTGGTTCCCTTCCAGAGCTGGGCCCAGAGCCAGGGCCTCACGCGCTACCTGCTTGCTGTGCCCCTCAGCCGCAGCCCAGTTCCAGCTTGCTGCTTTTGCAGGGGCAGGTCTGTTTCTCTGGACCCGCGTGCTGACGTACAGTAGATTCCTGCAGCACCGAGGGTCCAGTACTTGCCCATTCGCTCAACAAACATTGCAGATGTGCGGCGAGGGGCTGGGGACAGTGAACACCAGACAGACAAATCCCTGCTCTCACGGGGACTTTTGAGAAGAACTGGAGGCTGGTGCAGAGGGATAAGCATTAATAAAACACAGCAAAGTGAGACCCGGTGGGGCTGGGCTGTGTGCGGCAGGAGGGCCAGAGATGAGCCATGGGCAGGGGAAGAGAGCCAGACCTAAGGAGGTGAGGGAGCCCTCGCGGTCAGCGTGAGCACTCAGCAAGACCACCGCTCCCGGGAAGGAGGACGAGGTCACCAAGAAGCTCAGGCCACGTGCAGTGTGGTGCGCTGGCACATGGACGTCACCATGATCCTCTGCAGCCCCATCTCCAGCGGGTCACGGTACCTCTTCAATGAACTCTGACCCATTGACTTGTTTTTAGATACAAAGCCATGAAGGGCGTATTTATGCTGCACAGTGTGGTGCTGTCATCCCCGTGACACTGTGGGGTGGTAAATCAGGCCCATGAGCACGTGCTTCCATTCACATCTGGTTTCCGTGTGACGAGAACTGTTAAAATTCCAAGTAGACGATTGACGCACAGTGGGTCTCTTGTATTAATGAGAACAGGTGTCCTGCCCAATGGAAACTCGTGTCCTCTGGCCAGCGTCTCCCAGCCCCCTGCCCTCTCCATCCCTGTCCAGCCTCTGGTAGCCACCCTGCTAGTTCTTGCTTGGGTCTGGCCTCTTGGATTCCACACGTGAGTCACTCAGCTTTTAGTCACTGAGACCAGAAGACCCCATGGGAACACCTCGGAGGAGGAGAAGTCTATTATGGACTTAGGGTTCCGCAGGCTCAGTCCATGGCTGGTCAACTCCCTTGCTCTGGGCGGAGGTGAGGCAGACACAGCACAGGAAAGCTGCTCGCTCCCCGCAGCTGGGAAGCAGAGGGAGGGAGCCAGAGAGTCGGGAGCCAGGACAAGATAGAACCCCAGGGGCCTGCTTCCGGGGACCGTCATCCTCGGCCACACCCAGCCAGTTTACAGTGGGAGCCCAGGGATCCACTGCTAACCCACTGGCAAGGTGACAGCTCCCATGATCTAATCCTTTCACCTCAGAGCATTCCCTGCATTGCCACATGATGTTTCCAGGGACCTTCGACATCCAAACCATAACAACACATGAGTGACATTGTGTGGTATTTGCCTTTCTGTGCCTGGCTTGTTTCACTTAGCATCATGTCCCCATGTTCATCCATGTCACCAGAAATTACAGAATCCTCTTCTTTTTGAAGGCTGAATAGTATTCCACTGTGCCCAAATACCTCATCCATTCATCCACTGCTGGGCATGTAGGTTGATTTTGCATCTTGAATAATGCTGAAATGAACACAGGAGTGCAGATGGCTCTCCCACATAGTGATTTTATTTCCTTTGGAAACACCCAGAGGCGGGATTTTGGATCATATGGAAGTTATTTTAATTTTTTGAGGGTCTTCCATATTGTTTTCCATAATGGCTGTTCTACTTTATATCTCCACCAACAGTGTGCTGGGCTCCCTGGTCTCCACACCCTGCCACCGCATGTCATCATGAGGCTCTTTTGTAACAGCTCATGGAATAGTGGTTTTAGATGGCATTTCCCTGATTATTCGTGGTAGCAAGCATCTTTTACATAGGCCTCTGGGCCATTTGTATATCTTCTTTGGACTAATGTCCCTTCGATCGATTGCCCAGTTGAAGTCAGGCTGGAAACCGTACTTTCTATTGAATTGCTTGAGTTCCTTATATGTTTGGACGTTAGCCCTTATCACATGCAGGGTTTGGAATCCTCTCTTCCATTCTGTAGCTCGCCCCTTCCTCTGTTGATGATACTGTGACTGTGCAGAAGCTTTTTAGTTTGGTTCACTCCCGTTTGTCTGTCTGTGGTTTGGTCATATCCAACCTGTTTCCTTAAGGACTTGGCCCCTATGCCCGTCGGAGGTGTTGGTCTGTCGGTCTGCCTCCTCCTGGTCCCTTGCTGGCTGGGTATCAGGGGACTCTGGCTCTGTTCAGTGAGTTCAGAAGTCTCTTCCTTTGCAGTGTCTGTGAGCTCAGAGGATTGGTGTGTGTTCTTCCCCAGCGGTTTGGTAGGATTCGGCAGCAAAGCCGTCTCACTGGGCTTCTGTTGGACGGGTCTGACTTTGATGGGCGTTCTCGTTGTCCTTGGCCTGTTTGGATGGCCTGTGTCTGGCGGTTCCGGCTTGGCGGGTTGTAGGTAGGAATTCACCAGGTTCTGGGTTGCAGTCTGTAGGTGGAACTGCTCCTAAGACCCCCATGTGACCTCGTGTCCGTTGGAACGTCTCCTCTTCCATTTCCAGTGTTAGTTGGTCTTCTCTCTTCTGTTCTTAATCAGAGGGTTTGTCAAGTTGGTCTTCCTTTAAAAAACCAACAGACAGCCCTTTGTTTCATTGGCCTTTCTATAGTTTTAGTCTCTATTTCATTATTTCTCCTCTCCTCTTGTCATTTCCTTCCTGCCCTGAACTCCGGGGTTAGTTTGCTCTTCTTGTTCCTGATGGCACAAGATTAGCTTGTGTACTTGAGGTCTTCCTGCTTTTTTTGGTGTAGGCATCTATTTCTAGAAAGTTCTCTCTTGGACCGACTTTTGCTACGTGCATGTCGTCTTCCCCTTCCTGTGGTCACAGATGTGTGTGAGTTTCCCTTTGACCCGTGGTTGTTCAGGAGCATGTTGGATGTGCCTGTGGAGTCTCTGCACTGCACTGTGGTCATTTCTCATTTCTTACCACTGCGGTCAGGAAGCACGCTCCATGTGGATTTGGTCTCCTTGGACTTGCTCAGTCTTGTCTCTGCTTCGCTATGTTCTGGATGGACAATGCTCTGCTGGTGTTGGGGGGTGCTCCGTCTGTCTCTCAGGTCCACTTGGCCTACGGTGTAGCTCGAGTCTGCGATGGTCTGTGGGTTTGTGTCTGCAGGATCCGTGTGCTGAAGCTGCGTCGCGGGTGTGGTGTATTAAGAGGTGACCCGCCGGGGAGCTGCTGCTCGTAATTGGAACCTGAGGGGAAGGGGAGGGTGTCGGCCCTCTTCACCAGCTGAGCCCACCAGACCCTCATGTGCAGGTGCCTTGGCCTCAGGCTGCCCAGAGTTCAGAGCTGAGAAGTGAACGTGTGTGGTGCATCAATGTCCAGTTTAAAGCGGTTTTCATGGCAGCCTTAAGGACTAGGATAATGTCCAGTGTTTCCTTGTTAACTTCCTGTGTGGATGACCTGTCCACTGTTAAAGTGGCTTCTGGAAGTCCCTGTGACTGATTATTCTCAGTCTTCTCTCCCTCGGGTCCTGGCTTCCTCGTTAGGAGTCCAGGGTGGGAGGAGGATGTACTTACAGTCATGGCAGCTTCTCAGTGAATTGGCTTTTTATCATCGTCTGGTGACCTCTCTGCCCTTTTGTAGTGCTCGAATAGGACCCGGGGCCCTGGCCACAGTGGTCAAGTGCCCCGGCCCTGAGCCCCAGCCCTGAGCCCACCCCTTTTGCCCTGGACTCACCCACGTCACCCAGGCGGCCACCCGCCCTCCTGGCTTCATGGCATGGAGCCCTTTCTCCACCTGCTCACTTCCCGTCAGGGTGTGCCCGGGGGAAGCGGTCTCTCAGCAGCTGGGTCTTCTTAAAAGACACATTCGGTCATTCTGTGTGTACAGTGCATGTGTGCGTTGCATGTGTGTGTGTGCTGCTTCTGCTTGACATGTTGTGTGGTTGTGTGGTTGTGTGGTATGTTGTATGACGTTTGGTGGCACGTGGTGTGTGTGTGCACAGAGTGTGCTGGATGTGGTGTGCACAGTGTTGGATGTGGCTTGCTGTGTGGCGTTTGTGGGATGGGCGCGTCCGGATCCCGTGCGTGTCTGTCTGTGTTCACCAGCACTCTTAGACTCCTGTGTATTAGCTTTGCAACCAAAATGCCTGTCAAGAACCACTTAGAGGCTCCCAGCTTCAGAGGTTTCAGTCCATAAATGGCTGAATTCATTGCTCTGGGCCAAAGGTAAAGCAGTAGGTCCTGGGGGAAGAGCCCAGTGGAGGAGAGCTGCCCTTCCCGGCAGCCGGGACACAGAGAGAGAGCAGGGGATTCAGAAAGAGCGACCCTTCGGGGCAGCCCCAGGGGCCACTCCAACCACGCTGCACTGCCTGGTCACCTAGGTCACAGGCCGGTTATTCCACCTCTGAACGTCCCTGCACTAACAGGAGCTTCTAGGGGCCCCTCACCTCCAAGCCACGGCATCTGAGGTCTTTTTCTTACTGTGAGGCCAGGGTGCAGGGCACAGCAGGCCAGCTGTGGTGAGCAGCCGTGGACAGTGGTTCTGACATGTCTGAAATTGCACCTGCTCAAAACCTCTCCATGTGAAGTGTCGCTCAAGACAAAAAGCAGGTCGTGTCAGCCGTGCACCTTCATGTGCACCTTCAGGGGGACTGCAGTGATCCCAGTGAGGCGGGAAGCCCCCCTCGGGTCCTCCCCTCCCTGGGACTGCGGTGGAGTGCTGGAGCGGAGTTGCTGGCCCTTTGGACAGGTAGCAGGTGCATCCGTTAACTAACAGTGATGGTCTTTGTCTTACAGCCCCTGCCCCCAGAAGGCAGAAATGTGACCACTGGACCGCGTGCCCCGCCAACAGCTATGCCTACCGGTTGCTCAGCGGCGGGGGTCGTGACAAGTACGCCAAGATCTGCTTTGAGGATGAGCTGTAAGTAGCGGTGTTCACGTTTTCACTCTTTCCTTTCACTGAGAACCTCATTCCTAGAGCGGTTTAACACCTGCTTTCAAAATGTGCATCCGGAGAACTCAATGCAGCCATTGAGTGAAGGTGACTTTTTTGTCAGTTCTTTTTTTCTTTAAAAATATTACACTGCAGTGTGCAGTATTATGATTGAAGTCAGGTGAAAGAGTTGTTTTTCCCACAGTTGTGTTATATACTTGATATGATTAGGTTCATTTCCATTCATTTTTAGTTCTAAGATTTTTTTTTCTATTTTTTCTTTGGATTTAATTTTTGAATGTGTAATATATTTACATGGTTCAGAAATTAACATTATGTATCCAAAAACATACATTCAGAAAAATCTTCCCTATACCTTCCAATTTTTCTCCTGTTCTCATCTCAGTTTTTTTTATTAGTTTCTGATCTATCCCTCTAATGTTTGCTTTTTTGGCAAAATAAGCTTTCTCTCTCTATATGTAGATCTACCAATATATGAGTTTTATAAGCACGCCTATGTGAGTTCATGTATATGCATGCATGAATAGGTGTGTATATGTGCATATATAGTATATCTTCTGTCCCCTTCACTTTATCTTTTTCTTTTGCTACACATTCATATATGTGTGTATATATACAGATATATATGTGTGCATATATATATACACATATACACAGAGACGTGTCCTTTCTTACATAAAAGTGGTAAACTCCACGCACAGTTTTGCACTTTGCTTTCCTTACTTCACAGTATAATAGAGATTGCTCCCTGTCAGTACAATGCGATTTCCCTAATTTATTTTATTGGTGCATAGTATTCCACAGGGATGTTTCATAGTTTATTCAACTAGTTTTGCACTGACAGGCAGTTCTAATGTGTCAGATCTTTGGGTATTACTAGTAGTGCTACCATGAATAACCTGTGGTATGTGGTTTTGTAATTGATCCTTATAAAGTGGCCACTTGTGTCACTGCCATCCAGGTTAAGCCGTAGACTATCACTAGCACTCCGCAGGCCCTCTGTGTACCCTTCCCAAGTGCAGCCCCTGTGTTAAGGCACTCTGTTCCCTTCTGTGGTGATCACGTCCTTGCCTTTCTTGATGGTTCCACTGCCTAAACATTCATTGCAAAACACTGTTGTGTAATCTTGTGTATTTGAATTTTATATGAATGGAATCATAACTTATATGCTCTTTTGTGTCGGGTCTTTTTAGCTCAAAATGACATTTGTGAGATTTGTCCTTGGTGTTGGGCATAGCTATTTTTGTGGATCTGAATTGCTGTGTAATATTGCCTTGTTATTTTCCATTCTACGGTTGAATGGCATTTGGGTCATTCCCAATTATTTTTGCCTAGTGCTGTCTATGTCTCTTGGTGCCCATGTGTATACATTTCTGTTGACTTTGGGGTTCAGGGTGAAGGAGGGTCTCACAACCACTTATTCTCCGGAAGGACTCTTAGGAAACAAACAAGGTCATACTTATGGGTAAGGTTTGTCACAGCAAAAGACACAGAGCCAATTCTGCTTGTGGGTTGCTAATGGTGAATTCTTGCATTTCATTTTTCTTTGAAATATCCGTCTTTCCTCTTTATTCCTGAAAGACATCTTGGCCGGATGTGTTGGTCATTGTTTTCTTTCGAAACGTTTGAGGTGTTATTCCATTTTCTTCCAGCTTCATTATTTCTTTGGAGAAATCACCCAACAATCTAATTGCTGCAAATGTGAAAGTAATTTCCTTTCCCCTTTCTGATTCTGATTGTCTTTAGGATTTTTTTACTTGTTTTTGGTTTTCAGCATTTGTACCCTGATGTGTGTGCTGTAGTGTATCTTATTTGTACTTTCCTGAGCTCCTTAAACATGTATGTATCGAAGTTCTTCATTGTATCTGACAACTTTTCTGCTGGTACATTTTCTTTCCCCTTCACCTTCTCTTTTTCTTTTGATATTCTTAACGAAGCACATTTTAGACCTTAATACTGTATTCTCTAAACCACACTGGTTTTTATTCTGTTTTTTTATCTCTGCCTTCCATTGTGGACAGAACTGTTCTCCATTTCAGTGGTATTCTCTTCTACTGTGTCTAATCTGCTGTTAAACCCATTCATTGACCATTGATATTAGCTTATTATATTTAGTTTTAGAACTTCATTTTTTTTCAAATCAGCATGTCAATTTTTAAAATTTCCAGTTCTGAACTTTTCAGTTTTGTTGATCATTTTCTTGAATATACTAAGTCTAGTTATTTTGAAGTCTATGTTGGATAACTCTACTATTTTAACCCCTTGTGAGTCTGTCCCTATTATGTTCCATTGGTACTTGTTATATTGGATTTTTTTTGCTCATGGGCCGGATTATGTTTGACAGTGTGAGCCAGACAGTACATTGGAGATTATTTTTTAAATAGAGGCAAGAGATATGTTTTAGTCAGTTTTCCATTCCTGTAATAAAATATCTGAGGCTTGATCATTTAAAAAGAAAAGAAGCTTATTTGGCTCACAGTTCTTAGGTTCAAGGGCATGGCACCAGGTTCTTCTGCTTAGCTGTGGTGGTGAGCCTCATGTAGGTGGCTTCACAATGGTGGGAATTCATGCAGAAAAGATTTCATGAAGAGACAGGAAGCCAGGGAGATTCAGGGGGTAGACCCGCTCTTTCATAACCACCTGCTCTCTGGAGATCTAATTCACTCTGTGAGAATAGCACTGACCTCTTCTTCTGAGGGCATGTCCCCAGGGACCAGTTACCTTGCATGAGCCCCACTACTTAAAGGTCCCAGCTCCCAACATCACCTCACTGAGACCACGCGTGAATTCTTGGGGGACTACACTCAAACTACATCCAAACTAAAGCAGGAAAAGAATTTCTGTGGCTTCTGAGGGTTTTTCTGTGCTGCTCTGAGGGACCTGGAGCCAACAGCAGAGCAAGAGACAGCCTGAATAAATTCCAACAACGGAGGCTTTCTGGGCTACTGTGCTAAGGGCCATGCAAATGCTGACTTCACACCGGGCTCTCCTGTGGCTCGAGACTCCGCCCTTTGTAAGAGCAAACTGATGTAAGATGTGGGGGCTCTGACCTGGCCCTCTCTTCTGCCTCCTGTGGTTGTCAGAGCGCGGTTCACCCCCTTTGGCACCTTTTCTGGAATTGGAAACTGCCCCTGGGGTAAAAGAGCCCTCAAGTGCTGGGCTCAGCACCACAAACCCAGTCTCCTCTGAGGTCTTGCCTAGGAAGTCATTTGCTCCCTTATTAAGGCTCTGTTGACTCCTTTAAAACCTGTCCTTCTTCCCTGCTTTCCTCCAGGGATGGTAGGTGCAGCTCACCCAAGCGTCCACTGTTGGAAAATTCAGGTTCTTACCGAACATTCCCTAAAACTGTCCAAAAGCTCTAAGACCAGGAGACTCGGGAAGAAGCGCAGGTCAACGCTGCAGAGTGATGAAGTGTGTGTTCACCTGGGAAAAAAGGAGAACTCCAAGTTCTCTTTGTGATATTGCCCTATCATCGATTCTAAAACTTGGCAGAGGGCACACACACACACACACACACACACACACACACACACAGAAAAAAAAATTCCTGTGATCTCAGAAAAGATCACCATCTCCAGAATGTCACCCGGTCTTCCTGACGTCAGGATCCGGTCACCATGAAACTGACGCCTCATCTTCTGCAGTTTAGAAGTAAACTCTAAGTGGTACGACAAAGGGTTTATTCAAGGAACTAGCTAAGCCTTGTGGTTGGGTGAAACAGTCGCCTGGAGGCAAGCCACGCCTCCGTCAGTGCTTTCCGGGGTAGAGATGGGGAAGAGTCGGGAAAACCAGGTTTGGGCCCATCTCCCGTTGACTGAGCTCTAACTACCTCACATCTATAAAATGCAAAAATAGATGTTCCTGAGCTGGTTGAAGATTTGGTAAAAAAGCATTTTTGAAGAGCCTGAACTAAACAAATATGGGTTTTTCTTCCCTATCCTTTGCCTAAATTATAAGACTGAATGCAGCTTCCAGGTGCTGGGGGGGGGGTGCTGAGTCTGCAGAACTCGGGCAGACGTGGGTGGAGCAGCGAGTGTGGGGTGACTCTCCAGGGAGCTGCACCCCAGCGGCTCTCCAGGGTGGTGATCTCTTCAAGGAAACCGTGGGAAGCCATGGTGGGTGGGCCGTGCTGCCCAGAGAGGGTCTTGTGAGCAGGGCCAGGGTGCTCCTTTCTGGGCAGGAAAGGAATCTCGAC
This sequence comes from Ictidomys tridecemlineatus, assembly GCF_052094955.1. Classification (NCBI taxonomy): domain Eukaryota; kingdom Metazoa; phylum Chordata; class Mammalia; order Rodentia; family Sciuridae; genus Ictidomys; species Ictidomys tridecemlineatus. The sequence continues at coordinate 212,674,145 of NC_135479.1, read as the reverse complement.
TGACGCTCAGTTACGTTTCAGGCTCATAGGAGAAAAGACGGGGAATGTGGCCAGAGGGATCAACATTGCCATCGTGGACTGTAAGTTCTAAATGATTCCCTTAAAATGTCTCTAAGAACTCTGAGGTTGGGTTTTTCACCCAGACCTCGAGCTCTGGAGAGCTTTGCACATGATCTAGTTTAGGTCTGTCTTAATGCATTTTAAAATGATGTACTTAGTTATTCTTACGAGCCCCACATTTCAGATTGTGTTTCAATAACAACAAAAGTCACTGAAGACCAAACACAAAAGGAGTTTACAAAGCACAAAGGGGACAGGCAGAAGGCCTGGTGGGAACCCAGAAGAGCACCCGCTGGGGCCCCGGGTCGCATCTCAGTCCCACTGCTGGCCAGCTCCCACTGCCTTATGATAAACGGCCACAGGAAGTCCATGGAAGGCAGATCCGGGCCCTGCTCGGAGGTCCTGCTGCCACTGGGAACCCTAGCACTGAGAACTGCAGCAGGGTCAGAAGGAGTTCCCTGCAGAATCCCCGGGGCAGCAGACAGCATGGGCCGGGGACAGGAGAGCTTCGGGGAGAGACAGTTCTCCCTGTTGAATGACCCCAGGGAAGGCTGACGCCGGTGGCGGGAGGAGCTGAGGGGTTTCTGTTGTCCCTGGAGGAGATGCAGTGGGGAGCAGAACGGTAAGGTCAGCTCTAATGGGTGCAGGCTGCAAGCGGCTCTAGAGCAGTGGCCAGGCTCTGTCCTGCTGTCCCTGTGCTTGGTGACATTCTTTAGGCCATCCCATCAACTGTTTCCTGCAGACACACAGACAAGAAACGGCCTGTTAGGAGGGACCAGGGCCACCAACACACCGTTATTATTTATTTTTTAAGCACAATTTCTTTTATTTGCAGATGTAACTGGGAAGCCGATAGCCACACAGTATTTTGATATGTATGGAGGTGGTAAGAAAACATTTCCTGTTAAGACGAAGTTTAAACATGGACTAGACCCTAAAGAGACTGGGCATTTATTCAGAAAGGAGGAGGGCCGCTCTGGTCTGCATCTCTCTCTGCGGGCCCCTCGGGCAGGCGTGGCTGCCCTCTCTGGGATGGCACCTGAGTCCAGCTCCAGGCTAGCGACTGCAGAGGCCCCTGGCCGGTGCTGCAGGAGCTGTGCTGGTTGGCGGTTGGCTGCCAGACCTCTCGGGGCTGCCCGCCTCGGCTCTTGGTCTGGGAGAGCTCCGTTCCCACTCTGTACCCAGAACATCTGTGGTCTGTCCTGTCACTCACCTCAGATGGTCCCCCAGTGAGCCCCAGATGGCACTGATCCCATGTTGAGGCCAGCACTAGGAAGCAGGGATCAGAGTGGACATAGAGGCCGCGGGCAGAGGGAGGCCCTGGCCAGGGCAGGAGCCTCCATTGGCAGAGAAGACTCTCAAACTCCCCTGCACTGACCCCACAGATAACTCTGGACCAATGATGAAGTTCATTCAGAGCGCTCCTTCGAGATCCCTGCTGTTCATGGTGACCCACGATGATGGAAGCACCAGGTGAGTGTGTTGGGAGTCAGCACGGCCCCAGCAGCCAGCAGGGCGGAGCGCCAGGGGCCTCCCTCCTGGTCTCCATGGGGGACAGAAGTCCAAGCAGGGGGGCGCTTGTTTCAGGGACAGGAATGGCTTGCAGATGGCATGACAAAGCAGGCTGTCTCTAAAGGAACTCTAACCTGGAACTGGAGCACCTGCCTGCTGGCCCGGGGCTCAGTCCCCCACAGCAAGCAGCTCGGCAGGGAGGTAGGAGCTTTCCAGCCAACCCAGAGAGGGACTTCCAGGAAGATGGCTTCCCCACACGGGGAGCAGCAGAGGGTACAGGAACACACACACAGACACACACACACACAGACACATATACACAGACACACACACACACAGACACACACACACAGAGACACACACACACACATACACAGACACACACACACACAGACACACACACACACACAGACACACACACACAGAGACACACACACACACATACACAGACACACACACAGACACACACACACACATATACACAGACACACACACACAGACACACACACACAGACACACACACACAGATACACACACACACAGACACACACACACACACACACACACACACACACACACACCCCGCACTCACGGAGGAGCTGGTTTAGCTCTGTACTTCTGAGTGCCATCTGCCAAGTCAACATGCGCCTGTCTTTAGGGAGAATGCGTAAACCTGGAAAGCATTTTACAAACGTGTCTGACCTCAGATTCATTTCTCAGGAAGCGTCTGACACACCAAAGTTCCTTACATGATGCTTGGAAATGCATCAGAATGACTCCCTTAGGAAAACGGAGACATCCTGTTCTCTTGTTCTCCCTCCTTCCTTCACTTCTTCTGCCCCACACCATTCCGCCCTGATGGTGTTGTGTTGTGTGTTGTGTTTCTTTCCTTTTCTGATGCTGGATTTTCTGACTATGGAAAAGCACCACTTTGGACCTTGGTATCGTCCTCCAGCTTTGCTGTCCACCTTATTTTGTAGTCAGTAAGCAAAGTAGCAACCTGGACTGGAAAGGATGTGGGCCAAGTTTGAGGATGTGGCTGAACCCCCAGACACACGCAACGTCCTTTCAGAACCAAGAAGTAAGACCCCAGGATGCCATCATCTGCTGTGCACCCAACCAGCAGGTCCTACGAGCCGCCTCCCTGCAGCCGCGGGGGGCGCCGGCTTCTCCTGGCTCAGGACCACGGCATGACTGGCGGCGGCAGCCTCCTCCCCTCGGGTGTCCTCGGGAGGCTTCCTCACGCTGTCCCCTTTGCCTCCAGACTGAAGGCTGGCGCCAAGGATGCCATCGAAGCACTTGGAAGTAAAGAAATCAGGAACATGAAATTCAGGTCAAGCTGGGTATTTCTTGCAGCAAAAGGCTTTGAACTCCCTTCAGGAATTCAGAGAGAAAAGGTGGGTGCTTTTCAGCGAAAGGCTGGGATCTGAAAGGCTGCCAGTGGCTGTCGGTAAGCCTGGCCCGGTCCCCTGGGGTTGGTTCTCGGCTGAAGTTTGGAACCCTCAAGTCTCTTGAATAGAAGATTCTGAGAGGGCCCTGGGACCCGCCTCCCACCCCTGCAGCCAGCAGGCAGTTCAGGCTCCTCCCACGGAGGAGGTCAGCCTGGCCCCTGCTGGGGACAGTGATGGCACTCCCCTCCTGGGGGACAGAGGGGCTTCAGGGGCCAGGCAAGGCGGTCCCACATTAGCCAGCCCTTGATCAGTACAGCCGTCCTCTCCTGTCCTACCTTGTCAGGTGACAGATCTTGCCCTTCCATAAGGACCCTGTTTATCAGAGCAAAGGGAAGAGCAGAACCGGGTTCTGACTTACTGAGTCTCCTGTGGAGAGCCCAGCCGAGGGTGGCTCAGGGCCAAGGTTGGAGTCACCTTCAGGACCGTAGCACCAGCCCCATCCGCAGGTCAGCTTCCGGGTGCAGTTGTTCTGGTGCTCAGAGCTGTTAGTGGCCCTGGGCCGACTCCACTGCTGGACAGCAAAAGGAAGTTGGAAGATGCTTCTGTTCACCCTCTTGGTCTTGTAAGAGGGGAGGAAGCTGAGTCCCACCAACTGAGGACTAGTGAGGGTAGACGCTCTTCTGTAACTGAGCTGGGGCCTGGACTCCAGGACACGCCCTGCAAGAGACCTCCACCCGAGCCTTGCAGAGGGCTTCCCCAGGCTTCTCCTCTGGGTCTCTGTCCCCGCCTGCATGCCCAGGACACCCAGGCTCCCTGCAGCGGGCATGCAGGACTTGGTGTCGGGGTTTTTTTGTCCTTTCTTGCCTGGATTATAACATGTTAAAGGCAGGAACCACAGTTTTCCTTAAATTTTGTCATCTCCAAAGTCTCAACAATAAAAAAAAATTTATCACTAGATTAGTTTTAAGAAGATCTATAGGTAGATGGGTAGATAGATGGACAGATGTAGCTCTAAGTGAGACTTATCCCGGGGTTACAAAGTTAGTTTAACAACCCCCAAATCCGTCAGTATACCAAACCACATTAATAGAAGAAAAACCCGGCCACCTCCACAGACACTGAAAAGCGCCCAACGCCCCTTAGTGATAAAAGCACCGGACACACTAAGAATAGAAGGGGACTTTCCTGGTGTGTCACAGTACATCTATGAAACCCCACAGCTAACATCATGCTTAGGGTGAAAACCAGACAATTTCCCTTCAAGATCAAGCAAAAAAAGAACATCATCATTGCGACCTTTTTCTTCATTGTAGTGAGGATTCTAGTGAGGGCAGGTGGAGAAGGCTGCACAGTGGTCAGTGCTTCCCTGTGTGTGCGAGGCCCTGGGTCCCATCCCAGCACTGCCAAAAAGAAGTAAAAAGTCATCCACATTGAAAAGAAATCCAACTCTCTCTATTCACAAATGACACCATTTTATGCATAAAAACAACCTTAAAGAATCCACTAAAAACTATTTAAACTGAGGGAAAAGCTTAGCAAGTTTTTAGAATATGAGATCAATGAAAAATCAACTATATTTCTATTTTTTTGCAATGAACAATCAGAAAATGAAGTTCAGAAAATAATTCTATTCAGAGTATCATTAAATAATAAAACAAAGGAAAAAATTTAATGTAGGGGAATAAGACTTGCATACTACAACTAATAAATCACTATTGATGAAAATTAAGAAAAAGGGAAGATAGTCCATGTTCATGCATCAGAAATTTTAAAACTGTTTGGAAGTTAGAACTACCAAAATTGACCTAAAGGTTTAATGCACTCTCTATTTCAGCTGACTTTTCAAAATAGAAATTGAGAAATTTATCCTAAAAATAATATGAAAATTCAAGGAACTCAGATAGCCAAAGTGGTCTTGAGAAAGAAGAATGGAGGTACAGCACTCCAGGTCCCAGTTCTGAAACACATGACATGCTACCATCATCCATATGGTGTGGTGTCGGCATAAAGCCAGGCACGTGGTCAGTGGAGTAGAATTCAGACTCCATAAAATGGGAGTCCTCATGGCTTGACCAGCTGACTTTCAACAAGGACACCAAGGCCGTAACTGGTACAGATAAAACCAGCTATCCATGTGTACAGAAATGGCTTGGGTCCCCACCTCATGTCGCATGCAGAATCTAACTCAGAATGTCAGGGCTAGAACTTCAACTCAGAAAAAAAAAAAAAAAACCATAGGCGTGAATCTTTGTGACCTTGGTAGGCAGCAATCTCATGGCAATGACATCACTAACAACAAAGGTCAATGCTTTTCATCAAAACAGAACTTTCCTGCTTCAAGGACACCATAAAGAAAGTAAGAATCAGAGAATTCTCACGGAATTGGAGAAAATATTTGCAGATAATAGAATGTGTTCAGAATATATATATAAAGAACTCTTGCAGCTCAATATTAAAAAGACCACAAACTTATAAAGGGTACAAATGATTTAAAATGCTTCCTTTTCAAAGAAGGTTACAAAAGTTCATGAATAGCCGTTCAGCAGCGTTAGTGATCAGGGAAATGGGATAAAATCCCAATGACATGCCACCTCTCATACCAGGATGGCCACAGCCCTATTATTCCCAGTTTAAAATAAACTGGTCTGACTCACTGAAGAGAAATTGAGACTCCTCAGGCCTGTCAAGTGGTGCAGCCTGGGCTGAGCTGGGCTCAGTGGTGGAGGGCTTTCCTGGCATGTGTGAGGCTCTGGGTTTGATTCTCAGCACCACATATAAATAAATAAAATAGAGGTCCACTGACAACTAAAAATTTAAAAAAAAAATGGTGCAGCCCTTCGGGGAGCATTCTGGCAGGTCCTCAAAAGTTACACAAGCAGCTCCCACAGGACCCAGCCATCTCACCCGAAGTGCGCAACAAAGGCGTGAAAACATGCCCTCGTACAAAATCTGCTCCCATGTGAGCACAATCATTTGAGCAAGGAACTCTAAAGTGCCCTGAGAAACACACACAGTGCTGCTCCTGGCTGAAAACTGATACCAGTCAGGTTTGCATTCACATTAAGTGCATTAAAATGGAGCAGAACTTACAGTTCATTGTCTTCTCTCAAGCCACACCCCAGGTACTCCAGCTGAGGGTGGCTAGTGGTGACCGTTGAGTAGCCTAGGCCACAGAACATTTCCGTCTCTCCAAAGTGTCCTCGAGCTACATTCAGGGTTATCAAGAGGCGTGTAAAGAGGAAATCCAAGAGCCAGCTTGTGCTGGAGCAAATCCCGCTCCAGGAATTGTTTCTGCTCATGTGACTTTGCTCAGTGACAAAGATTAAATATTTGCTGACTAGCTTAGTGAATAAATAAAACACTTATTTATTCTCCTCTCACACAGATCAACCACTCGGATAATTCGAGGAACAGGTATGCTGGCTGGCCGGCAGAGATACAGATAGAAGGCTGCATACCGAAGGACCTGCGGTAGCATGACGTGTTCCCCGGGAATGGCTTTGTGGGTGGAGGCAGCTGGGCTGTCCGACATCAATCCCTGAAGAATATTTTGCTAGTTGATAAAATCTTGGCACACGATGTTTTTACACTGGTGCTTGTGTCCTGAGGCTGGCGATGAACAGGAAGCTGAAAGTGTGGGAATTCATGGGGGACCCCAGATGTAACATGGAGAGTGTGGGGAGCACCCTGCACATCTGGTCTGGAGCAGCAGCCCATGTGGTCCCCCTAGTCCTGCGGAGAGTCTCTATCCTGAGGTCTCCGAGAATGTCCTGGCTCCCAAGTCATCTCCTAGGAGAATGAGCTATGGTCAGGAGGGTGCAGCCGACATCCTTGGTCACTTCAAGTGACATTCTTGGGCTGTGGATTTTTTCATTTATTCACTCATTCCACCTGGGTGCTGCCTGCCCCTGGCACTTGGGAGCCCGAATCTTTGTAGAGGCCTCAGCAAATCAAGGATGGGATGGTGGCCCAGGCCCAGTTATGGGCTGAACGGGTCCCCCTAAATTCATTTGTTGATGTTCTGATGCCCAGTAAATACCTCAGAATGTGACCTTATTTGGAGATGGAATTTTTGTAGCTGTAGTCAAGACGAGGTCATCCTGGAGCCGGGTGGCCCCTCTTCCATATGACTGCTGCCCTTACAACAAAGGGCAGACCTGGACACAGATGGACACAGGGAGGAGCCTTGGGAGGATGAAGGCAGAGACCTGGAGAAGCCTCTTCAAGCTGGGAAACGCGAAAGGTTGCAGCAATACCAGGAGCTGCGAAGGTGTGGGACGGAAAGCAGCTCGTCCCCGGCTCTGTGTGCTCTTCAACACAGCCAGAGAGCCACCTCCCTGGAGTCCCCAGGCCAAGAGCAGCCGTGGCTCGGCACCAGCCATGGCCTCTGAGCATCCTGGGCCCTGAGCGGACTCTGTGGAGGCAGGGCCGTCACTAGTGCCCTGTCTCCAGGGATGTCCAGGAAGTCGGCACCATGTGATCACTGAAAAGCTGCTGAGATCACGGTGACTTCTGGAGAAGGTGGACAATGGAGGCACTGGAGGGCTAAGTGGCCGCCAGGGCAGGGAGGGCAGCGCGTGGGGGATTCAGGGGCTGACACCACGTGCATTGGACTATAGGTGGCTCCAGGTCATCATCCAAAGCCTCAGAATGGACAGCACCGAGAGTGAACCCTAATGCTGAGGCAGACGCTGGGTGACAATGACGTGTCAGCCCAGGCCATCAACTGTCACAGAGTGCCCTCTGGGGTTGGTGGTGGGCCGCTGTGTGTGAGTATTCAGGACAAATTCAGCAATCTGTACCTCCTGCTCCATCCTGTGTGAACCTAAAACTGCTCTTGGCAATAGTGTATTACAAAAAAGCATCCACACAGGAGGACAGGCAGGTGGCAGCAAGCTGAGCCTCCTGGTCACTTTGGACTTGAGCCTGAACCTACCACCAGCTCCCCAAGGGGGGGAGGGTGGGCCCCTTGGGCTTTCCTCAGGAAGTGGGGGGTGGGCTGGGTCCCCTAGGTGTGACCCTTCCACAGAGAGGACAAGCTCTCTGGAGCAAAAGGCCCGGGAGTCCTGATTTCTCGGCATTTTGGCCTTTCGCCCCCGGGGCGGCTGGCACCACAGTCTGCAGCCACATGGAGCTTGCTCTGGATTGAGAAGAGGACCCTCCCTTCAGCTGCCCTTGTCTCTCTCAGCCCTGGAGGCAGAGGCACTGCCAGCCCTGTCCTGCCAACCCCGTAGATGGACGCCATGTTTGAGGGCAGCATCCGATGCTCACCCAGGCATCCTCGCTGGGCCTGGGGCTGGCTGTGGGCCCTGCTGGTTACCCTCATGCTGTCCTGTGTCAGGGTCACAAGGACTCAGCCCGCTGCAGCAGGTGAGGCTCAGGGAGGCTGAGATCAGTGTGCCTGGTCTCACAGAGGACAGGGATGAGTGGACTCCACTCCCAAGGGCACAGAGCCCCCGGGCTCTATGGGGCAGGGCAGCTTATGGTTACTCTGTTTCGTTAGTCCAGGGAAATGTTTTGTGATCTCTGTTTCCACCACTGAGAAGGCGAATGCAGGATGAGAGGCCTGGGGGAGGGGATGCACCTGCCTTTGGAAGGCTCCAGATGTTTCCTAGTGGCTACAGACAGCTGCACGTGGCTCCAAGCAGTTCCAGTGGCTCCAGACAACTCTAGATAGCTCCAGACAGCTTTTAGATGGCTCCAGGTAGCGGTGGGCTGTCAACACACAGGGGCTGTGACCCTTCCAGGGAGACCAGTAAGCAAGGTAGGAGCAAGCATTTGTCAAGCTGCATGCTTGACCCTGACTTGTTGCTGAACCAAGAGCTCCTGCCCAGTGGCTGTGACCATGTCCCTTCTCTGGGTTTCCAGCTCCTAACTAGGGGAAGGGTGACAGTGGTATGGTATGGACACTCAGGGCTTTGAGATCACAAACCTGAGAGACTGTCCCAGACCTTGTCCCTGTCAGCCTATGCAGTCCAACCCAGCAACCACGCACAGCTATGCAAATTAATTTCAATTATGTGGAATCCCAACCCACAGAAGCCACAGTGCACTGCTCAGCACCTGTGTGGAGCAGAGCAGAAAGGCCCAGCACAACATGCAGTCACTGCAGCAATTTCCTTGGGACCTCCAGCTGACAGACGCTCGGTCTCCAGGGGCAGCCCCCCCGCCTCCCCTGAGACTCCTTAGCGATGGCGACTCCGGCCCACCCTGACCTGAGGGATCAGACCTCTGGAGTGGCCTGGCTGTCTTCACAGCCCTGCCAGGTTGAGACACAGCTCCAGGTGAATTGCAAGAGCCCGAGGACAATTCAGCTGTGTTTCTGTGGCCAGACACTTGGCTTCATGCCTCTCATGGGGCGCTGGTGATGGGACAGAGACGGTTCATCACAGCAAAGCAAAGCCTAGCAAGAGAAGAGATGGCTGGCCTGGTCCCTGACCTGTTCTGAATGTGCTCAGGTGGGAGGCGAGTCCTGCAGGGAGAGCCCTTGGCATCTGAAGTGCAGCAGATGTGCCATCCACATTGTCCCCTGAGCAGCAGGGCATGTGCCTGGTAAACCTGGCTGGTGCCAGGAGGCGGGAACCATAAAGATAAGTGCCTGGCGCTTTGGCGGTGGTGGTGGCCACCAGCCAGCCCTGCATGCAACTGGCAATTTCTAGAGGAAACGGCTGCATTAGGGCACAGGGTGGCTCCATTCTTCTCTTGGCCACCTAGGCCACTGGATTTGGGGGATAGCTTTGCTCACTATCATGCAGAACCTGGGGCTGGGTGGGGAAGCATTGGGCTGAAACCTGTCTCTGAGGCTTCGGATGCCGATTCTGCAGTATTCTTGGCACAGTGACATGGCCTCGGTGATGGGTGGGACACTGGCTCCAACTCCTGTATGTAAATACTCCCACCACATTCTCAGCCAGCAGGAGCCAGCTCCAGCATGCAGGCTGGGTGCTGAGTCCACTTTGTAACTGGCACTGAGTAGAAAGGAGACATGGGTTTGTGCTGCAAGTTCTAAAAACGGTTCTTTGCCATTGCATTGGAATTCTGTTCACAGCCATCTGCCACAGAGGAGGGATGCAAGCCTCTCACTCCCTGCCCTCCATCCACACCCTCTCCTCCTCCCCAGCAGCACTCAGGGATTCCTATCTTAGGGTTTCTTTTTAAGGAAATTTTGTGCATATTCTCTGGATGCTCACCCTAGGAAAGAAGCCCCTCTCCAAGGACTAGTGTCTCTAGATTCACAAGCACATCCCAGGGATCCAGTGCTCAATAAATATTTGTGAATGAGTAGAGGAATAATTACTAGTTCCTTAAAAAGTAATAAAGGGGCATATGCCCTGGGAGACGAGGTTTATTTGCTGTCTGCTGGTGTGCAGATGTCACTGTGGATGATGCGGGGCTGGAGTGAATAGAGACAGCAGAGCAGCAAAAGATCCCAGTGTCCAGGTGTCCAGGACCCCATGGAGCTCTGGCATTGCTTGCAGCTCAGTTGTGATGGACCTGCCCATGTAGGGGATACAGATGGCCTTAGAGATGGCTGCTGTGCAGGGTAGGTCCTGTCCCTCATGCCCATTTCCACTTTTCTAAATTGTTGTGTTTGCTTTCATCCTGACAGATTAAACTTCCAGACTCGGCAGGGGAATATCCTCTAATGAGAGGTGCTGGGGGACCATGTGTCCTGGAGAGTGCTGGATTCCCATTCCCACACCTGTCCACATGCCCCTGCCTCTCAGTCTCTCAAGAATTCTAGGAGAGGGGCTGGGGATGTGGCTCAAGCGGCAGCGTGCTCGCCTGCCATGTGTGCGGCCCGGGTTCGATCCTCAGCACCACATACAAACAAAGATGTTGTGTCCACCAAGAACTAAAAGAGAAATATTTTAAAAAATTCTCTCTCAAAAAAAAAATGTTAAAAAAAAGAATTCTAGGAGAGACAGACCAAAGGCAGCCTGGGAGGCGGACGGCTCCCCCTGCAGAGTGCCTGGAGTCCCCCCTACTCCTGAGCTCTGGGCCACGCCCTTGGTGGTCAGGAGCTCTCTGCATCTCCGCCCTCCAGGGCCTTCCTGCCAGCGACGTGCACAGGGCTTTGGGACTGTAATGCTGTGGCTCTAAGTATGCAAGGAAATGGCTTCCCCCTGTAGTTTCTGGACTTTTTCCAGCTTTTGGTGGGCCATACCTACAAGTCTGAGCTTTCCCAAATCCCTTTGGCTGCCTGGAGACCCCTGGTGGAAAATGGGAGGAAGGGCAGGAGGTACTGGCTGAGCTGGAACTGACCAGGCTTGAGTAATTCAGTCAGACAGGGCTCCCTGGGAGTGGACAGCCGAGCAGGGCCACCACCCAGCACCACAGGGCCTGCCTGGTGGAGGGAGGTGGCACTCACAAGCATATTTTCTTGCTTCACCTGGTCCCCTCAAAAGTCCTGTGTTGAAGCCCTAACCCCCAGCACCTCAGAAAGTGGCCTCATGGGAAACAGGATCCTGTGGTGACATTAAGGTGAGGCTGGGTTAGAGCAGACTGGCCCCCTAGCCAACACCACAGTGTCCTTCTCAAAAGAGATTTGGACACCCACAGCAAGGGGACACCACACAAGGACAGAGTTGCGCTGCCCAGAAGGCGCCTCAGAAGCTGGAGGGAGGCGTGGGGCAGGGCCTGCCCACACCCACAGAGGCAGTGCGACCTCACACCCTTGATTTTGAACTTCAGCCTCCAAGACTGTGAGAAGAGTCTTAGTCTGAACTAAGTATTTGGGGTACCTTGGAACACAATTGCAGGAGACCTGATAGACCTGCATTTGGGCACACACTATACTAAGAGACCTAACCTGTTCCCCCACACACTTCTCTTTGGGAAGAGTTGGCATCAGTGTCTCCCTGTATGCAAAAATCTGAAGGCACAATAATTTAACAAAGCGGTACAAGAGGTACCAGGGGCTTTTCTACTTAGAACACGGGTCTGAGAGCATGGCACCAAAGCACCACTCTGACCCTGTGAGGACACAGGACATGCTGGGGACAATCTACTGCAAGGCAATTTGTGATTTTCTATTCAGGAGATTGATAGAATCTTAATATGATTTCCTGATATTGTAGAGATAAAATAAGTCAATGGGTGCACTTTTGAGGGCCACTTTTCCTAACAAAGGGAGAGCAGAGGTGTTTTACAAGGAACCTTGTTTTCTCTTCATCCTTCCTGAAAGGCAGACACCTGGGAGGTGGCTGCAGGGAGCAGAGTGGGTGGGGTGCAGGACACGAACAGGACAGAAGGGCCCAGGGACACCTAAACAGCAGGGACCTCCTTTTGTCCCCCGGCAGAGGGAAGGGCTTTCCAAGAGATTTTCCTTTTAAGAGAACATCATCCATGTCGACACCTGTTCTTGCTCCACTTCTGATTTATCCAGCAGTATCTCTGTCACACAGGCAGCCGCCTGGTGGCTCTTGACAAGGCCCAGCAGGTGGGCTCCCAACTGCCTTGAAGCCCAAAGCACGCAGGGGGACCCTGGAGTCACTTGGTCCTATTCAAAGGCAGGCCTCTGATTCACCTCCTTTCCTCAGGTCTCACTGCTCTTTCGTTCTCACCCTCCCGACCTTTGCCCCCTCCTTGGACGCTGTCCCCTCCTTGCTCACCTCTGCCCCACCTCTGACTCCTCCTCTGCACTTTGGCAGACCTGGCCGCTGGCCTCCTTGGCTCCTCGTCCTGTCTTTAAGTCGAGGCCAGGAGATAACTGAGACAGACCTGCCCTGAGAGTGCCTCTGTCCACGCAGGGCAGGGCTTGGCAGAGGAGAAAGAAGGGCAAGCACCCTCAGGGAGGGCGTGTGGCCTCTGAGAGGAGACAGACAGCTCCCTTCTCTGCGCCCCAGCTTTTATGGGGGAGGATGGAGAATGGTGAGAGGGTCCTGCCCAAGGTCACCTCTCAGTTCTTGACTGACAGACTACACTAGCTACCAACCTGAAGGCAGCTCTTAGCCATCTGGGACTGTCCCACGGGTGCTCATCAGAGCGGGTTTCACAGAGCAGACGTAGCTTTGCCCTCCCCTGTATTATCTACCTCCTTACTGTTGTAAGAGGAATGGTTTATAGGGCTGAGATCAGGCAGGGGTCCCAGGATAGCTATTTCATGAGACCCCGAGCGCCACCAACACAGGGCTGCTGATTAACTGATTTGCTCTATACTAAGTATTTTCTTAAACTCCCAACCCATTGAACACATCTAATTGCTACCTAATATGTGGGCTCCAGGACTTTGTATTTGTGCCGAGTTTCCAGAAGCTTCCATCTGGGGATAGAAACTTGGAGAACAGTGTTTAGCACACTGGGGGGGCTGGTAAACACAAGTGTTCTTTGGTCATGGTGTGTGTGTGGGGGGAATGGGAAGGGAATCCCCTGTTCCTGAGCCTCATTCCCCCTATCTCTGTGGGAAACGGAGTTGCCCCTGTCCCCCATGCACCCTGGCTCCTGGAATCCCTGTGGATCTGCGTGGACCCCCAGTCTGCACTGACAGGTGCTCCTGAAGACGCCCAGAAGACAGATGGCTCGCCAGGCACAAGCCACACACCTGGACGCCCCAGCTCCTTCCTAAGTGCACCTCCCTAAGCCGCGGTGGGCAGGGGCTTCTCTTCCCCCCATGCCCTCACCCCCATTCCTCAGCCTTCACACATTCACCCCTTGGAATTCCAGCTCCCTCTTCCCTGGAAGGCAGAAGCTCCAAGCTGAGTGGAGGCCTGGACTGCACCCCAAGGACATGGCTCCAGCCGGCCTCTGAGCAATCCCATGAGATGACCACTGCTGGCCCTTCTGTGTTTCCGGTTCCCACAGCGTGAGAAACTGTCCTTGGCCTGAGGACCAGTTCTGAACAAGGAGGTGCTTTGAGGTCTGGCGGCAGGTGGGGCTGGCGGAGCGCCACCTGGGGCAGGAGGCTGACTGTGGGTGATCTGGGGCCACCATGACCATGTGGCTTTCCCCTTAGTGGGGAGCCCCAGGGGTGGGGTGCTGGGCAGAGGGGCTGCTGCCCCGGCAGGGAGGCGCAGATCGAGGCTCCCTTGGGAAGCGCTGGACAGGAAGGCACCTGCGGGAAGTAGCTGCAGACAGGCGCCGCCTACAGCAGGAGGGACACAAGCCCCAGGGGCCAGCAGTCGGCGGGCACCGTGCAGGTGAACGCTGCAGGCGGTCGATGGAGCTTGCTGCAGCCCCGTGCTCTGCCACGCCTTTCTTTAACCAGCCCAAGAGATTGTTTCGCTAGAAGGGCGTGTGACGAAGTGACATGCTACCCAGAACTCAGGGGCGAGCTGGTGTCGCCAAAAGCTGAGTGGTCATCCATCTCAGGACAGTGGGAGAACAAAACCCTTTGGCTGGGCCTATCTCTTTAGCTATTGTGAGGGAAAAGTGTCTTCTGACAACTGTGGGACAGATTCGTTCCCCACCACCACACACACACACACACACACACACACACACACACACACACGCTGTCTGCTCTCCCAGAGGTGGAGACTTCCAGGTTCCCAAAGCGTTGCACTGTGCAGAGCACTAGAGGATGACAGGAGAGGACCCTTGCCCGGCAGTTGCTTGGGAACCCCACAGGCCTTGCACCTGCATGGCACCTTGAGGGGACCATATAAGGAAAATGGCACTTGTGCGTGGGGCCTTGTGGAGAAGTTACTTGGAAAAAAATTCTCATGACCTCTTTTTAAGCAAACAGCAAAAGACCACCTTTGTGGGACACTCCCAACTTGCCTTTCTGCCCAGGGACATTCCCCTCCCCCCAGCTTGTCCTGCAAGTGCTGGTGGTGTTTATCCACTTGTATCCCATCAGTAGAGAAGAGGTGGAACTCAAGATCATGATTATTGATGGAAAATGTGCATCTGTGGTGGCATTAGTCTTGGTGAAGGTTCGAGCAGATCACAAGGAGAGTCGGAGGCCTCAAGCTGCAGCCATGGAAGCTGATCTTTCTGTTCCTGCCCCAGGAGCTGGAGCTGGTTGATATGTTGAATATGTGGTGAGAGGTGACATGGTGGCACCCTGTCTGTCCTGGTGTAAGGATAGTTTATTGGATGACCATAAGAGAATCAAGACACACTGAATCATGCTTTGAAGAGAACCCATGAGGAATTCAGTAAGGGGACTTCATGATGTCTCTGGTCCCTGCAACTGGCAAGTCCAGAAAGAGGTCAGATTCCAAAACAGACTGTCATCTGGACTGTTGTTAGGGGTGGCTGAGGGAAATGCATGTTGGCTTAAAGGAAGAAGGAAAATGCGGGGAAAAAGTGAATTCTTGGGACATGGCTGCAGGGCTGAGATCTGATCCTGAAAGAGAGCGTAGCCATCAGTAGCATGCCAAACCCAGCCCACACAGAGGTCAGCTGGGTGGGCATCACCAGAACTCCTTTACTCCTTTCCCCATCGTCTCCAGTACAGACTGCCACTCTGGGCCATCCATCCACCTTATTTTTGGCTCTGGATGCTTTCTGTTCAGCCTCCTTTCCAGGTCAGCTGGGTGAGCACACCCACTGCTCTGGGCCTGTGGACTGTGGTCGTAAACACCTGCATCACCCCTGAGCTTGACTGCCCTGCGGTCACCAGAAAGTCCTGAAGCGGCCCCCTCCCAAGAGGCCTTCAGAGTTTTTTCCTGGCTGTTTCTTTCAGGCAGCCCCATTGCCAGACAGGAGGTCGGAAAGAGTGTGGGTGTTATTTCCTCTTGCTGAAGACTTAGTATAGAAGGTAAACCCCGCAGTGTATCATTACAGATGCTCATAACAGCAGAGCCAGGGGTTTGGGAGATGCTGCTGGTTACACAGCACATCCTGTAATGATCTCATGGGGAACTGCCCTGAGTAGTCTTTCAGGCTGTGCATAGCAGGCGCTCATCACCTATCTCAAGTATACCTTGATGCAGGAGTTAAGGTGCTACCTTCTGCTTACAGGGCAAACAGAAGCTGTGTGGCAGGTAAAGCCAGCTGCAAAACTTGAGGCCAACACAGTTGGGGCTTTACACACTCAGACAAGTTCAGCCTCAGTGTTTGGCATTTTTTTTTTGTGTGTGTGTGTGTGTGTGTGTGTGTGTGTGTGTGAATGTTGGTAGGGATTCAGACTACGCAATGTCTGTGGTAGAAGAAGGAGCCTGAAGTAGAACAAGTCCTACAGTCTCTAGAACTGCGTCTTGCAGGCTTGGGAAAATCCAGAATTGGAAATTCAAAATGCTGTTTCTGCTGAACAGGCATCTATTTTGCCTCATAATAGAGTCCAAAAATATGTGATTATAAAGGAAAAAAAGATAGGTCTCTGGGTGTTATGAAATGGGTTACCTTTAATAGTTTTCAACAGATGCAAATTAAAGTTTGGATTTAAAATAAAAAGCAGAAGGATAGGAATGGAATCTATAACACAGCACTTGGGAGGGTTTACTGAGAGATTTTACAGAGGTGTAGGCAGGTGTGCAGAAGCAATAAGCACAGGGGCTGGAGACAGGGGGAGCAGTGTGCAGAACCCCAAAGGTAGCACTGCCCAGGGCCCCAACAGGGGGCCATCAGCAGAGGGTGGCCATCTCCTCCTGCTCCCTGGTTCCTTTCTCCTGTCAGTGCTAACCATTGCCCAACCCAGCCAACACACAGGGCCAGCAGGCATTGATACTGTCTTCCAGGGCTGATCCCAAGCACAGAGTGGGTGGGCTGCTGGAGCGCTTTGGGGGTCATGCACAGCCCCCAACAGCAACCCCCAGGCCAAGGCACCAGCCCCACGGTTCCCTCCTGGCCACAGGCATCCAGATCCTTCCATTCCAGTGAGACCTGTCAGAGAGCTGTGAGATCTGTCACCCTGGGAACCTGCTGTGGAAGAGAGAAGGAGCACAGGATGCTTGCTCCTCTTTCAAGCTTGGGTTCTGTAGTTTGGAAATTAAGACATCAGGGTGGGCAATCTGAAGAGTCTGGATGCCCAAAGGTATGCATGTCACACTGGGAAAATCCCCACCAAGAGGGACAACCCACCTCCCCTCCCAGGCCAGGGGAAATCAACAGTCCTACTTGGGACCCCATGGCTCCTGCGCCTCCTACCTTTCTAAGTGGCTATACTGGTGGGTGATGATGTGGGGCTCTTCCTCTTTGACCTCACATGGAAGCTTTCCTCTGGAGGTCTATCCAGAGGAGCACACCATTGATTGGGAGTGGTTTCTGCAATGTGCATACCACTTTATGGAGATGCAGAGTGTGGTGCAGGAGAGGACCCTCATGGAGCTGACCATGGTGGTAAAAGAAGGACCCTGCAGGCTTCTAGGAGATGAGAAGGGAAAGAGGAATGTGTCATGCATGGAGAAGGTCCTGGAAATGTATTATCTCCCTTTTCTTCTCAGAATAGAGGGCAGTGACCTAGCTCTCATGAGCCATTGGTGGTCCCAGGGGAGGGACCTCGGGGGGCTTTCTCCCCTCCCAGGGCAAGGTCCTCTCTTGAATCCATGGAAGGTGCACAGGCGGATTCAGAGAGACAGGATTCTCTTCATAACATACACACCTTTCTTGGTGAGTGTGAAGACATACTCTCAACTTTTGGTAACAGGAAGACAAAACTGCTGAGCTGGGTGCCTAGAACGCTTCAGAAAGTGGTAGACCAGATGGTCAGAACCAAAGGAATTAAAAAGAGTATCAAAATGGCAGAAGACGACCTGGACAACACAAAATGTCACACAAAAGCAGTGACAATCTAGTCTTCAATCCCACGGGAGTGGGAAGCTGTGGGGACAGAGAGTGGGAGAAGACAGAGAGGGGAGATGAGCAGCTGTAGGAGGGTCTCCCAGCACAGCAGAGCCGGGCAGGAACCTGGGCTCTCCCTCCTGTGGGCCACACAGAGTTCTTCAAACACGGTGGACAGAGCAGCACTGTGACAACCAGCTGTGACAACGGCTGAGGTGTCCAGGGCTCAGGGCCTGGGAGAAGGAGTGCCCCTGGGCTAGACCAAGTTCATGTGTGTGTTGGGGGGGTGCAGTGAGGAAGTGTGTGGGGGCCCATGGGACCAGCAGTCAGGGCCGTGTGCACCATGCTGAGCACAGTGCAGGGGAGCTCTCCCCAGGAGTGGGACACCCTGTGCCGTGTGAACAAGGGCCACCAGCTTGCCACAGGGGTTGGAAGAGTGTGCGGCTTGGAGGAAGGGGGCGGACTTCACAGAGCCCCCTGAAGGGCTTCCCTTAGTAGCTCCGCTCTCCCCTGTCCCTGGCGAGCCCAGCGCAGCCCAGGCTGTGCAGCCTGTGGAGGGCAAAGGAGGAGCAGAGGAACCGCCGCCTCACACCCAGGGCTGCATGGGCTGGAGGATGGCAGAGGGCCAGTGGAGGGTTTGGCCACTACTAAGGTTCCCCTGCAGAGACTGGACAGGCCAGATGTGTTTCCAGGAGGTCGGCAATCTCCTCAGAGGGCAGGACCCAGCCTGGGCCAGGGTGGAGCCACAGGCCCACACAAGGGAGCATCAAGACAGTAGAGTCACCCGTGACCACGGAGCACCTGCTGCAGGTTGCCAGGCTCAAGGTAGTCTCTGGGAAATGCAAGTGTGACCAGACCTTGCCCTGTCTCCACAGAGGTGACACCTCATGAAGGAGGTGGTCATATCCCCCACTCTCACCATTGTCCCTCGAGATACAACAGAATCTTGGCCTGAGTTGAGGCCGCTAGGGGCCCAGAAGACACCTGAGCCAGCGTTGAAAGGGCTTCGAGGGACAACTGCACAGCCAGGCAGACTTTGCATGGGTCTTGCCAGGAAGGGGACTTTCCAGGAGTCTGTGAGCACAGGGCAGCCCAGAAGGAGGACCTTCCTAAACAGATCTCAGGAGGCAGAAGCTTGTGTGGTGGGCAGTGGGTGCTGGGGAGGAGCAGAAGTTCCCCGCATGGGCAGGGAGGCGGTTCTCCAGGGCTGGGGGTTTGAAGTTCTTTTTGATGGAAAAGAGAGACCTGGCATTTATTTAGGAGGGAATACCTCCACAGCAACTTGGGTGGGAGGTGCTGGGGCTCCTGAGGGCAGGCGCTGCCTCTTGATCTTAGCAAAGGGGCAAAGGTGCAGAAGGATGCAGGTGTGGGGGCCAAGCCCTCCCTCCCAGCTAGGGGCCCGCTCCTTGGACCTCAGTCTTCTCCTGTGTGAAATAGGAGTGAGAATCTTCCCACTGGGAGTATGCTCCTGGGGTGAGTGACTGACCCCTACTCCTCTCTGAGGCTGCTGCCTGACATGCTAAGTCAGTACCCATGATCTGGGTCCAGGTGGCGGCCACTTCCCACTCTCTGGCAGGCCCTAAGGTCACTGTCATGGTGTGCTTATAAAAGTGATGAGGTTCCCGCAACAGAGACCGGGAGGGACCAGGGCAGTGGGGGAAGCTCAGGGCACAGACTGAAGGAGGCCTGCAGCACCCGCCAGAGGGGGGTTCCTTCAGTTTGGGCCTGGGCTCCATGTGGCCCTTCCTCTCACAGTCCTGGCTCAGCTGAGACTCAGCCCAGCTGTCAGTCGGGGGCTTTTATGAACTTTCTTAAAAACAGTCACTGGTTTGTAGGAGCACTGCTGCCCAGCTGCCCAGAGTGAGATCTGGGGATGTCCCAAGGCCTGCATGTTGGCACCTGTGTCCTGCAGAGACCTCTGTCATGTGCTGATGGCCAGAAGAAGTTGGGTCTCTCTTAAGTCTGAGTGGAGTTAAGCAGCTCCATGGGCTTGCAGGCTTCCTGGGAGGCCCTGGGAGAGGGAGAGCTTGGGGTCTACCACCTAACACCTAGCACGGGTGGACCCTGTGTGCCAAAGGACTTCAGCCCAGGCCGATGTGGGCTGCAGGGCTCCCCTGGTTTCCACAGACATTTGAGTTTCTGGGAACCCCGTAAGGAGCGGGGGAGGGTGGTGTGGAGGGGTGGAGGATGTTGATCCCTAATCACAGCAGACTTTGGGGGACTTGTGGTTTGGAACCCTCAGCTGAACTAAGGGGTGTGGAAGAGGGGTTCCTCAGTTCCCCGAGGGACACGTCATTCCCCTGCACCGGGAGCAGGAACCCCCGAAGGAGGGCCAAGCTTGCTGGGAGCCAGCCCAGGTTCTCCCATCCTTTTCCAACCTGGAGAAGTCAGGGGGCAGAGCTGCAGGGAGGCCTCCCAGCCTCCAGAGAGTAAAGGGGCAGGAGGAGATGCACTGGAGATGCCCAAGGGTCCCACTACCTGGAACACAGAAAGCTGGACTCCTTGCTGCAGTGGGGTGGCCCCAGGGAGTCTAGTCAAAGGACCATCCATGCTGCCATCAGTGCTTCAGGCAGCTCAGAGCATCAAGGGACAGACAGAGGTCAGTGGTGGGAACCCGAGGTTCAGGGACTAATTCTATGAAACGGATCCACTGTGCTGACCCCCACTGCGCTGACCCCCACGTGCTTTCTTTTCCAAGAAGCTATTTACCTGCAGCCCTGCCTGGCCTCAGTGGGCAGGATATGTCCCATTCCTCAGTAAACTACTCTTAACTGTAGGAGAAATTCAGGCCCCAAATAGTGTGGAAAAGAGGAACAAAAGTACCCCAAAGGAGGGGACTTTTGTGACCAGATTCTGAAACTCTGAGAGACAAAGGCAGTTCCTCCTAATCATAAAATCTGTAAGAAGGTACAGTTAAGAA
Source organism: Ictidomys tridecemlineatus (assembly GCF_052094955.1). Taxonomy (NCBI): domain Eukaryota; kingdom Metazoa; phylum Chordata; class Mammalia; order Rodentia; family Sciuridae; genus Ictidomys; species Ictidomys tridecemlineatus. The sequence continues at coordinate 212,653,595 of NC_135479.1, read as the reverse complement.
TCCAATTAGAACCTAGAGTTCCATGACAGTGGGGACCTTGGAGTCACCTTGCTGTCCTATGATTAGTCAAAATTCAAGAGGAGGACTGTGCAGGGCTTTTGGAACTCCCCTGGGACGCCCAAACTGAAGTGCAGGAGAGGACCCTTGTCTCTCTCCTCTCTGAAAGCACCCATTCTCTCTCTTGAGACTGTTCTCTTCTTTCCCCTTCAATACATTTGTCCTGTTATTCTAAGGGACACTTAGGAAATCTTTGGGACTTGATCGGTAAGAATCAGGGTTTTAAGAGGGGTCTTTGCAGCTGGCTGTATAGCAAGCCTCCAGCTTCTCCTAAAGATCAAGATGCCCATCAAGATCCCCACAAGTTTTTCTGAGACACAGCAGGGTGGCCTGGCTGGAGCATCTCCTTTCAGCAAGATCCAGGAGGAGGAGCTCTGCAGGGCAGCAGCCTGATCTGGGTAAGAATCGGTTTCATTTCTGAGCCTGGCTCCACCTCCAACTCCACCTCCAAGGCTGGGCTGCAGAGGGACTGTCTCCCTTGTTTTTCTGGGAAGCAGGCGGGGTTTGTCAGAACCACATAAAGCCTCCCAGCTGGACATCACCTGCACTATTGCTGCACAGGGACAGGTGAGTGTCCAGAGAGGCGTGGAAAGCACAGTGCATTCCTGCTGTGGACTGCCGCCCAGGGGAGACACTGAGGGGGACATTGCTGCCTGCAGGAAAGTTGCTGAGTGTGGGGAACAGTGATACTGACAGGAGCTGCAGGTGAACTCAGACCCCCTTTCATTCTAGTTCCCACCAACTAACTCCTGCTGAGGCTCTTGGGTGGAGCTTGAGAAACTATCCCCTCAGCAGCAGTGGCTTTTCTGTTGGTGTTGGTGGGCAGGCAGAGGGATGGGGAGTGCAGGGGTCGCAGAGGGACTCAGGCTAAGGCTGAGCCCTGAGAAAGTTTCAGACCCAGGGCTGCTGGGGTGCGAGCCCACGCCCGCTGCTGACCATGGTCTCGGTGGGTTGTGTTTCCCCCCTGAGGAGGTGCAGCCAGCAAGGCCAAGTCCAGGAGATCCCTGGAAGGGCAGAGGAGTCCTCAGGGATCCTGCAGGAGGTTCCCAGGAAGGGGTGGCAGGGACTGGCTTGTGCACAATGCCCCTGCTCCAGGTCCTCCCCAGCCGTGGACTTGGACTTGGACTGCCTAGGATCGTGGGGTCTTGGGGGTACAGAAGGGTGTCAGTGGCTGGGGCAGACTCAGGTTCAGGGGTCTGACTCAGTTTGCAGAGATGCCTTGGGTGGGCCTGGAGGGGTGGAGAGTGGCAGGAGTCCTGCAGACTGATAGAGGACCCAGGGGCCTGGGAGTCCTGTCCCCCAGGAGGTTGGTGACCACCCACTGCTCAGATGGGGTACTAGGAATGAGTGGTCACATTGTAAGTCAAGGTTTTTCCTGGAAGCCCATCAAGTGCTGGTGGCCACGAACTGTCAGTCCCAGAGGGTTCTAGAAGAAAAACAAAAAGGGGACTAGCCCTGGGAGGGCTGTTTTCAAGCCTAGACTGACCACCTTGGGAAGGTGGCTGGTTCTCAGTGCCCTAGGCTGTCCCTAGAACTGCTGGGCAGGTGGTCCCTTTAGGCTCCTGAGGGAGGAAGGCTCTGAATCCTCCCTGCGTTCCCTGCTAGCCTTTGGGCTCTGAGCTGGGGACGCTGCCCCACATGGACGAGCCCAGCCAGCAGGCTGGATGACCCCTCACCTGCTGTGGGCACTGTGCCCAGCAATGCTGGAAGCTGGCACCTTGGTCTGGGAGATATGTGCAGGATCCCACAGACTGAAATCTGGAGTGGAGAGGCAGCAGCCTCCCACCCAACCTCACAGGACAGTCGGTGGCCACAAGGCAGGATCCTGCCCTAGAAAGGAACACAAAGAGCCTCAGCACCTGGACAGTGGCCCCTCCCTGACCCTGAAGTGTGATGACAACAGAAGTCCAGGCAAAACCCAGTCCTCTGCACAATGTGACCACACTACCCTCGTGGGCCCTGCCCAGTGGGGTCTGCAGTAGTGAGGGAGGAGAGCTAGGGAGGAGAGAGGCGGCCCAGCTCCCTTGCAGTCTCCCCGCGAACGCAGGGTGCACTATCTGACCTCACGAGCAAACGTGGGCTGAGAGCTGCGGGTCATGACCAGGGGACTCTACCAAGCCCCATGGTGCTGGGTTTGCTTGGTCCAGGTGCACATGGCAGCTGGAGGCCCAGAGCAGAGAGAGTAGAAACTGGTGGAATGACTGAGATTTCCTTTCTGTGAATCCACCCTGATGATCAAATGACCCTAGAAAGGTACAAAGCTTGTGGTTTGCAGACAAAACACACAGGACTTAGCTCTCAGGAATCTCCATAGGAAACAAACAGAGGAAGGGAGTATATACCCAACGACTGCTTTGGTTGCTCAAAGTGAGTCCATGGTCATGGAGAGCAGGCCAGGGACCCATGATGTCACCTGATGGTGTACTAAGGCCCACTGAGACCGTCCTGGCCCAGGAACATGCTGATCCAGGGGGCAGACGGAGGGGGTCTTCTCTGTGGAGCCAGGGACACTGTAGGAACCCAAGCTCTCAGCCCACGTTTGCTCGTGAGGTGCAGATCCTGTTTCCAAAATAGGTGGAGGGCGGTTGTTTTAAGAGAGTTCTGTGGATGGACAGACTCCCTAAGTGGCCTCTGACTCCATGACCTTCCTTATCACCCCACTCCCACAGACAAAAGGAGCCACCCTCCCTTTCCAGAGGGCCAGGGATGACTAGACGCTGCCCTAGAGGCACACAGTCCTGGGGTGGGCAGAGGCTGTTGTCCTCCAGAGGCCTGGGCTGTGTTCTTTACCCAGGCCCCATCACCCAGGGCCAGGGCTTCCACCTGCCCTGACTGGCACATCTCCTGTGAAGTTCAAGGTGGACAGGAGACAGGGAAGAAGATGAGTCCTCCTCCATCGGAAGTCAATTGTGCTAATCCTGCTGCTGTGGAATCCAACCATCTCTTCCCAAATGGAGATACTTCCACGGCAGAGAGAAATGAGGCATTGGTGAGTGGCTCTGTTCAGAGGGATGCTTTATTTGGGGAATGTTGACACAGTAACAGGAAGATGGCTGTCACAGTGGGTGTGAGTCCTTCCCATCCCCACCCTAAGATGTATCACCCAGCAGGAGGGGAGTCTGGAGGGAACCCTAAGCAGGTGCTGTAAGGGAGGAGGCGTCGGGTGGGCCTTCTCCTTTGCCTGTGACTTCAACCCTGCTGCTGACACCACTGGACAACTGTTGAGTATTGCTGAGAAATGGAGTCCACCAGAGCAGGCGAGAGGCCAGCATTTCAAACCCGGAGTAGCAAAGACCCCGGCCCCCCCAAGGACCTGACTTGAGCTGCCCTGACTGCCCCCCAGGGCCTCGAGAGGGAGTCCTGTTGTGATTCCTCCTTAGAGCTGGGAAGCCGGCTGCCGAGGGAGGGAGACCTGTCACATCACCCGGCTGAATGGGCCAGTGTTGGGATCAGTCTCCAGGGCACCTCAGTCCTCACTCCGTGTCTGCTTCATCCCCAAAAGGTCTCCGTTCTACACTGTGGAGACCACGTGGCTTCCCTCGGGATGGAGTGTCCTAGTGAGACCTCCACACTGAGCCATGGTGAGACAGGAGGCAGCACAGTGCGCCCTGGGTGTGGATCCCAGCCCTGTCCCTACACCAGACCATCTCGTCCCCCTGGTCTCCCAGAACAACATGGCGCCCAGCCACATTGAGCTAACCCACTTGGTTGTACCTGGGCCCCAACAGAGCGTGCAAGGACCCAGTTGTCCTGCTCCAGGAGGGACAAGACTGACTCAGTTCATGGGGTCAGAGGTTTCAGTTCATGACAACTTGCTGTTACCTTGAGATGTGGTGTCAGAGCATGGCAGGGAGCCTTGCCACACACGGTGCTCCTCTCAAAGGCTGGGAGACAAAGGAGAGAGGAGGACTGCCCCTACGTCCCCCCAGGCCGCACCTGTTACACTACACACTAGCTCCCAGTCATTCCAAGCTGGGAACTCAGGCTTCACCACATGTGCCTCCGGGAGACAGGTCCACATTGTAACCTCTGCTCTCCCCACCTGCCTGGGGAGCAGCTGGTCCTTTCTAGTCTGGGTGAGGGTGTACGTCTGTGAACCCCACGTCCACTTCAAGGTAAGACTGACGCTGGTTCTCAAATGCGCCCCCGGCCACAGCATCCGCAGAGCCTGGAAGGTGCTGGAACTGCAGGTACTCGGGCCCTCTGCCGCTGAGACCTGGAGATTTAGAGACGTAGCATGGGGCCAGGATCAGCATTGATGGCCCGGGGGTTGTCTCTCGCCCTCTGGAACCCGTGTGCTCCTGGAGGCCACCTGCACAGCAGTGTTTATCACTTTTCATGGAACCAGCCCAGGGGAGAGTGCAGAGCAGGAAGAGGTTGCCTTGTCGGAATCCCACACTGGCCATCACGTCCTGGCCAAGGCACGCAACTTCTAAAAAAAACAACAAAGAAGAGCAGCCTAATGAATCCTCCTTAAAATAGAACAGAGTCACCGGCCTGGTTCCTGCCTGCTTCTAGATGAAGGCCAGGTGTGCTGGCGGGAGACACGCTGCCCCTCCGTCCCTGGGTCACCCACCGCCCAAGCCATGCTCATCCTGCTTCTTTTCAAAAAGAGGTTTTGGTGGGTCTAGAATCCCACGTTCCTGGGGTTTTCTGAGTGTGTTTAGCCTGTCAGAGAAGGAGGGTACAGCCCAGGGGTAGGGCTGTGCTCAGCAGAGTGGGAAGCCTTGGACTGAAACCCAGCAATAAACCAACCCGCACCAGAAGCAGTGTCCCCCACCTGGTTGGTGGGAGGTAGGAAGCTGCTGTCTAGCCCATCTTTGGTCCTCTGTAGAGGGTGTTTCATGTGCTGGCCACTTTTAGCATTTCCCTTCGGCCCTGTGCTACAACAAGTTGACTCTAAGGTGCATGGATGTAGTTTGTTTTGTATTTCCTGTTTTGGGGTCTTTATGAGGATTTTGGACCTTTGGTTTATGTTTTGCTTTCGATGGAGGGGTGCGTGCACGACTTCTTCAGGTATTTCCCCCTCCCCTTGGTGGGATTCCAGGGACCCTGTATTACTCCTGTCCACATTGCCACCTTTGGTGGAGCGTGACCTGCACATAACAGAGTGTCCCCTTGGCCTTCTCCAGGGGTCCGAGTTCAACCTCTGCAGGCAGTACGAGGAGAAGGTGCGGCCCTGCATCGACCTCATCGACTCCCTGCGGGCCCTGGGCGTGGAGCGGGATTTGGCCCTGCCTGCCATCGCCGTCATTGGGGACCAGAGCTCGGGCAAGAGCTCGGTGCTGGAGGCTCTGTCGGGAGTGGCTCTCCCCAGGGGCAGTGGTGAGAACTCATTTCTAACTATTGTCCTCGGGCACCTGGTGGCTCCCAGAGCAGTTCTGTGTTCTCCACAGTCTGGAGGCTGCAGGTGCAAGGTGAACGTGGGTTCTCCTTCTTGTGGCATTTCCAGTGACAAAAATACTCAGGGTCACTCCAGGAGAACTGGGCTGCACGAAATAACCACACAAGAGACAGAGGGGGCTCCTGTGATGGTTTCTCTGACCTTAAGGGTCCTCAGAAAGAGAGAGCTAGTATGTGCTGCCCCTTTTATTGGGGAGAAGCCATTCAAATGAGGCAAGGGGTCAGGTTTCAGGGGTTTGTGTCTCTTGGCAGCAGGTTGGACTGACATCTAGGAAGGCCACACCCAAAGGCAGAGCAAGCGAAGGGGACACACAAAGGGAGTTTCCATGGAACATTCTATCCCAAACAGGGCAAGGGGGTAATATCACAAAGAAACAGGTGAGCGTACCTCGATCCATGGGATGCAGGAAGGTGCACCTATGCATGAAGACACATTCTGCTACTTTGATGATTGGGGCAGCCATCTAGGGTCACTACAAATGTGGCCAGATCATTACAAAAGTGACTGACATGGCCTCAATAGACAGGGGAAGGAAAATGCTGGTCACATCAGCATGACAGCGCTCACACCTTCTGGGCTTGCAGCTGGCCACCTCTTCACTGTGCCCTAACCTCACGTGGCCTTTTCTCTGTGCAAGATCACTGGGGTCTCCACCTACTTTTACAAAGATGCCAATCACATGAGTCAGGACTTTCCTGTTGTGACCCCTGATGACATCTATCAACTCTAATTGACTCTTCAGTGGCCCCATCTGCAAACACAGTCACTTCGGGGTGATTGGCTCAGCCTGTGCATTTGGGGTGAAGAGCTCTCTGTCTCTTGCACCGTCTGGTTGCACGCTTTTGTGGATTGTATGGGGTCTGCAGTTGGTGGAGAGTCTGAATGGATAGTGTCCCTGCCCAGAACACTTGGGTGTCTTTCCTGAGCTCATCACACCAGGTTACTGGCCAGCTGGGGGACAGTGATGGGCACTCTATAGAGTGGTGCGTTTGACTTGCATGGACAGGGGTGCCTGTGAGAGCTCAGAGGCTGAGCTCTTAGACAGCCAGGATTCAGAGAGGGCTTATAGAAGCTCCTTATGTAGGGGAATGTGGCCTGGGGGAGCAGTGAGTGGGGGGTGGCTCAGGAGCAGGCAGGGCTCTTTGCCAGTGTTTGGGAGTTTGTCACCTGAGCTGAAGGCAGTACATTGGGTTGAAACCCCAAAGTGTTCATGGGTTTAGATGAATAAGAGAAAGTCCCTGGGAGGACTGTTCCAAAGCTCATGTCTGAGGTCACCACAGACCCCATGCCCAGGTGGAGAGGTCACTGCAGGGTTTGGAGACCAGAGGCTTCTGCCTGGGCATCTCCCCTGATGATGGCATAAACCTTGGAGATCTGTTGGTGCATGGCCCCTCCAGCCTCAAGAGCAGAGCAGAGGACTGACATTAGCGTGTCTCCTAGGTATGGTCACCAGGTGCCCTCTTGTGCTGAGGATGAAGAAGCTGGGACAGGAGGATGAGTGGAGGGGCAAGGTCAGTTACCTGGACATGGAGTTGGAGCTCTCAGAGGCTTCACAGGTGGAAGAGGAAATCAATAAAGGTGAGTGCCCCTGGTCTTGCCTGGACACCAGGCCCAGCTAGTGCAGAGGGTCCCCGTCTCCCCTGCCTTGGGCCTGCTCCCTCGGGAGCCCTCCCTTCACCCACCCCAGGGCTACTGCACTTCCTCTGCCTCATGTTAGGGTCACCCACACGACTTGGGGACCTGGGTACTGCAGGAGCAGGGAGCTGCCTAGGCCACACATGCTGACGTCATTATTTGCAGCCATGTTCTAGACTGTAATAGACATTCCAGAGAGATGGTGTCTATGCTCAGAAGCACCAGGTGGCCCTCAGGAACCTTCTCCCATTCTAAATGTGTGAATACCGAGAGGGTCCAGAGAAGAGCAGGCTCCTAACAGAACTCACCGGTTCCTGGTGCCCTAACAAGTTCCCAGCTCTGGCCTGGGTCCCCTGTGTCCTCACATTCCTCTCTGTGACTCTCCTCCCACACCCAGGGGAGGGTCACAGCATGCCATCAGGAAGGGCTCCAGGCTGGCCCAGTGGAGATGTCCCAGGTCCCTCTATAGACAGTCCTGGGCACCGCAGGGAAAGAACCGCGGAACCTCTTGAGGAAACATGGGGTCCAATCTCCAAAGGGGACGGTGCTCCAAACCTCCTGCCCCCAGGACCCCCAAGCCAGAGCTGCTGTGGCAGGCTCCCTAGATGGGCACCGCTCTTCAGCTGCACCCCGTGACCTTTCCTCTGCACAGCCCAGAACCTCATCACCAGGACAGGGCTGGGCATCAGCGATGAGCTTATCAGCCTGGAGGTCAGCTCCCCCAGCGTCCCGGATCTGACCCTCATCGACCTTCCTGGCATTACCAGGGTGGCCGTTGGCAATCAGCCCACTGACATCGGGCGCCAGGTGAGACTCCAGCCTCCATCTGCCTGTGCCCCGATGAGGGGGCGCTGCATGAGTGCAGCCGGGAGTCCAGGTCCTGTTTGAAGGGGGCGTGTGGAGGTGATTGGCAGTGGAGAGCCAGGGTCATGCTCCCCAGTGGACAGCGACGACCGTGCAGACAGGCAGCTCTGTCCTTCCTGCCTGTGGGAGCACAGCCTGCACTTCTGTAGCCTCCAAAGAGAGTGGTCGGAGCTCTGGACGCTCCTTGAGCATTTCAGACATCAGCGCTTCACCTCGTCCCCTTCCTTAGAGAAGAAGGGACTTTGGGCCTCAGAATGCAGAAAGGCTTCATCTCTGTGTGTTCGGCCGAGCCTTGGTTGGGTCACGGTGACGTTTTGTGTGGCACGCACCCTGCCATCTCTTAGAGGGCTCCTAGTGGGCAGAGAGGGTGAAGGCGCAGGGCAGGTGACATCTGGCCTCCGTGGCTCTCACCCCAGGAAGGAAGACTCAGGAAGTGAGTCAGGCAGTAGGTCTGGTGTGTTGCTCTCCACTGGGACCCTCAGGTCTGAGGCCTCAGGGACAGTAGGCAGCCACAGCCTCACGGCCTTCCCTGACCTGGGGCTCCACAGTCTGCGGGCACCGCGGCCCTGCGTCTGGCTTGGCAGAGCCACGGGGTTGTGCCTGCAGGTTCTCTTGCCCACGGGTCCTCCTTCGGGGAACTGGTTGCAGACACTGAGTGTCCACCCAGTGTGTCTCCTGCTTGTCCACCCCAGTGTGTCTCCTGCTTGTCCACCCCAGTGCTGGGAAGTCACGGCCTCTTGTTTCCTATAGATCAAGCAACTCATCAGGAAGTATATCCAAAAGCAGGAGACCATCAACCTGGTGGTGGTCCCCAGCAATGTGGACATCACCACCATGGAGGCACTGAGATTGGCGCAGGAGGTGGACCCTGACGGAGACAGGACCATAGGTGAGAAGCAGGGAGCCGACAGTGGGACCACATCCCTGAGTCCAGGGGAGAGGCTGGCTGGCTGAGGGTACCTGCACGTGGCTCAGGAACTCCCCCAGGTGTAGGTTACGTGTCCACTGAGTCTGGAGGAAGGGAGCCACGTTGACCCTTATTGGCCACCTCATGGCCTCCTGACCCATGTCCCTTTGGGAAGGCACCCTGGGCTCCGAGCGCTGGGCAGGAACAGGATGGAGAAGCTCCCAGTTGAGATCTCTGGAGGGAAGCCAGGCTGGTCTGTGCATGGTGAAGGATGGACAGAACACGGCCTGTCCCTCCACGGGCCTGGGTGCAGGGGCTGGGGAAGGGCCACCCCTCTAGCATGGCCCCCTGTCTCCCTGAGGCCTTCCCTGCAAGTCTTTGTGGACTGGGACTCCAGCTGGCACGTGGGTTCTGTAGGGGCCCTTGTCTGCTGTCACCTGGGCTGGGAGGAGGCCTGGGGGCTGGTTCTTCCCCTCTGCCGTGGGACACTGCACGGTCTCTGATCCCAGTCCCTGGCTGGCAGGAATTCTGACGAAGCCTGACCTGGTGGACAAAGGCACCGAAGACACCGTGGTGGACGTGGTGAGGAACCTCGTGTGCCACCTGAAGAAGGGCTACATGATCGTCAAGTGCCGCGGCCAGCAGGACATCCAGTCGCGGCTGAGCCTGGCCGAGGCCCTGCAGAAGGAGAAGGCCTTCTTTGAGGACCACCCCCAGTTCAGGTCGGTCAGCTGCACTTCCCCAAGGCCAGCCCCAAGCAAGGCGGCCGTCCCTGCCGGAGAGAGTGGCTGGGCTGAGGCAGGTGTTGGCAGTACGTGTGTGTGTGCGCGCGTGCACATAGGAGTGAGTGTGCGCCAGCCTGTGTGCCCCGGGCACTGACTGCAGAGCTGTCCTGAGAGGAAAGGGACGCACAGAGCGTTGCCCCCTAATTTAAGGGAATAAGGAGGCTGCTTGCTGCGGTCATCTAAGCATATGGTGCTGGAACCAGAGTAGAAACATGGATAGAACAACAGAGAAAAACAGAGAGCCCAGGTCGGACACAGGCGCCTGCGTGTTTGACACTGACCAACGCACAATTCACGGCAAGGAGCCAGAGAAGTCGCTGCCAGTCAGGGGCATGGGGTTGTGTTGAACATCTGGGGAAGCCTGAGTGGGGTCTTCCCTAACTAGCAGACCAAAACGGACATCAGCTGTAGTTAACTTAGCCATGAAAGGTGGCCTCGTGGGTCCCCGAGGACCTCGGCCCAGGCATCTGCAGCCACAGGTGCAGAAGTGCCCATGTCCAGTGAGGCCTCTTCAGAAGGCAGGACTGACACGCCGGTGGGATCTCAAGGAAGAGCCAGGTGGAGTCTCATCCTTATGGCCTTCAGTTCCCTGGGAGGCTTCAGGGCGTCCCATGGAGTGACAGGATGCCCCAGGTGCATGCAGAGTGGCAGCTGCACTGCGTTCCACAGCAGCCAGAAGGTGAGAGACGCCCAACATCCAAGGAGCGAGGAGCACAGAAGCCAGTAGCTGTTGGCAGGAGGTGGACGCTCCCTTCCAGGCTCAGAAAGGCAGGAAGCCCCCTCCTGCTGCCACATCGCTGGACCTTGAAGAGACTGTGCCAAGGGAAAGACTGTGACACCAGACCAAGGCCGTCTGTCTGCACTGAACGAGGTCCCTGGAGCCAGGAAACTCACAGCCACAGGAGAGGAACTGGCCAGGCCTTGGAGGAGGTGGGAACGGGGCTTGGCGGTTAATGGAGCAACGTTCCAAGACAGGAGAGTTCTGGAGGTGGGAGGTGGCCGTGGTGAGCCACAGAGTCAAAGTCTTAGTGTCTCCGAAGTGTGCACTCTAAATAGCTAAAAGTCAAACAACATGGCATGTTTCATACACGTTAGGAAAAATGGATGCTTGTGGACAGTCAGGCTTGGTAAGGGTCTCCAGTCCCTGTCCCCTGCCACCCTCAGGGACTACAAATGTCAGAGACCTGCAGTACCTCACCCTGTGGGCCCACGTTTGGCATTACAAGGAGACTCTGTGGCCTCCCCCCTCCACGTGAACATGGTTGCAGTTCTCATCCCGGGGCAGCTGTGTCTCTGGGTTCCCCAGTTGTCACGTGTGTATGAAAATAGGCATCATGTTTGTGTGCAGTCCCGTCCCCACAGGTGTTGTGTAGTCACGCCTTTTACACACTAAACGGTGTGTCTGTGCGCTATGGAAGTGTGTCTGAGGGGCACACGTGTATGCTTCATAGCTAAATCTGCAGTTGGATGTCTTGAGACACATTTATTTGATGAGCTGGAAGGGACAGTTCCAGCCCCTGTGGACATAACCGAGCTGCCCACAGGCAACCATGGTTGGGTCTGATCCAGCTCTGAGCATTGCTTGGGTACCAGCTGTATGCCCTTGTGTTTGGTTGGAAGCGCCTGAGTCTGTCCCGGCCTGCCATCTGCACATGCAGACTCTGATGTGCTGTCCACGTGACCACGGATGTCCCTCTTTCTCTCTCTCCCAGGGCTCTGCTGGACGAAGGAAAGGCCACGATTCCCTGCCTGGCGGAGAGACTGACCACTGAGCTCATTGCACACATCTGTGTAAGCAGACCCCATGTCCTCTCTGAGGGGACCCTGGCACCCAGCCGTCCACAGTGCTGGGCAGGTCTTGTCCCCAGACCTCTCAAGGCCTCTCGGCACACATCGTGCTGTCTTTGCCGTTGGTGACTCCAGCACAAGAAGCCTTGGTGTGGGGACTCTGCTGCCTCACACAGCAGATGTGGGTGGCACCCTGGCTGTGAGTCCATCTGTCCTGGGGTTTGATGGTGGGTATCCTTAGGAGCTGGGTTCCCAGTGGGTCTCCAGGGAGAAGAGTGTTGGCTGCTGTGGGACCTGGCAGAGTGTCCCGCTCACACCACTGTGATTCTCAGCAGATGGGCCTCAGCCAGTGTGGACTGGGGCAGCAGCCCTGTTGGAGAGCTGCCTCCCGTGTGGGCACAGATTCTCAGTAGAGATCTTGCCATGCTGCCCAGCACCAGCGTTCAAGGTCTTTCCCAAAGTCCCAGGGTGCAGGGGGAGAGCAGGGTGATGTCTGCTGGACCTGGTCATGAGGGTGGCGCTCTCTGGGCCAGCGTCACGCAGAAAGAGCTCTTCCCTTAGCTGACTGCCCACTTAGAGCTGCCTGGGACTTACCTTTGCCCCTGCACTGGGTCACCTACTAAACCCAAGTTCATTTTTCCTAGCTAGGTCACCGCCCGGGAGGCCCAAGGTGAGTCTGAGGCCCATCAGCTGGCTTCGGACTCTGAGTCCCCTCCTCACATTGCCAGTCGGGGGCGCGTGTGAGGGAGGCTGCTGAGGGCCTGGCTGCACCCTCCAAGCTGCAGGGGCGGGGACCTGGGGGCAGCAGGGCACCTTGTATTTTATTGTATTTATTTTTCATTTTTAAATAGGACTTTTGCATTTATTTCTGATTTTGCTTCAGACGTGAGGTGATTTCTTTACATTATGAAATGTATCAAGTATATAGAAAACAGTTAATAGACACATATATATGAACTTGGTAGATTTTTCGGTATTTGTTTCAGATTCTCCCCTTTTTTAACAAGTCTATTTTTATGTGTTCTTTTTACATATATATGTATGAGGGTGGAGTGCATTTTAATATATTTACATACGTGAAGTATAACTTCCCATCCCTGTGGTTGTGATGATGTGGAATTGCACTGGTCATGTATTTGTATATATGAATTGTAGTAAATTATGTCCGATTGTCTCTAAAGTCGTCCCTATTCTCACCTTCTGTTTATTCCCTTAATTCGCTTTTGTTTAATTCAATGAACTTCTCTTCCCCCTTCCCTCCTCATTTATTGGGTGTTAGCATCCACATATCAGAATGTTTGGCCTCTGTTTTGTTTTGCTATTTTTTGGATTGCCTTATTTCACTTAGTACGATAATCTCCAGTTCCATTTGGTTAGTGGTCAATGCCCTGATTGACTCTTCACTATGGCTGAGTAACGTTCCACTGTGTACATACACCACATTTTCTTTATCCATTCATCTGTTGAAGGGCACCTGGGTTGATTCATAGTTTAACTATTGTGAATTGAGCTGCTCCAAACATTGATGTGGTTGTGTCCCTTTGGTACGCTGATTTTAAGTCCCTTGAGAATATACCGGGTAGTGGGATAACTAGCCACCTGTTAGGAACAGAAGTCCCTGCTAGCTTCTCCCTGCTGAGAACAACATCTAAATGTTGAGGAATCTCAAGGTGTTCCAACTGCAGACAGTGGATCTGTCTGCACCCCTGCACCACCAGAGCTGGTGGAAAATGATGCAGAAACAGTGGCACGTTGGTGGCTCCTAGGTGGCCAGGAATCACGCTCAGTGGGCGTCTCTGTGCAGCTCATGGGCTTGTGTGCAGGAGCAGGCTGTGGGCAGCCCTAGTGGAAGGGGATGCCCAGAGTGTCTCTCTGCACAGGAAAGTCTTTAGAGGACATCAGGATGTCACATGTACCTTGCAGCTACTCCGGTGAGCAGGCCTGTGTCCTCATTTCTTTTCTCCGAGTCCATATTTGTATATCCCATCGTTTTCCCAGAAATCCCTGCCACTACTGGAAAATCAAATAAAGGAAAATATCCAGAAAGTAACCGAGGAGTTGAAAAACTTTGGCGTGGATGTCCCAGAGGAGGAGAGCTTGAAAACTTTCTTCCTGATAGACGTGAGTATTGCCCGGGGCCTCGTGGGGCAGATTCTGCCTGATGTCCACACGGGGATGCCGAGCCTCCTCTGCTTCTGTCCTCACTCCCATGAGGCTATCCACGGCCCTCTGCCCACTTGGTCCTAACAGGGACAGGGTTAAGGCAGTGGCCAGGGAGTGGAGGGTGTGTGCAGGGTGAGTAGCAGGGAGGAGGTCTCAGTCCTCCCCTCCACTGAAGGTGACAAGGGAAGGGTGGGACTTCCTGGTACCTGAATACCTCACCCCCTTTAATCCAGAGTCGCCCAGGAGCGGGATAGACTCATCCAAGCCCAGCACCAACAGGCCTGCAAACACCCTGGCGTCTGTTATTTGAAGATCTGCTCACACTGATGTTGTCCTTATTTGCAGAAAATCAATGAGTTCAATCAGGAGATCAATGCTATAGTACAAGCCGAGGAAGTTGTAGGGCCCGAAGAAATGCGGCTGTTTACCAGGATGCGAAAGGAGTTCCACAAATGGAGTACTGTGATTGAAGAGAACTTCCAAAAGGGTGAGTGTGCTGGGTGTGTAAAAGCAGTGGAAACCCGCGGCTCACTGTTCTGGGTCTGTGAATGCCAGATCCAGGCGCCAGCTGATTGGGTGTCTGGTTTCAAGATGGCGTTGTCCAGCTGTGTCCTCAGAGGGAAGCAGAGGCCAAGCTCCCCTGACCCTGTTTCTAAGCACAGGCATCCAGATGTTGGGATAGAGCCCTCAGGACCTGAAGTCCGACTTTTAATGCCACCACATGGGAGAACTTCAGCATGAACTTGGGGACGAGTTTGGCCATGTCAGTGAGTCCAGGCCTGGTCATAGCAGGAGCCTTGGGCTGAGTCTGGGGGGAGGTTCCAGTGGTGGGGATGCTGGAGAGGCAGCTAGGAGACAGCAGCTCACCTGCTCGGCTCCATGCTGCGGGACGAGGCCATGAGCCTTCATGTCTGATGCCAAGGTTACCATAGAATAGGGGAAGATCTATTGGCCCCAACACTTCTTAGCCTCTAGAAGAGACGCTGCTCCTCAACAGTGAGTGGAGGGACATGGTGCATCTGGTGTCCTAGATCCCCGTGAGGGTACTGCTGGCACAAGCCTGGCCTCCTGTGGCAGCAGAGAATGAAGATAAACAGCCCACTGGACACCACCAGGCATCCGGGGAGGGAGAGGGCAGTTCTGGAATGATCTATCCAGATTTCAAGAGGCTGAAGGAAGTCATAGATGAGTTGATCAGGGTTTGGCAGCCAAGCATATTCCAAGTGACCTGCTGTCCCTCGAGGACCTTGATGTGGGTCCACTATTCACCTCCACCCTCCAGAGCTTCAGAGCAACAGATTTCCTTGGCTTTGCGTCTCAAGCTGGGGAAGTGGTGCTCCTCTCTGGGTAGGCCACCTGTGGAACCCACGGGCCGACGGCGTGGAGGGGGTGGGGACTTGGGGCAGTGCTCTTTGGAGAAGCCCATGGAAGGCTCATTAGGGGACAGCGACTTACCTCCTCACTGTGTCCTCTGTTCCCACACTGCTCAGCCCTGCCATTGCTGGGAGCAGAGGCTGTCCCCTGCTGTGGGTGCATCGGGGTTAGGGAGGGACACCTGCCCATTTCCAGCCCGAATCCTTTGCAATCTCACGGGGGTGAAACGCAGTGCATGGAGTGTAGAAGACAGAGCTCTTGAGACTCCATAGTAATAACCAAATAACCCAGTGAGAAAATGGGAAGAGACCCGACTTCAGGAAGAAGACCAGAAATGCCCAGGCACCTGAAAACCACAGGGTGACCACGTCACAGCCAGAGATGGACAGGACCCTCACGAGCTGCTGGTGGAAAGGGAGGTGGCACAGCTGCTTTGGATGATGGCCAGCAGCTCCACCCCTAGGTCCACACTCCAGGGCCCTGAGACCCATGTGCACACAGGAACTGCAGAGCAGGGGTCCCCACAGAAGCCCAGGTGTCCCCACAGCAGCCCAGGTGTCCTCATGTGGTGGCCTTGGCCCATGTCCGGCTCTCCTCTATGGTGCTCACAGGAGCACCCTTATTTAAATCCCTTGCCTCTTACAGACCCTGCCCACACCACGGTTGCACTATGAGGCCTTAGGTGGTGTGACCCACACCTGCATTTCCAGGAATTTCCCCAAACCACACACAACTGTGCGACGTGAAATTCTCAGTCCCGGGCCCAACGCGTGACCCATTCTGAACATGGCTGGACCTTGGACACACCCTGTAGGTGCAGGAAGCAGTCCCAACAGGCCACATGCACCTGCGTCAATACCTATGACGTGTCCACAGTGGGCAGAGCTGTCGACCAGCCAGCAGAGTGGTGGTCGCAGGGACTGGAGAGAGGGACCAACTGGCAGGGACAGTGACGGCCTGTGGCGTCTTCCAGGGGAGGACTTGTCAGCCTCTAGAAGAGAGAATGGTGGGGTCCCAGATCAGGGAGACACGCCGAGAACCACAGGACTGTCCACTTGGCAGAGTGAGTGGTACTGCCTGAGAACTGATCTCAAAAACAATTTCCTGCCAGGAAAACCCCTGATCAAACAGCCCCCAGAGACCACCCTTCCAGGTGGGAAGCTGGGCCCCTCTGAGGCTGCATCCTGAGCATCCCCACGGTCAGGCACCCTGGGCACACAGTGTGAAGAGAAGCTCAGCATTCTGCCTAGTGGACAGTGTCACTGAGCCTCGGTACAGCACCTGAGGTGCCTGTGCCCTCTTGTCCCCTCTATGACGGACACATCCTCTGTCACCACAGCCCAAGAGCACCTGGTGGGCAGGTGGCTGCAGCTGATGTCAGGGTCCTTGCTGCCCCCAGAGGCCCTGTGGTCCTGGCTGGGGAGGAGATGTGTCGTCCTCTCTCTCTCTGGCAGAAGTGGGGCAGGGTGACATAATGACACAGGCCAGTGCTTTGTCCAGTGGGCCTTCCCTGAGACCTGCACCTGCTGTTCCTCTGTGTGACCCCTGGGGGGGCCTAGGGACACCACAATGGCCGTGTCCTTACTACAGACCAGAGGGTCACCCATTCCCAAATCGAGGTTCCTGGGAATTCCTTCTCCCACTGAGGTCTTCAGAAGACCAGGAAGGTGGTGTCGCCCACCCGCGGGGGCTTACCCCAGCCCCTTTCCTCCTGTAGGGCATGGAGTTCTGCGTAAAGAGATCAGGAGGTTTGAAAACCAGTACCGTGGCCGGGAGCTGCCAGGCTTTGTGAATTACAGGACGTTTGAGACGATCATAAAGGAGCAGCTCAGGTCCCTGGAGGAGCCGGCCGTGGACATGCTGCACACGGTGACGGGTGAGCACCATGTCACTTTCTGGCCTTCACTTCTCAGGCAGGAGGGGGATCGGAGCCGGGCTCGGTTCACAGCTGTTCCCGGGGTTTTCTCCCAGCAGCCCTCTCTCCGCCCAGACCCCAGCCTGCTGTGGGGCTCCATTCTGACACACCACCCCACTGGCTTCAGACACACTCCCCCAAACTGTCCCCCAGAGTACGTGCCCATCAGGAGCCCATCCCTGCCTGTCCCTCAGGCCCGTCCTCAGGTTGGGGCGTCACAGGTGGTCCCAGGAACATGCTGCCTGGCCCCTGGTGTGCGTGGTGGGGGTGTGGAGGACACGGGGCTTGCGTCATGGCGGGTGGCGTGGGTCTCAGCTCAGACGCTCAGAGGTTTTCTGGAGGCCTCCCACCGGGGCCTGGTGATGACTGGAGCCCAGCCCCACTTCCCTCCCCGGAGGGTGGGCTGGGGTGGACACTGCAGCTTCTACAGCTGGCTTGTCCTCCTGGTGACCCACCTCATCCTGCATCTGTCCGTGCCCACAGCAATGTCTAGTGGGGCGAGAGATGCTCCTGTCAGGCAGGAGGTCCCCATGCCTCAACAGGCATGCCAGGGCTGGAGGCCTGGCTGGGGTGCCCTCTTACCCTGCCCCTGGCCCACGGCCCTGAGCACAGCCCTGGCAACGCTCTGTGTGTTGGCTCCTCTGAGAAGCGGGGTTGGGGGAACGGCCATGCACCCAGTGAGGGCCTGGCACTGCCTCGAGGGTCGAGTGGGTGCGGTGGCATGGCTGTGGTCAGGGACCCAGGTCGGAGCCCTGAGGGCAGACCCGACTTTGTCCTCTCTCACCCCTTCCTGAAACCCTCTCCCCGAGGTTTGGAGAGGGCCTGGTGTCTCCCCTCCTCCCTCCCCGCACACCCTGCCTCTTCATGAAGACTGGTCAAGAGGTGGCCAGGGGCCAGCTGTTGGGCAACCTCCCCGGGCTCAGCAGAGTGAGTCCCAGGAACCTGGCCTGCTGGGTGGTGTCCCCAGCAGCACCCTCGTCACTGCAGGGCTCTGGCCTATGGTGACCCTGTGGTCCTTGCAGCAGGCCCCGCAGTTACCCAAGAGAAGTGCAGTCAGTCAGCATCTCGGGAGCTACTGGGTTTCACAAAACTGAGGTTTGGGGTCAGCTCAGACTATTCAAGGGTGACGACCTGGTGCTCTGGGATCAAGGACGATCCCGGGAATAGGAAGAATGGGAATGTGTGCTCCTCACAGGAGAGTGATGGCGGGAATTTCTATGTAGTGAGAATCGGCTCTTGCATTTCACTTCGAATGAATATCGTGGTCCTGCAGATTCTCTGGACAACCTTCAGGCTGATGTGACAGTTTTATCATTAAGGATGACTAGAATCCTGGTCCCCACAAGCCACATTCTTTGAAACTGAGCTCAACGAGTGTCTGTGGAGTGGCGGCCAGGGCTACTGAGCGAGGTACCCCTCCAAGGACCTGAGGCCCACTTCTGCAGGTGCAGGGGGGAGCAGGCCTGGCCCCTGGCCTGTCCTGTGTCCTGGGCTCTGTGCAGGCTGTGTGGGCCACCAGGGCCACCACTGTGGAACCTCTTTTTCTCTTTGGTCAGATATGGTGCGAGTCGCCTTCACAAATGCTTCAGAAAAGAACTTTGCTGAATTTTTTAACCTCCACAAAACTGCCAAGGTGAGAAGAAGCTGTGGTTTCAAAGGCTGACCCCAGGCTGGCAGGGGACCCTACGTGTTTCCTCAGGCCGTTCCCGGCCTCTCTTGGCTCTTGGAGAAGCAGTTCCTCCATCGGGCAGGTGGATCCTCTGATGAGGCCCCCAGGTGGGGTTGGAGCAGAGGAGGGCTGAGGAGGGAGAGATCAGGCAGAATCGCAGCCTGTGACTCTCAGGAGAGAGGCCGCCTGGGTCAGGTTGGAGGTCACCAGGTGGGCGTGACCCAGCTGTGGCCCTCAGTGAGAAGCTGAATACAGAAACAGCATCTGTGGAGAGTGCGCAGAGAGCGAGGAGTGAAGGGGACCCTCCTGCCCAGAGGACAGGCGTGGCCCAGAGCCCAGCAGGGCCACCTGGGGAGAGGGCTGCTCAGTGGGCCCAGGACCCCAGGGCTCTGACCTCAGCTGGGGTCAGGCCTGCATGAGCAGGGGGTGGCCCAGGCTGCCCCAGGCCGTGCCGTCCTCACCTTGGTGACCCAGGCTGTGGGCATGCTGATGACCTACTACTGCCCGGGTGACTTGATGGAGGGAGGCTGAGTGTCTCTCTCCCCGCAGTCCAAGATTGAGGACATCAGGCTGGAACAAGAGCAAGGAGCGGAGAGGTGGATCCAGGTTCACTTCCAGATGGAGCAGATCGTGTACTGCCAGGACCAGGTCTACCGGGGCGCGTTGCAGGGCGTCAGGGAGAAGGAGACCAACAGGATGATGTGGAGCCAGCCTGTCTCTGCAGAGGAGTCGTCCATGGCTGAGATCTTCCAGCACCTCGATGCCTATAGCAAGGTGCGTGTGCAGGGTCTCCATCCTCGGGGTTCTGTGGTTTCCCTGCTGCCTGAGCACCTCTCTGTCTATGGCACGGTGGCTGTGGGGTGACCATCAGCCAGCTCCACCTCTCAGCCCTGGGTGAGCCTCCCTGGGGCCAGCTCCACCTCAGGTAGACAGAACTGGTTGTGGCTTAGAGCACTTGGTAATCTGGCTTCCACTGGCTGTGTGGCTCTGGCCAAGCTACTTACCCTCTCTGAGACTTGAATTCTTCTCTGTGCAGTGCTGTCTCATGGAGAATGTTCCCTGAGAGGCGTGTGGGCGAGTCCCCCAGCACAGGGTTGGGATGGCTTGGCAGCTCCACAGGGACCCATGTCCTGGAGACGCCTGCTTGGCCTGATGCTGCCTTTGCTCCCCACGTGAAGTCACAGGTGCAGCTCAGGCGGAGCTTCTGGGGCCTGAGCATCTGCAGAGTGAGGCGCTGGCCCTCCTGGTTTCCAGACCCTGCCCTCTCCACTCTGGGCTGCGGTGGGCAGAGTGTCTCTGTGTGCACCTTGTACAGCCCGCAGCTCTGCCTGGATGCTCTGTGCCTGGGGGGCCCAGGGGCACTGTGGCTCGTGGCCTGGTACAGTGCATGGGTCCGGTTGGAGAGCACCCACAGAGCATAGGGCTGGTGGACAGGGCCCAGCCCCAGTCCCTGCAGACCCAGGGCTGCAGACCCGGAGTGAGCGGATTGGGGGTGGCAGGAGTGCAGGGCCCATCCTTCCCGCAGCCCCTGGCACCTGTGTGCTCAGGCTGCCCCAGGGGGCACAGGGGATTTTGGGAGAGGGCGAGGTGTGACAGAGCAGAATGGCTGACCCTGCAAGTGCGTGGCCACCACCCCGTGGGAGCCTGCAGCCTGCCCCAGGAGCAGCCCTTCTCCAGGGTCTTGTGGCTGCTCCCAGGTGACTCTGTGCACTGCAGAGCTGCGCTGCACCTGAGTGTTCTCCTCCTTCTGCACAAGGGCTCGCAGGCTGCCCACGGCCCTGCACCTGGCCCCTCGCACTGCTCCCTGGAGATGGGTCCACTCAGATGCCAAGAGCAACCTGGCTCCCCCAGTGACTGCCCAGTGTCCCACATTAGGGTGGAGCACAGGAGTCTGTCACCTCTTGACAGCACCATCTCTTTGCAGCCTCTGCTACCACAGGGATTTGCAGAGGTGACCCTGTCCAGAGCCCACGCCTGTGGAAGCCTGCAGTGCCCGGGCCAGGTTCTGTAGGCAGACAGGACCAGAGGGATATGTCTAAGAAGTCAAAAATTGGCCAATGACTGTGGCCAGTGACTGTGGAGCTGGAAACTGGGGCCAAGTGAGCCGAGCCCGCGGCTGGGGTTTCCTCTTGCCCTTGGATGTAGGTTTGCCCTGAAGGCCTCTCCCTGACTGGACAAGGCCACCCACAATGTAGAGAGTCATCTCCTTACTTAGGGCCAGCTGACCCTTGCATGCCCAGGTCCCAGCATGACCCCAAGGGCCCCTTTGCCCGCAGCCGTCCCCTCCTGCACAGCAGCTGGGGCTCCCCTGCTCACCCCAGGCGCCCCATGCTCTGCTCCCTCTCAGCCTCCCCTGCAGCAGCCACTGGGTGCTCCTCGCCTGCCTGACGTCTTCTTGGCTGGCATCTGACCACACGCTTCATCTCCTGGGCCATCCCAGAGGGTCCTGCCCTGCACCCTGCCTCCCAAGGAGGGAGACTGGGCCCCAGAGAGGTCGCAGGACTTGCCAAGTTCCGGCACCTGCCGATTTCCTGAGGTCGGCCTGTGCAGAGGAGCCGTCCTGGATGTGGAGACGTGGTTTTGTGCCGAGTGTGTTGCTGCCTGGTTAGGAATGGCTGCCTCTTCCACGAGGACGAGCCGATGGTCAGGGAGGCTGGGAACACTCGCTCCAGCTCGGTCTTGGACACCTGTGGGGTGGTTCTCTGCCCCGTGCAGGGCTCCCCCCGTCCCAGCACAGAAGCCTCTGTGGGGACTGAGCCCAGGCGAGGGCCTGCACCCCCAGTCTGGGTCCGTCCAGGGTTCCTGTGGGGAGGTCAGCATGCCCTGCTGACCTGGCCCTCGCCTCCTGTGACCTGTCCCCTCCTCCCAGGAGGCTCACAACCGCATCTCCAGCCTCGTGCCCTTGATTGTCCAGTATTTCGTCCTGAAGATGTTCGGCCAGAAGCTGCAGACGGCCATGCTCCTGCTCCTGCAGGACAAGGACGCCTGTGGCTGGCTGCTGAAGGAGCGCAGTGACACCAGCGACAAGAGGAAGTTCCTGAAGGAGCGGCTCTCGCGCCTGACCCAGGCTCGGCACCGGCTGGCCAAGTTCCCTGGCTAAGGCTGTGTGCACCAGGTCCACAGCACAGGGAGGCGGCCCTGGCCTCTCCTGGTGGCTCTGTGACCACTGTCCTCCAGCAGAGAGGGAGCATGAGCCCGGCTGCCCAGGCAGGGGCTCTGCTGGCCCCTGGATGAGGGTTGGGGCTCTGGGAGGCTGTGATTCCCAGTGGTCAGGGGAGAGCCCCTGAGCTCGGCCAGAGGGCTCAGCGCCCTGCCAGTTTCCTTCCTGATTTGCCATGTCCTCTCAGGAGCCATTTCTTGCTGTGGGGGGAGGGCTCGTGGTGGGTGTCCACCTGTCCCTAATAAACCCTGCTGCCCGGCTCTTCTCCGACAGGCTTTGTCCCTGGGGATCCCTGGATAAGGCAGGAGGAGGGGCCTTGTGCCCGACCTGCCCTGAAGCTGCCCTCCCCAGGGTCTGGGAGGACAGAGGACAGCAGTGTCCTGCTGATTCCTAGAGATGGCCGGGGAGGGGGCAAGCTTGGGAAGACAGTGACCTCAGGTTGTCACTGGTGCCTGCTGGGCGCCTGGCCTGCAGGTGAGGCTCTCAGGTCCTGGTGGAGAGGACGCTCTGCCAGTTCTGGCGAGAGGTCCTGGCCGAGATGGCGGCTGGTGGGTGTGCAGGACGGAGAGGCCCTGTGTGGCCAGCAGGGAGACCCATGGGCAGCCACCAGCCACACCCACACCCGAGCGTCCATGCTACTGCTTGACCTTCATCCCCTGGGGCCACTAGGATGGCGGGCAGCCGTGCAGCAGTGCCCCGGGGATGGGGGCACCATGGCCTTGGCCCTCAGAGGAGCAGGGCAGCTCTTGCCTTCAGGAATGCCTGAGCCCACACAGAGGGCAGGGACCACCCCAGGCACGAGGGGCAAGGACCAACCTAGACATGGTCTAGGACACTCAGGCCGACCAGTCCTGCTGTCCTGGGGTCCCTGTGCAGCCACAGTCGAGTGATCTCCTCTAACTCTGCTGCCCCTTGACGGGGAGGGACTCAGGCCACACTGGACGCTGCCTGTCAGGGGCAGGGTGCGTCTGGGTATGCCCCTGCCTCTCCCATGCACACCCCCACCCAGATCTCTTCTGACCATGAAGCTTCTTAATCCCTGGATGGTGTCGGGTTCGCCTCCAGGACGGGATGCAGGAGGACTGTGGGCTCGGCATAGTCCGCAGCTGTGGCAGGCGTCACCACGAGGCGGGGGCTGCCTGTGCCCCTGCAGCAGGACCCAGAGCCCGGGAGCTCCAGAGCTGACCGCCGGCTGCAGTGAGGAAAGGACTGCGCCAGTTCATGAGGCTGGGCGGGCAGGGCCACTCCTTGTTTGGTTTTTTGTTTTTTTGTGGTGTTGGGGATTGAACCCAGGGCCTTGTGCATGCGAGACAAGCACACTACCCTCTGAGCTGTGTCCCCACCCCAGTGCCACTTCCTAATGGCCCCAAGTCTCTCTCTCCAAAGACACTACTTGTCCTCTCTCTCCAGAGACACCCCTGTCCTCTCCATCCAGAGATACCCCTGGTCTCTCCCTCCAGAGACACCCCCTGGCCTTTCTCTCCAGAGACACCCCCAGGCTCTCCCTCCAGGCACCCCAGGCCTCTCCCCATCCTGCCTGGGAGCAGCCCTAAGGCTGAGGCATTCGCAGTGGCTGCCGCCCTCTGGTGGCTGCTGGAGTCACTGCCCATGGCCAGGTCCCTTGCTGGGCTCTGCCCAATCTTGCAGGGACTTGCAGTTCTGTGGGACAGAAATGGAATCCGAGGTTTCCAACCTGACATGGACTCTGCTCTGCTGTGTGCAGTTTTCCTGGAGATCCCTGGAGGGTCTGAGGGGGGAGTGGAGTCTGGCTCCAGGGAAGGCCAATTTATCTGGAAGCTAAGCCTGCTGGGGCCCCGCCATGTCCAAGATGTGCCATAACACACCAGAGTCCCCAGACTTTCCTGACAGGTCATAGGCGGCCAGGGGTAATGTCCTGACCCTTCCCCTGACTCCTCACTGGGTGGGGCCTGTGCTCAGTCCAGGGCTGGACTGACCTCTGCCACCCCACATGGGGGTGACCCCAGCTGCTGCCCACTCCATGGCAGCTGCCTGACGTCCATCTCCTGGGCAGAACATACTAGAACACCAAGGATGCGTCCTCATGGCCCTCCCTGAGGGCAGCTCTGGAATGGGCCCCACAGGCTGAGCAGAGGCAGGAAGGGCCAGAGAGAGCTGGACAGAGGAGAGCGGAGCACCTGGTCTCTGGAACCCGGCTGGCCCGCTGGAGCTGGACCAGGCTGGGAGGAGCTGGGGCTGGCGTGACCCTTGCTCCCTGACGCTCTGGCCTGGCTGTCCTCTCCCATGCCAGGGCCTCCGCCCTCAGGACAGTCCTCCTGTGGCACAGAGCTGGTCCCCTACCAGCGTGGGGAAGCCCCAGGGCAGGCTCAGTCCCTTGAGGAAGGAATGGATCCCGGGGGAAGACCCTCCCCCAGGAGGCCATGAGCCCCAAGGCCTGAGGTTGGTCTGGTTCCCCTTTATCCTCCCCCAGACAGCGCTCCTGGGAGTGCAGGGGTTTCACATGGTCTGAGTCCCGGTCCCAGTGGGGGGCTCCAGGTGGTCTGTGGCTCTTGGGGCTCAAACACCCACCATGGGTTTGTTCCCACTGAGCGGGTGACTACGCTAGGGATGTTCTCCGTGTGACTTTCCAAGTAGTGAAAGTCCCTGCTCCTGCCTCAAACACTGGGCGCAGCCGGTGAGCTTGGTCCGGGCCATGCCATGCTGTCCAGCCCTGTGTGGGCTTGTGGGGCCGTGCAGGCCAGCTCTAGGTCAGCTCTGGTCACAGCCTTGGATCTGGAATCAGAGCTGGATCCACTGAGCCACGGCAGAACTAGAGCAAAGGGCTCCAAGCTTGCCAGGGACCTGAGCTTTGGGTGACTGTCCCCAGGGACTCTGCAGAGGTGGACCCAGCACTCATGCCCAGGCTGGGCTCAGGCTCGGCCAGCTGCAAGCTGCAGCACCGGCTCAGTCCACTCCAGCTCCCTGATGGGCAGCTGGGTGGTTCAGGCCAGGCCACTTCCTGTGGGGGGAGCAGGAAGTCAGTGACAGGAAGTCACTGTCCCTTGTCTCCGTGGGGGGAGCAGGAAGTCAGTGACAGGAAGTCACTCTCCCTTGTCTCCGGCTATTCGTGAGTGTGTTGTGACCAAGAGTCTGAGAGCCCTGCCCCTTTGGAGGAGTGTGGATCAGTGGCCTCTGAGCTGCTGGATGGCCTGAACAATCACAGAAGGCTGGCAGGGACCTCAGGGTCAGGGAGTGTCACCTGGAGGATGGGATCACGGGCGCCTTGCCACCTAGCTTTTAGGTGGCTGATCATATCTAGTGACTTCTCAGCGTGCAGAGTGGACCCTGGCTTGAAATACAAGAACCAGCCCTCCACAGGGCGCAGTGATGCTGGCCACTTGTAAGGACAGCAGAGACCTCTTCCTTCTTGAGTCTGAGTGCGTTGGCAGAGGCCTCAGAGCAGGGGCTGAACACAAACCCAGCCTCTGACCACTCCAGCCTGGCCTGCCCTTGGCTGGACTCATGTGGGGACGCTCAGCCTGGCTCTGGCCCCTCTCTGCCCTCCCCTGACCCTTCATATTCTGTTCTAGCCCCATGGCTGGCAACGGGCTGAGCTGGGCACCTCAGGGACACTGCAGGTCATCTCTTCCTGTGAATGCTGATGTCCGCAGCTAAGGCCCTGGGCCTTCTGAGCACTGCCCCTGGTCCTGGCCCTCCTTCAGCCCCTGAGACCTTGGGGACACGAGGAGAGGAAGAGCATGTCTCTCACCAGTGCCAGCCTGGAAGGAGTCAGGACCTGAGACTACGGGCGGCCTGCTGCCCCTGAGCTGGGGACACTCAGGGCTCTTCCAGCAGAGGGGCTCAGGATGGCAGGGCAGGATGGCAGGGGCCTGGGGTCACCCTCTTCATGCTCCTTACCCTGCTGCAGGGTCTGGGGACCCAAGGCCCCCAGACACTCCTGCACCCCTTGAGTTGGGGGCTGCCCGGGGCCCTTGGGAGGTCCCCATGAGAGGGGCGCCCCATCCGACTCTTCCCTCTGCTCCCTGCCCCTCACCACAGGGTTCAGTTGATGTGGGCGGTGGTGACTGGCCAGCTGAGCCGGCTCCAGTGCGAGGGCAGAGCCCCGAGGAGGGTCCTGCTGGCTTCTGCCACCAGCACCTGCGGGCACCAAGCCTGCAGCAGGAGACATCTGGCCTTGGCTCAGGGAATCAGAGAACTCAGTGGGAAGGGGGTCGACTCCCTTGGGGCCTGGCCCTGCCCACCATCATGGACATCAGGGACCGAGTTCCGGCAAGGGCTCCATGCTGAACGATCTGTTGGAACCACAGAGATCCCTCTGGGTGCCAAGTGGCTTCAGAGAGGGGTGGCCAGGGATGCCCTGGGGTGGGAGCAGATGACATCCCTGAATGGCTGAAAGGCCATGGCACTACATGCAGGGCCACTCAGGGAACGGGAGAGACAGCAAGGGGGAGGGGAAGGGGCAGGGCAAATGGACTGTGGTTTCCATGGTGGGTGGGGGGGCAGAGGTGAGGTCAGCAGGCTGAGGACGGGCCGGCTCTGGGGCAGAGGCTGTGCTCATTGTCCAGTACTTGACCTGTGTGTCAAGGGCAGGGCTAGACAGGGGCCTGAGTGTGAGGGCCCACAGAGGTGGTGGCTGTGTTTGGGTTTGTGTTTGAAGGGAGGCTCCTGGGGGTAGCTTACCATCTCTAGGTATTAGCTAGACTCCAGACCCAGCGTGGCCCGGCCGTCAAGGCAGTTCCTACAACCTGCTCATCTGGATGAGATGTGTGTGCTGGGCTGGACGCCTTTTGCTTTCGTGCTTGGTACCTTGGTGTCATGCTTAGGGTCTTGGCTTACAGAAGGTCACCTTGCAGGGTGGCCTCCTCCCAGTCCCTCCTGTTTACCCTGGTCTGTCTTCTCTGTGCCCCTGTCTTCTACCCTACATTAAAAAAAAAAATTTTTTTTGGTAACAGTGTGACCAACAGGGGTTGTTCTGAAGGTGAAATGTCACAGCATGTGGCCAGAATTTGCTGCTCTCGAACTCTGTTTTTATCTATTCACTTGTTGCAAATATTTTCTCCAGTATTCGAGCCTTGTAGCATTATGGTGTTTGCAAATCTTCAGTTTTTAAAAACAATCTTCCTTTCGATTTCTCACTTTTAATCTTATAAAGGCATAGTGGTTGTGATCATGGGTCTGGTAATCAACTGGGCCATCCCAGGAAGAGCCTGGAGACTTCCTGTCACCACTCGGTGCTTCAGTTTCCCTCCCAGGGTGACAGCCAAGCAGATGTTTCCAGAGAGCATTTGGAGAGCTTGGTCTAAACACCTAGGGACCTTTTGGTAATAGAGATGAGTAATTGGGGGTAACTTTGAAGATTGACTGCATAGCTAGCCAGCTTACTTTTCAGATTCTCTGGTAGCAGAGTTAAAGCTTGGCATCCTCAGGCACTTTTGGGAATATAGCTTACACATACACACACTTGATAAAACCTGCCTGTGAAAACTGTAAAAAAAAAAAAAGGAAGGAATTTTAGGAGCACAAACCTGGACCACCACACTTCCCAACAGCGCCACCTCGTGGCAGACATGTGGGATCACGCCTGTGAGGCCGCCTAAGGTTCCGAGTTGTATAGAATTCCATGCGAGCGAGGGCAGCTTAGAGAGGGATAGGAAACCCAGCCATCTTCATGGCTCTTAGAAAGCACGTGTCCTGTTCGTTTTCTCCAGTAACTCTAGCGACGCCTTCCAATCAGGCCTGAATAGTTTGAAATTGCTTTCCCCCTTTCCCTTGGGCACACAAAGGTGAGTAGGGACCCTATTTTGAAGGGCGGTCTTGCAGCTGAGTCATAGCTCTAGATGAGGTGGCCTCACTCACCAAGTGTCTCTGCTGTGTCTGAGAGTCTAGATCACTAAGCAGGATCCTCATGGCACAAACGAGGCCTAGGCTCTGGGGGTGGGGTCCAGGAGGCAGGTGTGGGGTGCAGAGGGGGTGTGGCTTTGGAGGGGGACAGAGCTGGCTTCTACTCCTGGGGCACACGCTTTTCTAGCTGTTTTCCTGGACAAGTGCCTGAGGGCTGGTTTCCCATTGGTGACCAGGAGAATGCCACCTCCCTGCAGGGGGTTGTGGGAGTGACACCTGCCCGGACATCCCCAGTCCCATCACACCAGCCTCAAGACTAGGTAGGACCGTCCTGCCCCATCCCTGAGAGCAGTGAGTGGTGTGTCCTCCATTTCTTTTCTGCAGGCACGCCCCCTCCACTCCCTGTGTGGTCTTCAGATCCTAAAGGACCTGATTCTTTCCCCATTTGGGCACGTTCTGCATCTTAGTCATTGAACCTGTGACCGCCCCTCCACTCAGCTCTGTTTTTGCTTTGCAGAAGCCCACGTGGAAGCAGTGGCCATAACAGCCCATGACACCCCACCCCAGTGATCTCAGAAGTGGGACCTGAACAACTCAAGTCCGTAAAGAAACAAACCCAAAATACCCCAACCAACCCACCAACCAAACAAAAAACTCACACCCAACAAGTTAGAGTTTTATTTATTCAAATAAACCAATATACTCTATTTCCTTTTCAATGGTCTATATCTTAAATCAGTGCAGCATATAAGTATAAAAATCAGGTCATTTTAGAAAACTCCATGTTTTGCACAGCAATCGTTTCTACATTTGTCCACGGCCGCTGAGCCCCTTCGAAGACGGAATGAATACCTCCTTCTTGTTCAAATCACAACTATAATTAAAGTCAGTGTGCTGGAAATGGAGGAAAATTCCAAAAGGGAAATATAAAATCATTTTAAGCATTGCCAGAAATACAAGTTACACTTAGGAATCATGTGTTAAAAGATATAAATCTGAGATATGCATAAAATACATCTTGCCAGACTCTACTTTTGGCATCTGCTTAGAATTCAGTGCAGGCTGGAAGCTCTTCCACCAGAACCCTAACGGCCACTGCCCACGTGGCAGTGAGCCCGTCACTTTAAGGAGAGATGAGTGGCCCCTCCCAATGCCCCCACATCGGCATTTTAAACCTCAAGAATGGTCAACAGTAAAGATGAACAGAAATGGTAGAAAATATGTCATTTTAGATCCCATGAATCTGTCATTAGCACGTGACAGATCCCGTTCATTCTCCAGGTGCTCATGTGTACCGAGCAATTGCTACACCAAACAGAACTTCCGCCCTTGCTGATGACCACGTGTGACATCGCATCCACAATTAGGAAAATGTGGTGGGGGGAGGTGACCCCCGGTTCCATACCCCTAGCAACAAAGAACACAAAATTGCAGACAATTTGTTAATACATTTTATTGTGATTTTTAATATCGATTAACAGATCCTTGATTAGCAGTTCCCCCCACCCCCTTGACCTCAAAAGAAGACAGCCTTTGAATGCCCTCTGAACACTGCTCTGGAGCCCAGCTCAGAGGCGTGAAACCTGTGGAATTTCTCTTCTGTGGAGCCCCAAGATGTAACAGGTGGAGACCCGCTCACATCAGGAGACAGCTCAGAGTCCGCAGCTGGCCTTTACCAGAAAGAAAGAGGCCTGGCCACGGGGGGACACTGGGCTCCTCGTGATACGCCCGTCTGTGCCTGTGTTGTGAACAAAAACTTGTCTCCCAGCTCGCTGGAGACCCCGGACACACATCAATGTCAAAGTGGGGCTGGTGGCAAGAGAGGCCCAGGTTGCTGGTCTCCTTCTAGAGGCCCCGCTGTGAGCACAGCCATGTCACCTGAAACCAAGTCTGCACCCCACACCCAGCACCTGGGAGGATACAGCAGAGCTACAGATCCATACCAGCAAGGTTCTGTTCGGTCTGTGACGTGTGGGCTCTGTGGGTGCGTCTTGTGTACCGGCCAGCCTGGCCCCACTCATCTGAAACACGCACACCTGTACCAAGGGAAGGGCCTGGCCTGTTCTCAGTGTGGCCCTGCCCCACGCTGATTCTGGATAGGACTGAGGTTCCCTTGGGGCCTCCTGGACCTGCTAGGGCTGCTGAGGCTGGGGGCCACCCTGGGGCAGGGCTCGGAGGCGGACAGCAGTGACCTGAGGAAGGATCTGGCTTCCCTCAAGTTCTTCTTTCTGCAAGTGTCTGGGAAAGGAGTGTGGTCAGAGTGGCTGGGCTGGCCCGAGTGACTCTGTTCTCGGGAAGAATATCCAGGCAGCAGCTGCCAGGAGCCCTTCCCAGGAGCTCAGGCCCCATAGTGGCCTCAGTCTCTTGACCCTGCCTCCCAAAGTCCTCAGTCGTAGCCCTGGACCTGCAGGCTGAGGCCTGGGTCCTGCTGGGCAGTTTGGGCCTCTCTATTTGCTAGAACAGGGTTCTAAATATGGCTATAAAGCCAGTTCCTTCAGTCTCTTGTCTCATCTCCTGCAGTGACCAGTCTGAGAGGACCCTCTGGGACATCACTACAGCGCGGGCAGGGCCAGGACCCCGAGAGCACCCTGGGACAGCAGCCCACAGTGTCTTGGCACTAACGCAGACTGTGGGTCCACCTCTCTTCTGGCTCCTTCCTGTCCCGCCCTCTTCCCGGAGTCCACCAAACACCGATGACCCTGCACTCTGTCTCTGGGATGGACATCCCTCCCCCGTGGGCAGCTCCCAGGCTACCAGCCCACCTTGTCTCAGGCCATTAATGCTGAGGGGGACACAGTCATGAGTATCCTTGCCATCTGGGGCCTGGATCTCTAAAACAGATCACATCTCCACAGACCCAGCGACTGTGAGAAAGAAGTCTGAGGTGGCCGGAATGAAAGCACATTTCCTGAAGGCGTCCCACCTGCTTCCCCGTCAGTCGGCACACTGGGAATCGCACCATCCCCTCCCCCACCCCCAAAGAATGTTTCCAGATTTTGCTTTTGAATTGATAAACAATCACAAGTTCAAGTCTAAAAAATGTTAAGCCTAACAGAGATTTGTGGAGTTTATCGAGTACTAAAAATCTAGTCTCTCCCTTGGCAGACCCCACAACTGTACCTTTTTTGGTGTTGGGCAGTTTTTCTTTAAAAAAAGAAAAAAAATCTTAGGGTAAGTTTTTTTTTTTTCCCCTGAATGGTTCCATAATCAACTCTAAATAATTTGTGCAAGAGAAAACATATTGGGTTTCTACCTAATTATCTGATTTCCACTAATAAGGATAAAGGCCGTGAAACCCAATTACTCCTGGTTATGAAACGCAGTTTGGCACTGACTTATTCCCGGGGACATGGAGCGGCAGGAAGCCAGAACTCAGGATGGGACCCTATGTGGCAGATCCACCAAATGGGATGTGGCATGAAGAATTCAACAAACCCCCATTTTTGACTAAATAATTAAATGATTCCTTTTCTTTCTCCTCTTAAGGGAGAGAATGAATCCCCTAATTGCAGCCGAATCCCCAAATCCATGGCTCCAAGCTCCATGGCGTCCTTATCGCTGTCTTGCTGGGATTGGCTCCACCGTTCTGATCACTGACCCCAAGGCTATCTCCAACTCAAACCTCTGGGCTTCAGGATGAGCAGGGAGACGTCCTTCTCCGGGCTCAGAAGCACAGTATTGAGCTGGGAGCACCCGGGGTGGTGCACAGGGCATGGCTTCTTCAGTGCCAGGCACTTGTTTTGGGTTCAGAAGAAAGGCAATAGGGCGTGGGACATGTGCCAGTGGATCAGTACCAGGCACTCATGGTTCCTTTAAATTCCCAAGGGGGAAATAGACTCAACCCCCACCTCGCTTCTTGCTGTATTTTATAAATAGTTCCAGTTTCCGAAGGCAGGGCTTCACTTCAGACTTCTGAGTAAGTTATCAAGACGGAAGCAGCACGCTACTTAAAATAAGCTGGTTCATGGAGAACCTGCTCCACTCTGAAGCTGAGGAGGCTTCTAACATGCACTTGCTCAGTTGCTCCTTTCAGGCCAGGGCTGTTTTCCAGAACCTTCCATGGTGAATTGCAAGGTAAAATATGACACCCTCAAAGGGCTGCAGCCTCCCTTCCTGTTCAAAGCAAATCTCTCTGCGGGTGTGTCAGGCAGTCTCAATTTACATAACTTGAGGAGGTGGGTGTCACTATCACAGTTTGGACTCAAAGTCCAATTTTCAGCTGCAATGCATGCCAGGAAAGTGTCCTAAATTCAATTGTCTGTTCCACTCTGGTTGCTAAATTATGCTTTTGTAATTTAAGCATTCCCATTAAAATGTCACATCCAATGGCATCGGAGATGCAAAGGTAGGGAAATTAGATGCGCAGCAAAGAGCATTATTGCAAACTCCATCCAGGGCCTCCGGGGAACCTGATTTGTTAGGCTCCTGTATTCTGAGAGCTGTGCCTGCTGATCTGCAGCGGCAGAACCATCCCCACTCAGAAACCAGGAGAGCAAAGAGGAACAGATGGCACCTGCCCCGGGACCCACAGCCCAGATGCCAGCCACACCCTGCACCTCTCCTGTTATTTCAGGGGTCAGATTTTTTTCAGCAAAGAGGAAGTGCAGTCTAGGATAACTGGCTTCATTTTGATACAAAGAGGCCCACAAAACAGGAATCCATGGAGAAGTCATCGGGATAAGAAGTGAAATCCACTGCCAGAGATGTCTAGCTCCACAACACATTTTGAAATGGTTAGCAGAGGCCAGCCAAGCCCAGAGCAGGGGGGGACACTCCTCTCTCCCCTCTGTGTGCTCAGCTTCCTCAGATCCAGCTCAGCTCTTCCCCCTCGGGAATCTCACAGAAGATTCTTTAGCCAGCATCTACGAGCTCACCAGGACCTGCCTGGGTGGCCCCCATGTCTCTTTGGCATGGTCATGTACTTCTCAATATGGAGGCGACTCAGGGACCTCATGAGCAGAACAGGTGGCCTGAACGTCCACACACACAACAAGAGCACTCCTGCCGGGGAGAGGGGTGCTTAGCACTGCTGATAGGAATCCTATAACACCCCGAACCCGCCCCAGGAGCACTGCAAAGTGGAGAGACGGGAGAAGGGCTTGGGACCTTCTGATTGCATCAGGTCACGTAAGCCGGCTGCAGCGAGTTAAGGCTCCGCTTCTCTTTGGCAAAGGCCTCAAATGAGCGACAGCAAGTGGGGATTTCCCCCCAAACAAGGACTCCGCTAAACACCTGTCACCAAAGGCCAAATGCACAAAG